>NW_006921633.1:4785401-4801785 GCF_000298275.1 Orycteropus afer afer | reverse complement strand
TGAAAAGAGAACCTACAAAGTGGGAAAACATATTCAGCAATGACATATCAGAAAAAGTTCTTATCTCTAAAATTTACAGAAAACTCCAACACCTCAACATCCAAAACAAATAATCCAATTAAAAATGGGCAGAAGACATGAATAGACACTTCACCAAAGAAGGTATTCAGGCAGCCAACAAGCACATGAAGAAATTTTCACAAAAAATTAGCTATTAACTCCAACCCAAACTCACTGCTGTCAAGTCAGATCTGACTCATAGTGACCACTCCTTTGTTTTCTGAGGCAGTATCACTACAGAAGTAGATTGCTCCATCTTCCAGCAGATTGTTCATCATCCTTCCTCCAAGTGGCTGGTGGGTTTGAACCTCCAGCCTACTAGTTAGCAGTCAAATGCCTTAGGCACTACATTGAAAGAGAGATGCAAATTAATACAATCACGAGATACCATCTTACCCTAGCATTAATAGCAAAGTTCAAAAGACAGACAATAATAAATGCTGGGAAGGATGTGGAGAGATTGGGACTCTCATACATTGCTGGTGGGACTGTCAAATGATACAACCACTGTGGAAATCAGTATGGCGACGCCTTAAAAAGTTGGAAAGAGAAATACCATTTGATCCAGCAATCCCATTACAAGGTATATATCCTAAGGAAGTGAGAGGCAGGACACAAATAGATATACACACACCAATGCTCATTGCCACACTATTCACAATAGCAAACAGATGGAAACAATCTAAGTTCCCATCAACTGAGGAATGGATAACTAAACTATGGTAGATACACACAATGGAATACTATTCAACCCTAACAAATAATGTAGAATCTACAAAACACTGCATAACGTGGATGAACTTGGAGCACATTATGCTGAGTGACATAAGTCAATCACAGAAGGACAAATATTGTATTAGTCCACTATTGTAAAAAGTCAAGGGAAGGTTTATACACAGAAGGAAACTTTTTTTGCTCATTACCAGAGATGGGAGAGGAGGGCAGGAAAATTCCTTCACAGGTTGAGAAAAAAAAAAAGATATATAAATATATATATATATGTAGACACCCAACGATTAGTGGTTCCTAAGGGTAGGAGGGAGGGGGAAGGGGAAGCTTTTGTTTGTGGGGCATTGAGTTTATGATAATGGTGGTGCAATATTTTGGAAAAGGATAGCAATAATAGTGGAACAACACAAAAAATATCATCAATGTTCGTGAACTTCAGTGTTGAAGTTGTTATGTTGGCAAATGTCTTGTTGTGTATGTTGTTTTCACCACAATAAAAGTTAAAAAAAAAAAAGTATTATTGCTGCTGATTACTAGCTGATCTTTTCATCCATGAGGTTGCTTACATTTGAGTTTCTTTCAGATTGATTAGACTTTCCTGTTGAGAGCTTTATAAAATGGGATCACACAATACATACTCTTTTTAATGACTGCTTTTGCTCAGTATAAGATCTCTGAAATTCATCCAGCACTAATCCTCCCCATTTTATTTTTGAGTACTATTCCCTTTTACAACTATACTTCATTTTTTATGTTTAATCTCCTGCTAATGAACATTTGTGTACTATTCAATTTGGGAGTATTATGAATACCTTCTCTATAAACATTCTGTTTCCACCATTGGGCTCAAATTGTTAGCTGTAACTTCCTTCATTTGTCACCATGGATAGTTCTAGAGTTCATTCAGATTAATTTTAATTCATCAAAAACTAGATAGCTAAATAACCTTTATGGCATCATGATCATAACACTGTAAGAGAACTAAGTTAAATATTATGAATTGCTTCCTTGGTGAGTAGTCAAATCAAATATTTTCTCAAATAAATAAAATCAAGAGGTACAAACATGCCTTTCTGTTTTTTATGGGCCCTTCTTGATTATTGTCAATGTCCCATTGATGTTCCAATTTGCTGAGTGTGCAAGATAAGTGACCTTCAGATAAATGGCATGTTAATGTTTTATTTTCTGTTCACAGGACACTTGAACAGTGATTAAGCCATGAATGAAAGGTCAATGAATTTGCTACCATAGAAACAAATATATTGCCATCTTTCACTTTATTTTCATAATAAGAAATTTAAAAAAAATGCATTGCTTTAAAGTTACACACACATACACACACAAGTATAATATAACACAATTCATGTTATTCAAGGCACTGAACTGCAGCCAAGCTTATCTAAAATACAAGTTGGTTGAAATCCTCTTTAGGTAACTCAAACCTTGGCTAAGATGATAATGTATCCCTGTTTTTTCAGTGCAAATTCAGTCATAATGTTGCAGTTTTGCCATTGAAATGCTATTGAAATGGCTATAGGAATATTTAAGAACCAGCTCAAACACTTTCAGTCACTTCTTCAATGACAGGTACAAATGACACAAAGTCCTTAAAGCCTGTTGATGAATATTCAAGTGAAGACAGGTAAACACGTTGTGTCGTTAAAATGAGAAAAATTTACTGTTAAGTGATATGCATTTAAATCAGTGTTATTGTTGTTATTTGTCATCAAGTTGGACCAACTCATAGCGATCCCTCCTTGGGTTTCCGAGGCAGTATCACTACGGAAGTAGATTGCCTCATCTTCCTTCCGAGGAGTGGCTGGTGGGTTTGAACCACCAGCCTTCAGGTTAGCAGTTAAGTGCCTTAGCCACTATGCTACCAGAGCTCTTTTAAATCAGTAGAGGAGTAGAAATAAAGAGCGACTATCTTCTTCTTCTTTTTTTTTTTTTTTTCATTTGTCAGTTGTAATAATCAAAGTATCATTGCATTACTCTATATTAAATTGTTTAGGATCCCTTTAAAATGATGCAGGAGCTCTGGTAGCATAGTGCCTAAGGCATTTGACTGCTAACCAGAAGGCCACCAGTCACTCCCTGGAAAGAAGATTGTGCAATCTATTTCTGTAGTGATACTGCCTCAGAAACCTAAGGAGGGGTCTCTCCAAGTCAGATCCGACTCCATAGCAATGCATTTGGTTTGGTTTAAAATGATAAATTAATATAAGTTGGACTTTGTAAGTGAACAACTTTCTTGGGGAAAATATAATATAAATGTATTGCCTAACAAGAAAATCTACAGAAGGAGAATCTATGGGTAGGGGGGAAAAAAAAGAATTTTCAGCCTCTTCCTTTTTCTCTTTTCTTGGAATTCTCTCATTCATTGCTGCTGCTATCAAAACTGAGCACATGTGTATGTGTATATGTCTGTGTATGTGTGTGTTTTTAATGTAACCTCACTGATTCCTACCACTTTCCAAGTGCTTGCTCCATAGAGTGATAGTGTATAACATCATAACTCTGCCTCACTGACAGAGTTGATTGGATTATTTTGCTAAGCTGGTGCAGGCCAAAAAGTATCCCTCTTAGGTAAATATACAACTGAATTAAGAAATTCCAACTCTTGTGAGTAAGAAGCTATGAGTAATACGAGTAACAGCTACAAGTGATCGATCAGGCTCTGCCATGTAGCCTGAAAGAAAGTTGGCATATATAGAGAGAAGAATAAAGCAAATAATCATGAAAGGACAAGACCAAAAGAGGGGAAAATGGTATATATTTGCCTAAGAAGAAAATAGGGAAGATTTAAGCTAGTTAAGGAGATTGACACGTACAGATCTGAGTCTAAACACCAATAAAATGTAGGTTATGTTTTAATGAGAGATCTGGTGGCACAGTGCCTAAGGCATTTGACTGCTAACCACAAAGCTTCCAGATCAAACATACCAGCCACTCCTCGGAAGAAAGACTGGGCAACCTACTACCGTAAAGATACCGCCTCAGAAATCCAAAGAGTGGTCATCGCTATGAATCGGATCTGACTCCAGGGCAGTGAGTTTGGTTTTTGGGAGGAACCTTCATAAATGATAGACTAGTTGTATATATTTTTGCCCTTTATATAATCAGAATCATACATTATGTACTCTTCTGTTTTCTTGTTCTCAGCATTGTATTTGTGAGTTAGCCCATGTTGTTGCTTTAGTACTGATCTTTTTAAATTTATGATACTCCATCATTTATCTCTTTTAATAACTTAAATATATTTATTTTTTAAATTTCTGCCAGACTAGTCCACATATTTCATTTTCTCAGGAGTGAATACATTATTATTGATTTGATTTCTTCCTGTGTTCTGAAATTTTGCATCTCATAGCTCTTTTGAGGCAGAAGTTTTCTGAGTTTCTTCCTCTTCCTTTTCCTGCCTAAGGGTGGAGTGGTTGTGCTTTTACCTTCCCTAGCCCCTCAAGCCTCCAATCCAAAGCCAAGTCTTCCCATAAGGCATCAGCATTCCTACTTAGCTATAAGACTGGCAGTTCGAATCTTACAAAAATTGTTTCATACCTAAGCTGATGTGGTTACTAAAATTTGTGTTTTAGTTGTTAAAATGCTTTTGATCTAAGTTAATGGTATTATTTTATATGGATTCATTTTATTACATTAAACATTTATTCAAAATAGTTTTTAATTAAATAAAATCAAAAAGTAAATAAATATTTGTTCAATTCTGATTATTCAGTACTCTCTTGGTACAAGGAAAGAAGATGTACCACGTAAATACTACTTGTGCTTCAGGTTATCCACCTTACTTTAACTGAGCAGTAAATAATTTCCAGAAGGGCTAAATAGTTACACTTTGGGCAGAGTGCCTTCCTGGGGAATTTATTTCTGTCATTACAAAAACAATAGTTTAAATACCTGGCACAAAGTTGAGCAGCTCTTTGATCTGTTGTCAGGGAAACCTCATCAATTTTCCTTATCTCTGTGGCTACAAATAATTATAACTCTAGGGAACTCTCTATCTCAGTTTACAAAATATGCAAGACTCTGCAATGATACATTCTAACTCAGGCCAGATGAAAACTCTCACACACATAGGTGTGAATCAAAGCCCTGTGTCAATATGTGTGGCTAAGAGGGGCTTTCTGACTCAGTGTGTCATCACAAAGCTGACTTTTCCAGAAGTTCAATACAAATATGTGGATGCTTACTAGAGTGGAGCTGAAGCAAGAGAGGGCCTGCATTCCCTGTTCACGAACTCACCTGTGCAGGGTAGAACTGCTACATTAGGTTTTCAAGGTTTTCAGAAGCCAATTGCCAAGCTTATCTTCCATCATACCTCTGAGTGAGTTCACACCCCTAACTTTTGGCTAGTGCCTGAGACCTTAACCATTAGTGTCTTTCAGAGATTCCACTTCTATACTATGTTCCACATTTCTAGTAATGGACTTATACCACTCATTAAGTGAAAATTCAGAGTAGTATTAGATGTTTTCCTTCCCCATTAATCCACTCTTACCAGATCTGATCCTGAAATAACTCTCAAATTCTGCCCCCTCCATTCTCACTGCAACTTTCTCAGTTCAGAATGAAATCCTCTCAGGTGAGAAATTGTCTTAGCGGCCTCTTAGCTCCAGCCTCTCTTTTTGCCAATTTACTCAACACACTGTCATCAGAGGTATGTTTAAAACACACGTCTGATTATGTAGACCTTCAATGGCTTCTATAATCTGAAAGAATTCACGTTCTTCTCAGCTTCTCAGCACACATAAGATCTTTCACAATAAGGCCTCTACCCAGTCCCTAAAGCCAACACTCTGAACTTGGGCTTTTAGCCTAGTCTTTCCCTAGAGCTGGCACTCTGAATTCAGACTTCTAGCCTCCTGAACTGTAAAAAATTAAATTTCTGTTTGTTAAAACCATTCAATTCTGGTGTTTCTGTTATAGCAGCAATAGGGAGATAAGACAGAAAATGGCTACCATCCATTATTGTTATCATTTGCCAGTAATAATAAACCAAAACCAAACTCATTGCCTTGGAATCAGATATGACTCATAGCTATCCCTCCTTTGATTTCTGAGGTGGTATCACTACGGAAGTAGATTGCCCAAACTTCCTTCCAAGGAGTGGCTGGTGGGTTTGAACCACAAGCCTTCTGGTTAGCAGTCCAATCCCTTAGGCACTTCGCCACAAGAGCTCCCGCCTGCAGTAATTAGTCAATTATTATTGCTTTACTCTATGTTAAGTTACTTGGAATAGCTTTAAAATGCTAATGTAAGGTGGACTTTGGAAGTGAACAATTTTCCTGGTTAAAATACAATACAGAATGCATTACTTAATAAAGAAGATTTTATGGAAGGGGAACCTCTAGGTGGAAAAGAGGAGCTATTCAGTTGGTTTTCTTTCAACTCCATTTCTTACATTCCCCAGAGGACATTCAGTGTTAGGTAGTATCAAATCAGTAAATAATTTTGTGAGTTTGTCATAATATATCCATATCTATCTGGTGGCATAGTGGCTAAGGCATTTGACTGCTAACCAGAAGACTGTCGGTTCCAACTTACCAGCCACTCCTCAGAAGGAAGGTTGGGCAATCTACTTCCATAGAGATACCACCTTGGAAACTTAAGGAGGGCTTGCTATGAGTAGGATCTGACTCAATGGCAGTTTTTTTTTTTTTTTTTTATACTTTAAAAAAAATGTATTTAGATTTGGGTGAAAATTGACAGAGCAAATTCATGTTCCTACACATTTTATTTCATGATATTGACAGCAATTCCCCACAATGTAACAGTTCTCTTCCTACTTCCTCCCTGTAGCAACTTCTTCTCTGTGCCCTTCCTTCTCATGCATTCCTACCCCCTAAACTGTCTCCCTGTGCAAACACTGCCCATCTATTCTCTATGATTTATTGCACCAAAGAGTGTATCTACCTGATGTAAATGTTCATACCATATGCCTGACTATTGCTTGGCTGTATGCCACAGGAGTGAATTCAGTTCAAGACTTCAAGGGGAACTAAGGTCTAAAGTCACCAGGCTCTATCAGACCAGCAAAGCTGGTCTTTTTTTTTTTTTTTTTTTAAGTTTGAATTTTGTTCCACATTGTTCTCCCACTCTACCTAGGATCTCCTGCACTGATCCCCCTCTGAGTGGTTGACTGTGGTAGCCAGGTACCATCTAGTTCTTCTGGTCTCATGGTCATATAGGCTGAGAATCACATGGTCTATTAGTCCCTTGGACTAATTTTTTCCCTGTATCTTTGCTTTCCTTCATTCTTTGCTCTGCATGAGGAGAGATCCATCATTGCATATAGATGGTCTCTTGCATCCTTTTGAGACCCCAGTTGCTACTCACCAAAATACAATGTAGAACAATGTTTTTGTGTAGTATGTTATGCAAATTGAGCTTGATGTCTCCTGTGACCATGGTCCTGAGCCCACAGATCCTACTACTCTCTCAGAGTAGCTGGTTGTGGCCTAAAAGCCACCACAACCTTGTCCCCTGTCGACTCTACAATATACCTAGAAATTCTTACACCACATACAAATATGCTTGTAAAAACATCATCTGCCAACCCTATACATGGTCATGGGCACATTCACCCCCTGCCATGGGCACACTCCACCCTGCCTAGTCATACCTGATCATTCAACCCATCCACTCATCTATCCAATTCTTGTCATCAATAATAATGTGGTACTGTACATGCAAAAAGGGGTTCATCTTTGTTGTCTGTACCTCTCATGTAACACTACATGTCTTCTTCTTCCTAGATGACACTGTGTTGATTACTTACCTTTGGTACATTGCCCTTCCCTGCACCCAAATCATTACTTGTCTCTAGCAATCTAACAGTGTTCCCTCTCCTCCTCTTCCATCCCTGGTAAACAACAAATAAAATTTTCTTCCATATATAAGCCTTTCTTGACGTTTTACAGGAGTGAACTAATACAATATTTGTCCTTTGTGATTAACTTATTTCACTTAGCATAATGTTTACAGATTCATCCGTGTTATGCGGTGTTTTGCAGATTCTACATTACTCTTTAGTGATGATAGTATTCCCTTATGTGAATGTACCATAGTTTGGTTATCTGTTCTTCTGTTGATGGGCACTTAGGTTGTTTCTATCTCTTTGCTATTGCAAATAATGCTGTGATGAACATGCAATAAATATATGCTGTGCATATATTTGTTCTTGTCCTGTATCTCACTTCTTTAGTATATATACTGTGGTAGTTTGGTTTGTGTGTCAACTTAGCTGGGACTGGTTGAGTGGTTGAGTAGCTGGTGGTAGTTAATCCCTATGAGGAGACTCCATGGTGGGATCTACCACAAGCAGCGGGGTAGCTGCCTTAGGAAATGTGGTCTGCTTCCTGCATTTAAGCAGAAGCCTTGGGAATGGTCTCTAGCCTTTGTCACGCTTGGACCCTGTGTATAGCTGTGTCGTTGCTCAGCAGCCTGCTATGCTCTGCCGGCCTTGGGACTTACAGTGAACATAAGTTAATGGCCTGCTGTGTGGATTGGTAACATTGGGACTATACCTTTTTCCTTGTTAACCTTGGGGCTTCTCAGCCTCAGCAGCCAGCAGCTAGCTGTCTGAGTGAAGAAACACCTTTAGCTCCGGTGGCCTGGGAGCAGGAGGCAGAGCTGGACCCCAAGGTTGAAGGGCTTTCACCCAGCCCCTAGAGCCTAGCACTTTGAACTTGGACTTAAAGCCTCCAAATTGTAAGAACAAAGTCCTGTTTGTTAAGGCCATCCCATTTGTGGTATATTCCTATCAAAGCAGTACTAGGTAACCAGAACATATACCTAGTAATAGAATTGCTGGTATTTCTAATTCCAACTTTTTAAGGAATCACCACACTGCTTTCTACAGTGGTGGTATCATTTTATAGCCCCTGCAGCAGTTTATGAGAGTCCCAACCTCTCCACATCCTCTCCAGCATTTGTTATTTTCTGTCTTGTTGAATTTTGCTATTAGTTCTGGGGCAAGATGGTATCTCATTGTTGTTTTGATTTGCATCTGTCTAACGGCTAATGATTATGAACATTTCCTCATGTATTTGTTGGTTGACTGAATATCTTCTTTGGTGAAGTGTCTATTCATGTCTTCTGCAGATTTTTTAATTGGATTGTTTGTCCTTTTGTTGTTGAGGTGTTGAAGTTTTCTATAAATTTTAGAGATAAGTTCCTTGTCAGATATGTCATTGCTGAATATTTTTTCCCAATCTATAGGTTCTCTTTTGACTCTTTTGGAGAATTCTTTGGAAGCACATAAAAATTTAATTTTGAGATGGTTCCAATCATCTAGTTCATCTTCCACTGTTTGTGCAGTTTGGATTATGCTTGATAGTCTATTTATGCCACAAATTAGGGCCCTTAAATTTGTCCCTAGTTTTTCTTTGAGGAACTTTATAGTTTCAGGTTTCACATTTAAGTCTTTGATCCATCTGAAGTTACTTTTTGCATACGGTATGAGGTACAGATCTTGTTTCATTTTTCTGCAAATGGATAACCAGTTTTTTTTCAGCACAGTTTGTTAAAGAGAGTATCTCTTCCCCATTTAATGGATTTTGGCTGTTTGTCAGAGATCAGCTAACCAGAGATCAATGGATCTATTTCTGGGTTCTCAATTCTATTCCACTGGTCAATCTACTTCTGTAGTGATACCACCTCAGAAATCCAAGGAAGGGTCACTGGGAGCTGGATCCGACTCCACGGCACATAACAACAACAATGTATGTCTGTCATTCTATCAATACCAGCCTGTTTTGACTACTTTGGCTGTATAATAAGTTTTGAGATCTGGGAGTGTGAGACTTCCTACTTTGTCCTTCTTTTTCAGTAATGTTTTCTTATCCAAGATCTCTTTCCTTTCCATAGAAAATTAGTGATTGTTTTTTCCATATCTTTAAAGAATGTGAATGGGATTTGGATCAGGATTGCATTGAATGTATAGATTGCATTGTGTAGTATTGACATTTTCACAATGTTCAATCTTTGTATCCATGGCATGATACGTTTTTCCATTTTATGTAGATCTCTTACAGTTTCTTGAAGTAGTGTTTTGTAGTTTTCTTTGTGTAGGTCTTTTGTATCCCTGGTAAGATTTATTCCCAAGTATTTTATTTTTTTGGCAACTATTTTGAATGGTATTGATTTCCTTTTCAGCAATCTCTTTGCTGGTGTACAGGAATCCAACTGATTTTTGTTTGTTGATCTTGTATCCTGACAATATGTTGAATCTCTCAATTAGTTCTAGTAGCTTTCTTGCTGAGTCTCTTGGGTTTTCTATGTGCAGAATCATATCATCTGCAAATAGGGATAGTTTTACTTCTTCCTACCTATTTGGTTGTCTTTTATTTTTCTTTTTTGCCTGATTGCCCTAACTAGGACTTGCAGTACATTGAATAGAGGTAGAAATAGAGGGCATACTTGTCTTGTTCCTGTTTGCAAGAGGAATGATTTCAGTTTCTCTCCATTGAGAATAAAGTTGACTATTGGTTTTGCATATATTCCCTTTATTATGTTGAAGAATTTCCCTTCTATTCCTATTTTTCTGAGAGCTTTTTTTTTTTTTTTTTTTGTCACGAATTGGTGTCGGATATTGTCAGATGCCTTTCCTGCATCTATTGGTATGATCATGTGATTATTTTCTTTTATTTTACTTATGTGGTGGATGACATTGATTGTTTGCTAATGTTGATCCATCCTCGCATACCTGGTATGAATCCCACTTGGTCATAATGTATTATTTTTTATATATATTTCTGGAGTCTATTGTCTGGGATTTTGTTGAAGATTTTTGCATCTATATTCATGAGGGATATTGGTTTGCAGTTTTCCTTTCTAGTAGTGTCTTTGCCTGGTTTTGGTATCAGGGTTAAGCCTGTTTCGTAAATGAATTTGAGAGGATTTCATCCTTTTCTAAGTTCTGGAATCATTTTCGTAGGATTTGTGTGAGCTGTGCTGTGAGTGATTGGTAGAGTTCTTCAGTGAAACCATCTAGGCCAGAACTTTTTTTGATTTGTATTTTTTATGACTTATTCAATTTCTTCTTTTCTTACAGGTCTATTCAAGTTTTCTATCTATATCTGTGTTAGTTTACGTAAGTAGTGTTTCTAGAAATCTGTCCATTTCTTCTATGTTTTCAAATTTGTTGGAGTATAGTTTTCACAGTCTCGTGATACTAGTCTTTTTATTTCTGTTGGTTCTGTTGTGACATCAGCCATTTCATTTCTTATTCATGTTATTTGCATGTTCTCCTTCTTTTAATTTGTTCTGTTTGCCAGTGGTTTGTCAATTTTATTAATCTTTTCAAAGAACCAACTTCTAGTCTTATTGATTTTTTCTATCGTCATTTTATTTTCTGTTTCATTTATTTCTGCTTGAATATTATTTCTTTTCTTCTGGTGACTGAAGGCTTTATTTATTTATTTTTGCTGCTCTTTTTCTAATTGTTGGAGATGTTGGTTTAAGGTGTTGATTTTGGCTCTTCTTTTTTGATGTGTGCATCTATTGCTATAACTTGGTCTCTGGTTACTGCTTTTTCTGTGTCCCAAAGATTTTGGTGTGCTGTGTTTTCATTCTCATTTGACTCAAAATTTTTTTTTTTATTTAATTTTTTATTTCTTCTATTATTTGGTCATTTTGGAACAGGGTGTTATTCAGTTTCCATGAGTTTGCTGTTTTCTGTTGGTCTTCCCACTGTTGTTTTCTCATTTTATAGCCTTGTGATCTGAGAAGATGCTTTGTAGTATTTTGATATTTTTATTTATTGAGTCTTGTTTTGTGGCCTAATATTTGGTCTATCTGGAGAATGTTCCATGTGTACTGGAAAAGAATGGAATGTATATTGTCTGTTTTTGAGTGAAGTGTCTGCAGATGGCTATAAGGACAAGTTTGTTGATTGTCTTCTTTATTTCTGCATCTTTTGAATTTCTTTCCAGTTGTTCTTTCTTTCATTGAAAGTGGTGTATTAACATCTGCTACTATTACTGTGGAGTTATCTATTTGCCTTTTCAATTCTGTTAAAATCTGCTTTATGTAATTTAGGGCTCTTTCATTGAATGCATAGTACTTATGTCCTCACATTCAACTGATCCTTTAATCATTATAAAAAGTCCTTCCTTGTCTCTTATGGTTGTTTTGCCTTAACATGTATTTTATCAGAAATTAGTATTGTCACCTTTATTCTTTTTTTGGTTACCATTTGCTTAATATATCTTTTTCCAACCTTTCATTTTTAGTCTACTTTTTGTCTTTGAGTCTAAGGGGAGTATCTTGTAGACAACATATTGATGGTTCATGTTTTCTTATCCAGTCCGCAACTCTCCTTCTCTTGAGCGGCACATTTAATCCATTTACATTCAGTGTAATTATCGACAAATATTAATTTATTGATGTCATTTTATTATGTGCTTTTTCATGGTGTTGCTGATTTCTTTGTTCCATATAATTTTCTATGCTGAGCTCATTTTGTTGATGAATCATATTATCAACCTCCATTGCTATTCTTTTGTATTTGCTAAATATTTATGGTTACTTTCTTTTGTATTTTGATGAGGTCTATTATTTTTCTTTGAGGTTACCCTGTGATTTATTGTTTCCCTCCCAAATGTAAAATAGTCAGTTCTATCTTGAATTGCCTTGACTTCTTCACCATTTAGAAATTCTGTAATACTATATATCTTTTTGTTTTGTAGTTGTCCTTGTTTACCAATTTATGTCTCTGGGTCATTTTTTACAGTCATATAAGCTTATTTTATTTTGGATACTTCTATAACTGGGTGGGTTTCTGGGTTATGTCATCATGAGTGTTAATCATTGGTTGTTGTTTGCTATTGTTGTTTTTCTGGCCAAAGGACTCCCTTTAGCATTTTTTGTAACATTGGTCTGGTTTTAACAAATGCCCTTAATTTCTGCTTATCTCAAAATCTCTTAATTTCACCCTCATATTTGAGGATCGGTTTTGACAGGTATATAATTCTTTGTTAGAATTTTTTTTTCAGGGTTATATATGTATTATCTCATTGCCTTTTGGTCTGCATGGTTTCTGCTGAGAAATCAAAGCTTAGTCTTATTGGTTGCCCTTCGTAGGTTACTTCATTTCCCCCTTGCTGCTTTCAGGATTCTTTTTTTGTCTTTGGTTTTGGTTAAGTTTGATGATGATATGTCTTGGTGATTTTCTTTTGGGGTCTATCCTGTTTGGAGTTCATTGAACTTCTTGAAAGAATATATTCTCATCTTTCATCATATTAGGGGAATTTTCTTACAACAAATCTTTGACAATATTCTCTGTGGTTTTGTCTCTTTCTGCTCTGAAATTCCAGTTACACATAGGTTATTCCTATTGATGGTATCCCACATGAACCTTAGGCTTTCTTCATTTTGTTTTTAATCTTTTGTCTGATTGATCCCTTAACAAGTTGGTATCGAGGTACTTGTTTTCAATCTCATTATTTCATTCTTCCAGGGATTTGATTTTGCTCCTTTGCCCATTAAATGTTTTATCTATTTCTGAAATCTTAGTATTGATCTTCTGGATTTCTATTTGTTGTTCTGGTACCATTTCTAATTTTCTCTTTATTTTGTCAATTTGTTCTTGCATGTTTTCCTAAATTGTTCTAAAGTTTTGTCTGTGTTTTCTTTAATTTTGTCAGTGTTTTCCTTGATCTTTTTAGTATTTTCCTTGATCTGCACTCAGTCCATTGGGAGGAAAAATAAAATAAAATAAAACTCACTACCATTGAGTTCATTTGACTCATAGCAACCATTCTTTGGGTTTCCAAGGCAATATGTCTATGGACCAACATTCTCAGATCTGAAAAAAATCATCTTTCACATCTAACTTTTTGCTAGTGGTTTCTTTTCATTCTCTTATATAGCCCCATTAAATTGAACCTGATATAATTTTTTCTCTCACACAAGCCCATCTCTGGAAATCCTTGACCATACTTTGCCTTTCATATTCTGGGAATACAGGCTTTTCCCAGATCCAGTCTGGATTAGGCACCAGTCCTCTGTGTCTCCGAAATGCAAAAAGTCATTTCAAATTCTCTGCATCATCCAAAGAAATAGAACTGTGTTGAAGTCCTGGGTTGTGTTAGGGATTCACAGTAGGCAATAAACTTCTCTTTATGAGAAAAAAAAAAAATAATTCAACAAATTCTACCTTGCAAATAAAATCTTTTCCTGTACATTTTCTGGTATTAAAATTGTTATGAGGGTTCAAGAGTTCTAGAATTGGTATATGCATGGCACAAATTCTTAAGTAGTCAACTACTAATCAGAGATTAAAAGTTCAAACCCAACCATAGGCAGCTCAGAAGACAGGACTGGTGATCTGCTTCTTAAAAGTTACAGCATTGAAAATTCTATGCAGTAGTTATACTCTGACACACATGGGGTTGCCATGAGTTGAAATTGTGTCAATGGTAACTACTAACAACAACAAATATCTATATCTATGTCTATGTCTATGTCTACATCTACATCTACGTCTACATCTATGTCTATAGATAGATGTAGATATACACATACATATACATATATCTTTGAAGGAAGGTTGGGCAATCTACTTCCATAATGATACTCCTTTGTAAACCCAAGGAGGGGTCACTATGAGTTGGATCTGACTCAACAGTAGGAACACAATGCTGTTGAGTCAACTCACTGCTGTTGAGTCAGATCTGACTTATAGCGACCCCTCCTTGAATTTCCAAGGTGATATCACTACAGAAGTAGATTGTCCAACCTTCCTTCCAGGGAGTGGCTGGTGGGTTTGAACTTCCCACTTTCTGGTTAGCAGTCAAATGCCTTAGGCACTACACCACCAGAGCTGTTATACAATATCTATCTCTAGATAGGTATATTGTTGTTGTTGTTGTTGTGTGCTGTCGAGTCGGCCCCGACTCATAGCGACCCCTCCTTGGGTTTCCTAGGCAGTATCACTACAGAAGTAGATTGCCCCATCTTCCTTCCGAGGAGTGGCTGGTGGGTATATACATACATATATTTAAACCTGCATTTTGAAATGGGAACTTACTTTGGAATTACATATCTACTGTATATTGAGGCCTCTCTGGACTAAATTTTGAAACCCTGTTCACAAGTTCAAGGATCTCTGGTGGTGCAGTGCCTAAGGCATTTGACTGCTAACCAGAAGGTTGGTAGTTCAAACCCACCAGCCGCTCCTCAGAAGGAAGGTAGAGCAATCTACTTCAATAAAGACTTACCTCCTCAACAAGCCAATGGAGGTTGCTATGAGTTAGAATTGAGTTCAATGGCAATGACTTTTGTTTTTTTGACTTAGTTCACAAATTCATTAGAGACTGATTTAAACTGTTTAGTCTGCATTTTCATTAGTAATCAATACAAGAATTTTCCCTTTAGTACACTGCTTAGAGTTTTTATATCTTAACTGATTCCTTAAATATGTTGTAATCTAAGATGGACTGTAAAGAAAAGCCTCGTGATCTACATCAAAAAGTTAGAAAATTACAACCCTATGGATCACAATTGTTCATCTGCAGCCAGCCATGGGGTAACACCACACTGGGCAGTTTTGTTTTGTTTTGTTTCACTTGGTGTCTTAGTTATCCAGTATTTCTATAACAGAAATACTGCAAGTGAGTAGTTTTAACAAACAGAAATTTATTTTCTGACAGTTTAGGAGGCTAGAAGTCTGAATTCTGGGTGCTGGCTTTAAGGGAAAACTTTCTTTGTATCTCTTGGTCCTAGTAGGATCCCTGTGCATTGATGCCTGAGTCCAAAGGATGCACTCTGCTTCTAGCTCTTCTTTCTTGGTGGTAGTAGGTCTCCCCTACTCTCTGCTCACTCTCTCTCCTTTTATCTCTTGTAAGATAAAAAGATGTTGCAGACCACACCCCAGGGAATCTCCTCTTCCATTGGATCACGGCTATGACAAGTTTAAGCATGTTACATCCCACCCTAATCTTCTTGCAAACTGATTGGTTTATCACATCAGATCACATCATGGAGGCACATTACATCATTATGTAACTGGCAAACCACTGAAAATCAGCCCAGCCTAGCTGACACATATTTTTGGGGTACACAATTCAATGCATGACACCTGGTAAAGCAGAAAAGTCAGTTAAAAAAAAAAAGGAATATTCTCAACAAAATGGATTGACAGAATGGTGGCTACAACAATGATTTCAAACATAACAAGATTATGAGGATGGTACAGAAAGAGGCAGTGTTTCTTTCTGTTGTATGCAGAGTAGTTATTGTAAGTTTGCAGTAAGTTTGCAGTAAGGAGAAGGGGACGCACAAAAGTGGGGTTAAAAAGAAGTTTTTATTCTGCGCTCCCGGGAGAGGTTTACGGGTCCCCCAGAGGGGCCCGGGTGAGGTTCATGGGTCCCTGAGAGGGGCCAGAGAAGTTGCACTGCCCGGGTGAAAGAAAGGGTTTTTTATAGTGATTTTCTTCCTGGTTCTTAGAGGACCAGAGTGAGAGCAGGGTATGTGTTACAGGAACCAATAAGGTTAAAGTACCCCATTAGCATGGGGGTAGGAAGCAGAGTTGAAGCACTTCATTAACATAGTGGGCAGGAAATGGTTGGGGGCTTTC
>NW_006921633.1:4781071-4783218 GCF_000298275.1 Orycteropus afer afer | reverse complement strand
CCAGTCTGTAGGTTCTCTTTTAACTCCTTTGCTAAAGTTTTTTGATGAGCACATGTGTTTAATTTTTAGCAGGTCTCAGTTATCTTGTTTATCTTCTACTTTTGGGCCATTTTCAGTTATGTTTGATAATGTATTTATGCCATAAATTAGGAAGTCTAGTTTTTTCCCTCGATAAATTTCAAGGAACTTTACACTTTTATGTTTAATAATTAGGTCATTGACCCATTTTGAGATGGTTTTTATGTTTGGTGTCAGGTATGCATCCTGTTTCACTTTTCTTTAAATGAGTATCAAGTTTTGCCAATTAAAGAGACAATCTCTTCCCCATTGAATGGAATTCGACCCTTTGTCAAAGATCACTCGTCCATAGATGGATAGGTTCTCAATTCTTTTTCACTGATCTGTGTGACTTTGTACCAGTACCAGGATGTTTTGACTAGTGTGGCTGTATAGTATTGTCTGAGATCCAGAAGTGTGAGGTCTCCTACTTTTTGTTCTTCAGTAATGGTTTAGTTATCTGGACTCTTCTCATGTAAGTCAGAGATTAGTTTTTCCATTTCATTAAAGAATGTTGCTCAGATTGGGATTGTTGTTGTTGTTGTTCTGTGCCGTCGAGTCAGACCCGACTCATAGTGATCCCTCCTTGGGTTCCTGAGGCAGTATCTCTATGGAAGTAGATTGCCACATCTTCCTTCTGCGGAGTGGCTGGTGGGTTTGAACTGCCAGCCTTCTGTTTAGCAATCAAGTGCTCTAGGCACTATGCTACCAGAGCTCCCAGATTGGGATTAGGATTGCATTATATATCTATAGATTGCTTTGGGTAGTGCTGATATTTTTACAAAATTAAGTCTTTCAATACAATAGCATGGTGTGTGTATGTGTGTGTGTTTGTGTGTGTGTGTATAATTTATTTAGGTCTCTTTTGGATTCTTGTGGTAGTGTTTTGTAGTTTTCCTTAATATTCTTTATGTCCATGATTAGATTTATTCCTAGATATTTTATCCTTTTTGGAGCTATTGTAAATGGTATTGTTTTCTTGATAACTTTTTCAGAGTGGTCTTTTTTCAATGTAGAGGAACTCAACTGATTTTTTTTGTTGATCTTCATTTTTCTTTCATTCTTTTTTCTGATTAATCTTCAACAAATTAATATCAAGGAATTATTTTCCCTGATTCTATCTTCCATTCTTTCCATTTTACTTCTGTATTCTTCCAAAAAAAAAAAAGATATTTTTGTCTCTGAATATCTCCTAATTATTGTTTTTGTATGGTATCTAATTATATTTTGAGTCTTTCAAATTTCAGTTTCTCTGGAGAATGCCTTGAGGTGCTTCAGGGAAAGACAGTTTAAGCCCACATACTATAACAAGCCTGGGAAAAAGAAGTTTCCTTTTCCTGGCATATCATCCCTCAGAGACAATAACTATGCAGGATCTTCTTGATAAATTAGGAGGTTTCAAGGTAACTTGCCTACCAACCAGGTACCAATTACTCTTGAGTTGATTCCAATGCCTAGTGACTCAATATGTGCCAGAGAAGAGCTATCCTCTATTGAATTTTCAGTGGCTGATATTTTTGGAAATAGATCACAAGGACTTTCTTCCAAGGTATCTCTGGGTGGACTTGAAACTCCAGTATTTCAGTTAACAGCTGAGCTTGTTAAGTGATAGCACCACTCAGGGACTTAAAACAGCAAGGTGTTTGTTCTATGATTTCTGGTCCACCATTATACCTGAAATCAACATCATTGCTAAACATAATTGGATAAGACAAATACAATATCAGTAAAGGAATAATAAGAAACATTATTACCTGAGAAGGTTCAAGTAAGAGATAATCTTTACTGCTATTATCAAAATCCTTTGTCACTGGAGTTCAGCAGCAAGATGCACAGAGTGCTGGAGTTATCTTCAGGCTGAGGTAGATCTCCTGGCTAGGTAGAACTCCCCAACAGACATGGGCTTTATTGTCTTTCCTAACATGAGATCAGAAGTGGATCAAAAATACATGGAATCAAGCACGACATGGACAAAAATGACCATGAATCCCTTCAGGGTTGAGGAGAACCTAAGAATGAAAGGTTCATCATCCCTTGTGTCATTGTATCTCTTCTATATACTTTTTTTTTTTTTTAATAGGATTTGGGTG
>NW_006921633.1:4780212-4780971 GCF_000298275.1 Orycteropus afer afer | reverse complement strand
TTTTTTTTTTTTTTTTTAATTTTCACTTTTGTAGTGCTTCCTCCCCTTCTCTCCCACCCCTGGTAACCAACAAGAAAGTTTCCTTCCATATATAAACCTTCCCCTGACTTTTTACAATAATGAACTAATATAATATTTGTTCTTCTGTGAGTGACTTATTTCACTCAGCATAATGTCCTCCAAGTTCTCCTATGCTATATGGTGTTTTGCAGATTCTATGTTGTTCTTTAGTGTTGCATAGTATTCCATTGTGCATATGTACCATAGTTTGGTTTTCCATTCTTCTGTTGATGGGCAACTAGGTTGTTTCTATCTTTTTGCTATAATAAACAGTGCTGTGATGGACATGGGTATGCATATATCTGTTCTTGTCCTGGCTCTTATTTCTTTAGGATATATACCTAGTAATGAGATTGCTAGGTCAAATGGTGTTTCTAATTCCAACTTTTTAAGGAATTTCCATACTGTTTTTCACAGTAGTTGTATCATTTTACAGTCCCACCAGCAGTGTATGAGAGTCCCAATCTCTCCACATCCTCTCCAGCATTTCTTGTTTTCTGTCTTGTTGAATTTTCCTATTATTGCTAGGGCTAGATGGTTTCTCACTGTTGTTTTAATTTGCATCTAGCATAGTGCCTAAGGCACTTGACTGCTAACCAGAAGGTTGGCGGTTCAAACCTACCAGCCACTCCTCGGAAGGAAGGTTGGGCAATCTACTTCCGTATTGATATTGCCTTGGAAACCCAAGGAGGGGTCGCT
>NW_006921633.1:4775685-4779477 GCF_000298275.1 Orycteropus afer afer | reverse complement strand
TGTACCAATACCAGGCACTTTTGACTGCTGTGGCTGTCTAGTAGGTGTAGAGACCTGGGAGTGTGAGACCTCCTACTTTGTTCTTCTTCTTCAATAGTGCTTTTTTATCCAAGGTCTCTTTCCTTTCCACACAAAATTAGTGATTTTTTTTTTCCATATCCTTAAAGACTGTTGATGGAATCTGAATTGGAATTGCATTGAATATATAGATTGCTTTGAGAAGAATTGGCATTTTCACAACGTTCAATCTTCCTATTCATGAGCATGGTATGTTCTTTCATTTTTGCGGTTCTCTTTTGGTTTCTTGAAGTAGTGTATTATAGTTTTCTTAGTACAGGTCTTTTGTGTCCCTTGTGAGATTTATTCTCAAGTATTTTATTTTATTTTTTCAACTATTGTAAATGGTATTGGTTTCCTTATTTCCTTTTCAGTAATCACTTTGCTGGTGCAGAGGAATAACTGATTTTTGTATATCAATCTTGTATACAATCTCTATGCTGAATCCCTCAATTAGTTCCTGTAGTTTTTTGTTTTGTTTTGTTTTGTTTTGTTTTTACTGAGGCTCTTGGGTTTTCTATGTATAGGATCATATCATCAGCAAAGATGGATAGTTTGAATTCTTCCTTACCAATTTGGATGTCTTTGATTTCCTTTTCTTGCCTTATTGCCCTGGCTAGGACAATGTTGAATAGAAGTGGTGATAGAGGGAATTTTTGACTGGTTCCTGGTCACGAGGGGAATGGTTTCAGTCTCTCTCTATTGCAAATAATGTTGGCTGTTAGTTTTGCATATATGCTCTTATTATGTTGGGGAATTTCCCTTCTATTCTTGTTTTGCTGAGGGTTTTTATCAGGAATGGATGTTGGATTTTATCAAATGCTTCTTCTGCCTCAATTGATATGATCATGTGGTTCTTTTCCTTTGTGTTATTTATGTGGTGGATGACAATGATTGTTTTCTAATGTTGAACCATCCTTGCATACCTGGTATGAACCCCACTTGGTCATAAAGTATTATTTTTTTGATATATTGTTGGAGTCCATTGGCTAGGATTTTGTTGAAAATTTTTGCATCTATATTCATGAGGGATATTGGTGTGTAGTTTTCCTTTTTAGTGATGTCTTTTCCTGGTTTTGGTATCAAGGTTATACTTGCTTCATCAAATGAATTTGGGAGGATTCCATCCTTCTCTATGTTCTGGTATAGATTGAGTAGCATTGGTGTCAATGTTCAGTAGAATTTTTCAGTGACACCTTCTGGGCCAGGGCTTTTCTTTATTGGTAATTTTTTTATGACTCATTCAATTTCTTCTTTTGTTATGGGTCTGTTTAAATTTTCCACCTTAGTCTGTGTTAGTTTAGGTAAGTAGTATTTTCTAGAAATCTGTCCATTTCTTCTAGATTTTCAAATTCGTCAAAGTATAGCTCTTTGTAGTATCCTGATATTATCCTTTTAATTTCTGTTGGTTCTGTTAAGTCACACAATTTTTTTCTTATTTGTGTTATTTGTATTCTCTCTCTTTTTCTTTGTTAAATTTGCCAGTGGTTTGTGACTTTTATTGTTCTTTTCAAAAAACCAACTTATAGTCTTGTTGATTTTTTTCTATTGTTTTTCCATTTTCTGTTTCATTTATTTCTGCTTGAATCTTTATTATTCTTTTCTTCTGATGACTCTAGACTTTTCTTTGCTGCTCTTTTTCTAATTGTTGGAGATGTTGGGTTAATGTGTTGATTTTGGCTCTTTCTTCTTTTTTTCATGTGTCCATTTATTGCTATAAATTGGCCACTGCTCAGTGCTTTTGCTGTACCCCAAAGATTTTGGTATGTTGTGTTTTCATTTTTATTTGATTCAAGGGATTTTTTTTTATTTCATTTTTTATTTCTTCTATTAGCCAGTCATTTTCAAGGAGGGTGTTATTCAGTTTCCATGTGTTTGCTTTTTTTCCATTGATCTTCCTATTGTTGATTTCTAATTTGATAGCATTGTGATCTGAGAAGATGTCTTGTAGTATTTCAATGTTTTAAAATTTATTGAAGCTTGCTTTGTGGTGTAACCTATGGTCTATCATGGAGGACACTCCATTTGTTCTAGAAAAGAATATCTATTGTGTGGTTTTTGGGTGAAGTGCTCTGTAGATGTCTATAAGGTCAAGTTGGTGAATTGTATTGTTTAGTTGTGCTGCATCTTTGTTGAGTTTCTTTCCATTTGTTCTGTCTTTCATTGAATGTGTATATTAAAGTCTCCTACTATGACCATGAAGTCATCTATTTACTTTTTCAATTCTATTAAAGTCTGATTTATGTATTTTGGGGCTCTTTCATTAGGTGCATAGATATTTATTATGATTATGACCTCTTACTCAATTGATCATTTAATCATTATAAAATGTCTTTCCTTTCTCTTATGGTAGTTTTTGTCTTAAAGTCATTTTCAGAAATTAATATTGCCATTCCTGCTCTTTTATGCTTACTATTTGCTTGATATATCTTTTTCCAACCTTTAATTTTTAGTCTATTTGTGTCTTTCTTTCTAAGGTGTGTCTCTTGTAGACAGCATATTGATGGCTTATGTTTTTTATCCAGTCTGCAACTCTCCATCTCTTGAGTAGTGCATTTAATCCACTGACATCAGTGTAATAATCGGCAAGTATGAATTTGTTGCTGTATTTTGTTATGTGTTTTTTTTTTGTGTGTGTGTGGTGTTGCTGATTTCTGATTTATTTGTTCCTTATAATTTTCTGTACTGATTTTATTTTTAATTTATGAATCATGTTATCACTTCCTTCCTGCTATTGTATTAGTATTTGCTAAATATATTTACTTGTCTTCTTTTTTATTTTGATGTGGAGGTTTATCATTTTTCTTTGGGGTTACCCTGTGGTTTACAGTTTTTTTCCCAAATTTAGAACAGTCTATTCTATCTTGTAGTTGTCATGATTTCCTTACCATTTAGAAGTTCTGTAACTACACAATATTTTCCCTCCTTCTAGTCCGTGGTTGTCCTCATTTGTCAATTGATGTCTCTGGTTTCCTGTTTATAATCTTGTAGGCTTATTTACTTTGTGTACTTCCATAATTAAGTTTGTTTCTGGATTATGTCATCATGTTTGCTGCTGTTGGTTCTGTCCAAAAGACTCTCTTTAGTATTTCTTGTAAGGTTGGTCTGGTTTTAACAAATCCCTTTAATTTCTGCTCATCTGGAAATGTCCCAATTTCACTATGTGGGGGACAGTTTTGCTGGGTATATAATTCTTGGTTGATATTTTTGTTTGTTTGTTTGTTTCAGGATTTTATATATACTATCCCATTGCCTTCTCTCCTGCATGGTTTCTGCCAACAAGTCAGAACTTAGTCTTATTGGTTGCCCTTTGTAGGTAGCTTTTCTTTCCCTCATGCTGCTTTCAGGATTCTTTCTTTGTCTTTGGTTTTAGTGAGTTTGATAATGATATCATATAATGATAATGATTTTCTTTATGGGTCTATACTGTTTGGGTTTGTTAGACTTCTTGAGTAGATATATTATTGTCTTTCATTATATCTGGGAAATTCTCTTCCAACAAATCTTTGACAATTTTCTTTGTGATTTTATTTTTTTCTTCCTGTTCTGGAATTCTGATTACACATAGGTTACTCCTTTTGATGCTGTCCACATGGACCTTAGGCTTTCATTTTGTTTTGATTTTTTTTTTTTTTTCCCTGACTGATCCCTTTCCAAAGAAGTATTGAGGCTTTTTTTTTTTTTTTTTTTTTCAATGTAATTAATTCTTTCTTCCATTGTCTTCAATTCTACTCC
>NW_006921633.1:4763088-4775585 GCF_000298275.1 Orycteropus afer afer | reverse complement strand
GATTTTGTATCATTTCTAATTTTTCATTTATTTTGTCATTTTGTTCTTGTATTGTCTTCTGAAATTGTTCTAGGGTTTTCTCTCTAGAGGTTTTCCTTAATTTTGTCAGTGTTTTCCTTGTTCTGTCTCTGAATCTGTTGAAAGTACCTAAGTATAATTATTTTGATTTCCTTATCAGAGACTTCCAATGCTGCTTCTTCCTCAGGAATGTTTTCTGGGTCTGTATCTATCCCAGTCCCTTGTTTCTACTACTTTATCTTGCTTCTTTGTATGGACTGTGATGGTCTGTTTTCTCTGAGACATTGTGATTATTTATTTATTTATTTATTTATATTTAGTTGGTGATTGTATGTTGGTGTGATTCACCCAAGAATTTCATTTTCTTCATTTTGTTTGGATGTACCTGAGTAAGCAGTGTACTGTGCTACTCTATTTGCTACTTGGCAGCACTTACGCACTCACCATCTCTCTCCTTTCCAATCGTCAGCCTCCCATATATCCATGCTGTCTTTGGCAAGCAGAGCCTGCTCTTAGGTCCCTGGAATATGAATGAGAATGCTCTCATTTTAAATATCCAAAATGGTCACTGCTTGTAAACATTCAAAATGGCTGCACCATCTGGATAACTGAAAGTCCTCAGTTCAGTTTGTCTCCTTCTTTGCTGTCTCCCTTTTCATTTCTCAACTACCTGTGCATGTCCCTGCAGCCCTTGGGGAGCAGGGCTGGTTTTTGGTTAATTCTCAGATCCTAACACCAATTGGAAATATTCAGACTGTCCATGAAATCAGGGCAGCTGACAGTCCACAGCTCCATTTGTCTCCTTACTAACTGTTTCATTCAGGTTCTTCTACTAGTTGATATTTAATCCTCTTCTGTATTCTTCCTTTCAAAACTTATGGCTCCAGGATTATTTTCTGTATCTGTGTCAATTGGTTTCTCTTTTCTTTTTTGTTTGTTTGCTTATTCTACCATCTTACCAGAAGTTCTCTTCTATATACTCTTAAAGAAGCTATGGGTGAGCACAAGATGTGATGCAATCCAGTTAGGAGAGAAGCATTATCTGAAACAGAGCCTAAATGTTAAGTCCCTGCCATGCTTAAGGTTTGAGGCACTGCCATTGAGTCAGATCTGACTCTTTGTGACTTCTCCTTGGGTTTCTGAGGTGGTATCGCTATGGAAGTAGATTGCCCAACCTTCCTTCTGAGGAGTGGCTGGTGAGCTTGAACCACCAGCCTTCTGGTTAGCAGTCAAGTGCTTTAGGCACTACCCCACCAGAGCTTTTCTGGTAGCATAAGGCATTTGACTGCTAACCAGAAGGCTGGCAGATCATACTCACCAGCCACTCCTCGGAAGGAAATTTGAGCAATCTACTTTTGTAGTGATACTGCCTTGGAAACCCAAGGAGGGGTCTCTATGAGTTGGGTCCAACTTGACAACATATAACAAGAACAAATACTTGAGGTGATTGACCTAACACAGGGACAATAGAGAAAATCCTGGTGAGATCAGAAAATAGAAATCCATTTGAGGTCACTAAAACTGCTACAGAGTTGAAGAAAAGAGACAAGACATCTAGCCTCCATTTTTTTAAAAAAGACTTTTCCTCTTATAATAGTTATTTCCTATGCATTGAAAGTCCCTCGGTAGTATAAATGGTTTGTTGTTGGTCACTAAATGAAAGGCTCAACCCATCCAGCAGTGTCACAAATGAAAAGCCTGGAAATTTGCTTTCATAAAGATTAGATCCAATAAAATACCATGGAGTTCAGGTCCACTTGGTAGCACATAGCTTGACATGAGTCAGAATTGACCGCACAGCAGTGGATTTGTCTTCCTTTCTTTTTCTTTTTTTTTCCCTGCATTTAAAAGATTAATAATAAATGATGATGAATAACAAACATTTCCATGAGGTACCCCTTCTGGTTACCCAGTTCAAGGTTTCTTACTTTCCACACTAATGACATTTGGGACCAGGTAACTCCTTACTGTGCAGGCTACCCTTTGCATTGTAGGGTGTTAATCAGCATCCTTTGCCCCTATCCACTAGATTCCAGTAGTATCTGCTAGTTCTGACCACCAAAAATATATTCAGATATTGCTGAATGTTCAAAATCACATTTTCAGGGGTCAAAGTCACCCTTGGCTGAAATCTGGACTAGACCAAAGCTTACCTCTGAAATTTTGAAAGGATTTGAAATATTATATCTCTTGCCAAATGTTTTACATTCTTATTATGTCATTACTTCTTTGTAATATAAAAAAAATAATTAGACTTCTTTGATAAAGTCATTAAGAAAAAGTACTATAACAAAAAGAATCACCAGATTTACATTTCACATAACTGCAAGAGGAAGAATCCCTCTCTTTGAGAACCACAGACATGAGGGGACTAAACCAAAGATCAGGATCATACTCTGCACTTTTTTCTGTTATTATGTCCAGAATTAGTACTTTTGTAGGACTATGTTTATAAAAAATATATACTAGATGATCTCTAAAATTTGCTTCATTTCTTAGAAAAATGATTAAAGTAATTTGAAATTATTTATTTAACAAAAAGAACTTGAGAGTATATATTGTTATTGTTAGGTGACACTGACCTCATTTCAAATCATAGCAACTCTATGTGACAGAGTAGAACTGCCCATATGATTTTCCTCTTTGTAATATTTGCAGAAGCAGATTGTCAAGTCTTTCTCTTTTGGAGCTTCTGAGTATGCTTGAACCAGCAACCTTTTGGTTAGTAGTCAAGCATTTAACCATTTGTAAATGGTTGAAAATAAGAGATATTATCCAGTAAATGAGAATTTATTTTTGTGTGTGTCCTTCTAGAAAGCAGTATTGAAATTAATGGGTTTAGGTTGAAGTGGGTTAATTCTGGTCAATACAAGAAAAGATTTTAAAAAAATTCTAACTCTGAAAGCTCTAAAGCGGAATGGCTGTCTGATGAGGCAGTAAGTTCTAAGTCATTTAAAGTACTTGAGCTAAGTCATTTTAGTGGGTGTTGTAAAGGGATTTATGCATTAGTAAAGACTAGATTGCTTTTGAGGTCTCAGCCAGCCTTGAGTTCTATAATTCTAGACAGATCATTAAAAAATAAAATACCATAAAACTAAAATAGTATTGTTATTTGTTTTTTTCCCCTAATTTACTATATGCCAAGAAAAGAAAAACAGTATGTGCCAAGTATGCCAATTGTTTTCAGATGAAATAATGTCCTTCACAAAGTAAGATTTCTTCTATGTGGTGTACTTGCAGAGAAGTGAGGGTAGTGGCTGAGGTCACATGTTGAAACTTCTCTGAAATGTCCTTGCTGGGACAGCTAGAGTGGGGAGCATTTGCATCCTACCCCTTTTCTGGCACTAAATGTTTGAGCTTTCCACTCCTACAGTGAAGGAGAGAGTGGCAATCAGACTCTCAGCACTAAAAGTGATTCCAGAGATATCAGGATTGACCTCTCTTTTTTACAAATGAACCATCAAGAAAGTTTTATCAGATTTAGCCTATCCTTAGACAAGCAGCTCACATGTAAACTCTGCAGCTGTGCAGAGCATCTTCACTCTTCATCCATTCTCCAATTCCTGACACGTCAGTTGTACCATTTCTGAATGTCTACTTAACTTTGCAGCATCTTCTGGGTTATTTTGTCTGTAAGAGTTTGTTAGAACTAATTAAAAGGACAGGAATTCCTTCCTTGGCTACACATCTACACTTATATGATAATGTTTGATACACCCGGGAAATTATCAATAGCAAATGCAAGTAAAGCATCTTATTTCTGTGATAAGATAGAGTCCAGTGACTGAAATGAAGATGAAATCCAAATGAATTTGGATGGCAAAGACAAAGTCATCTAGGCAAGTGCCTAGAAGAAAGGTTGATTCTGAGCAATACCTTACAATAAGGAATCTTACAGAAGGTTATGGGTTTATTTATTTACTTATTTATTTTTTAAAATGTTTTATCTTAGTGATTTACTAAGTGCAAGTGTAACTTTCAAAGTCATTCAACAACTGTCTATTAACCATATACTACATATAAGGAACAGACACGGAAATGTTCAGAACCCCCCTCCTTAATTCTTCTGCTTCTCTCCTAGCACAAGAATCTTGTGTTGTTCTGAAGCCCCATTGTGTGGGAAAGTAATCAGATAAAAATAATTACCATGGCTGTTTGAAAGAAAGAAAGATGGGGGCAGTCTGCTTCTGCAAAGATTTACTGCCCTGGAAAACCTGTGGGGCAGTTCTACTTTGTCCTGTAGGGTTGCTAAGAGTCAGAATTGACTAAATAGCAGATGAATTTTGTGTTTGTTTGTTGCTTAGATGTTACCAAAGTGCCTCCTTAGCACAATAGTTAAGCATTTGGCTGCTAACCAAAAGGTTGGCAATTTGGATCCATCCAACAGCTGTGTGGAAGAAAGACCTAGAAATCTACTCCTGTAAAGATTACAGCCTAAAATACCTCATAGAGCAGTTCTACTCTGTCACGTGGGGTCACCATGAATCAAAATCAACTTGAAAGCAACTGTAAACACTAAGAGAAGCCAAAGGACAAGATATGGAAGTACAAATGTTTAAGAGATTCTTTTTTTTGTATTTGTCGGTATAATATTTCCACTATTCTAATTAAATGACATTACACAAATGAGTTACATGACTCATTCTTTTTTTTTTCTTTTTCTTTTTATTATGGTTTGGGTGAATGTTAACAGAGCAAATCAATTTTCCGTTTGACTGTTTAAAATGTTTTGACTGTTAAAATGTTTCAACATTTTACTTATTTTTTTCATTACATTAGCTGCTATCTCCCTAATATAATAACACTCTTCCTGCTTTCTCCCTGTGTTCCCCACTTCCTTTCCTTCATCTTTCCTGCCCCTTCCTGCCCACTAAACTTTACTTTTGGGCAAATGCTGCCCTTTTGGCTTCTTAAGATTGATTGTTCTGAGGAGTACATTTTTCATGGGTGTTACTGTTCACTTTACAGGTACATCTACTTTTTGGCTGAAAGGTGATCCCCAGCTCTCCTGGAATATCATTATTTATTTATTTATTTTTGAGTAGAGTAGTTAGAGGTGTCAGAACAGTGCCCAACAAATGATACAACATGCATTATGACTTATTCTGCTTAGATAAGATAATTATAGTGCTTTCCAGTTTTTTTTTTAATTAAAAAGGATTCAATAATATAAAAAGAATAAATAAAATTAATAGAGAAAAAAACTAATGAAAAACCAATGTGCCTGCTCTAGCCATAAACTGTATTTTATTATCTTTAAGCAAAACTGCCTGTGTCATCTCAATCATGCCCACAGCATTTTTAAAACTCTATAGTCTGGATGTTCTCCCAAGTTCTCCTTTAATCTAAGTACAAAATTATTAGAGCTCCCAAATATTGGACATCTGTATGCAGGAAAGACTACGAATCTGATAAGGACACCTGTAGGGTGGAAGAATACATTATTTTTGAGGGAATTCAGAATGTAGTATTGCATTTTCTGTAATGTTTGAAAGGCAGATGGTAAAGGATAAATTTGAAGTCCACAGAAAAAGGAAGTGCATCTATCAAGGGATACCAGCTACCAGCATGTAAATGTGCTGCCCTTTTATTTTTAGTGTGAACTATAATGTAATTTCTTGAAATAGCAGTGCTACAATCATAAATATCCTTGTAATTGTGGGGTTTTCTCAGCATGTGACTAGAGAAATCTGCATGATCACTGCAAGAACTAGATAGATTGAAACAGTCAGGGAACTCTTGCTGCTCTTGAAGGTCTTTTGTAATTAAAAAGAAAAAAAAAAAAGAATTAAAAGAAAATGAAAAAAAAATTAGTCCAGAAGCTAAAGTCAAATGGTACAAAGGTCATACATTGTGGAAGAAGTGCATTATAATCACATGAAACTTGGGGAAAATGAATGCACAAAAACTGAAAGGCCTGAGAGAATGGAAGAAATATTAGCTAAAGTGTTCTACTTTGAAACAGTAAAAATAGGTAGACCTCTTTTCTACTTCATTGACTGGGGATGAGAAGTGTTTTCAGGGCCTGTAATAATAATTCTTAATATTTGATTTTTCAGATGTCTTTTGTAGTTGTTGCATGTAGATTTAGCAAGAATTGATGTGTAAATTATTACCATATTAAAATGAAGTATGATATATTTATTCTGCACTTTTACCAGTAGTATTGTTGTTAGTTGCTATTGAGTCAATTTTGACAGATGGTGAGGTGACCCTTTGTGTGTAGAGTAGAACTGCTCTATAGGGTTTTCAAGGCAGTGACTTTTCGGAAGCAGATTCTCAGGCCTGGCTTCACAGGCCACTCTGGGTGTGTTTGAACTGCCGACCTTTAGGCTAGTAATTGAGTATGTTTAATTATTTATGACAACAAGAGACTCCTGTAGCCTGTAAAAATGAGTGTTACTTATTTTAATATAAATATAAATCCTAGGAGCTCTGGTGGTGTAGTGCCTAAGGCATTTGACTGATAACCAGAAGGCTGGTGGTTCAAACCCACCAGCCACTCCTCTGAAGGAAGACTAGGCAATCTACTTTTGTAGTGATACAGGCTTGGAAACCCAAGGAGGGGTCACTATGAGTCACATCCAACTCCACGGCAGTGTGTGTGTGTGCATATTTAAAGCGCATTTGTTAGATTTTTAAGCAATCAATATCTTGAAATATATGCATTTGAATAAATAAATTTAATGAATAAATTTACTAAATTCAAAGCAAGTTCTATGTGGATTTCATGAGTAGGAGATAATATCTTGACTTCAAAGAGAATACAGTTTAGACTAAATTTGTTTTAACAAATCTTATCAGACCAGAAATGTTGATATTCAAAGTGGTAGAACAGTACAGAAAAACTTTTTCTATATAATATTTTCCAACCAAATAGTACAATCCATGGAGAGCTAGAATTCTTGGCACTCTTATACTGAACGGCCTTTTACAATTTTACCAAGTGAACAGTCTATATTTCTTAAATGTGTGGTTTAAAACCCATATATGAAGAGTTAGACTTCGAACTTAGTTCTGGTTTCTTTCTCCCGCTGTAGTGGCTCCTGTTTTCCCCATTACAGGACTCCTCTCCTTCCTGGAATCCTTTCCTCCCTCTTTCCTACAATTCTTTTTGAATAAAGTCATCCTGGACTGTTAAGAAAAATGCATATATACATATATTTTATAAATGACTTAAAAAATTGCCACGAGTTTTACATCAGATCTTATGTTCAAGTTATTGTGCTTTCACTGTTTAACATCTATTATACACTATATTAAAAAAGAATGACCTCAGTGTTAAAGTTAAATAAAAAGTATTTGTTTTGATATTAAATTGAAATGTCAAAAATGACTTTAACATTTTATACTTTGTTTGCAAATAATTCTAGACAAATTTTTTAAAGTGAGAAAAAAACGTATTTTCATGATAATTCTCAAACATTTTAAAGGGACCTCAGAATGAAGGAAATAATTAGGTTTTATCCTTGGGGAGGAGGGTGATGAGTGGAAACAGAAAAAGGAAATGAACACAGAAATAAGCAGAACTAGGGACAGGATGAGACTAAGGCTTCTAATCTATATGCTTTCATCTAATAAACACTTTAAATATACTCAGCTTCCCTTTATGTTTCTGTAATGCCTTCAATTATCTATTTCAATATAGTAGAAGCATCAGAGATAGTTTCATTGGGAAGAGCAGAATGTATCATTTTGAACTTCCTTTGCCACAAATGAATAATTTGAAAATAGTCATTCCCTTAGCAGATATGTATTTTGTCTTGCAAGATATTATTCACTTTATTGACAGTAGGAAATGAGAGGAGGTCAAGTAAGAAAAGTTTCTGTTGTTTTGCAAACTTATATTCTATTAGGATAAACAAACAAGAAACAATTACATACATAATTTAATATAAATGAAGAAAATAAAACAGAGTAATAAATAACAGATGGAATGGAGCAGCAGTAAAGTGTTAAACATGTGGTTAGGAAAGGGCTTCTAAGACGGTTAACATTTAAGCACAGATCTGAATGATGAGGAATCCTTTCTGCAAAAATCTAGGTAAAATGCTTATTAAGTAGAGAATTATTAAGAGAAAAGTCCCTTAGGTTGTGTTAGACTGGGTTCTCTAGAGAAACAAAACCAGTAAAACTTATACATATATATAAAGAGAAATTTATCTTAGGAAAGAAAATGGCTCACACAATTATAGAAGCTGGCAAGTCCAAAGTTCTTGCATCAAATGTCAAGATGGAGGCTTTTCCTGATTCGTGCAGCTGCAGGCGCTGAGGAGCGCAAGGTTGGCAGACAGTATACTGGCTGTTGACTCCAAGGAATTATAAATCCAAGATCTCCAGGCCGAATGGTGGATTGTTCACTCACAACACATTGTTGTGAGCAACACTATTGTTGTAGGCAACACAATAGAATCGGGATCCACAGAAGAGTGTCTCTTTTCCCAGGATGTCCATAAAAATACTGGAAGCAAGCCACACCCCTAGGGAAGCTCCCTTTCAATGAAATGGCTGTTTAAAACATACTCTTCTGATCCCATCATGGAAATAATCACATCACAACTGCTTAAACCACACAGAATTGTGGTCCAGCAAAGTTTACACACAGCTCCAACTATTACACGGGTGCATAAGACCTTGTTTGCAAACCAGATAGAAGGCCATAAAGGCCAAAAAGCCAAAAGACTGAAGCTCTATAAGCAGGAAATGAACTTGAAATGTTTATCAGAGAAGCTGCTGTACCAGGTCATGCAGGACTTTGTAGGACAAGGACAATGTTCAGGTATTATTTTAAGTTCTATAAATAGTTATTATAATATTTCAATAGATCACTCTGGCTGTATTTAATAATATTTAATATGTCAGGTCAAATAGGCTTCCATCCCCTTTTTAATTACCTTAGAGAATAAGGATCTATGTTTTGATGAAATCACCTTTTGTTCTATTTCCATAGAAGCAGTTGTTGCTGTTCCAGGTCATAACAATAATTTTTTTATCTTGAATTTGTCCAATTTTTCTTAGGTAAATAATGACACTTTGTTGTGCTTTTTTTCTCTTGAGTTTTAACTTTATTATATATTTTGTGTTTCTTCTGTCAATGTCAGCGCAATGTAGTTTTTTGTTTCTTGGATGACTAGAATAAAGAAGCCCTGGTGGCTCAATGGTTAAGCACTAAGATGCCAGCCAAATGGATGGAGATTTGAACCCATCCAGCAGCTCCATGGGAGAAAGACCTGGAGATCAGCTCCTGTAAAGATTACAGCCTAAAAAATGCCACAGGCCAGTTGTACTCTACTATGTGGGGTCACTAAGTCAAAAAACAACTTGAAGGTACCTAACAACAATAATGAAGACTTGAATGATGCTATTCTTTACTTGATGCTATCAATATAATGTAATATGCATGCTCTGTATTCAACTATTATTATTATTATTATTTGTGTGTGTGTGTGTGTGTGTGCATGTGATTTGCGTGAAAGTTTATAGAGCAAATTGGTTTTCCAGTCAATAATTCATACACATTTTGTTTTGTGGCATTGATCACAATCCCCACAAAGTAACAGAACTCTTCCCACTTCCAGCCTCTGTTTACCATTTCCCTTCATCCTTCTATTCTATCTCTTCCTGTTTTATTAGTTTTCTCCCTGGGCAAAGGCTGCCTTTTTTATCTCGTTCTATTGATTGTTCTAATGAACATTGTTCTAATGAACATCAGGAGTGTGTACCTCCCTGATGTCATTATTCACCTTATAAGCCTGTCTATCATTTGATCATTCAACAGAAAGTTGAGCCATGGAGTGAGTTTAGTTCCAGGCTTGAGAGGTTATCTAAGGGCCATAGTCTCACGGCTTCTACCTGTCTCTATCAGAGTAGTGAGCCTGGTCTTTTTTTTATAATTTTGAGTTTTGTCCCACATTTTTCTCCCACTCTATCAGGGACCTCCTGTTGTGATCTCTTTCAGAGCAGTCAGCAGTGGTAGCCAGGCACCATGTAGTTCTTCTGGTCTCAGAGTTGACATGGTTCATTAGTCCTTTGTACTAATTGTTTCTTTATGTCTTTGATTTTCTCCACTTCTTTGCTCTGGATGGGGAGAAAACAGCAGCCATACCTTAGGTGGTCTATTGAATTATTGAAGTCTTTTTTGTTGTTGTTGTTATTTTTGTTGAGAATATATGCAGCAAAGCATACACAAACTCAACCTTTTTACATGCAAAATTCAGTGACATTGACATATCCATTTTCGCTTCCCTTTTCTGAGTTGTTCCTTCCTTATTAAGATAAACTCATTGCCCCATAAGGTGATAACAGAAATCTTTCCAGTTGCTCTTGTCACTTTGTTTCCATATAGAGAGTTCTTAAAACAGGAGCTCTGGTAGCATAGTGCCTAAGGCACTTGACTGCTAACCAGAAGGCTGGAGGTTCAAACCCACCAGCCACTCCTCGGAAGGAAGGTTGAGCAATCTACTTCCGCAGTGATACTGCCTCGGAAACCCAAGGAGGGGTCGCTATGAGTCGAGGCCGACTTGACGACACAAAACAACAACAACAGTTCTTAAAACAGCATAATGTTTAAGCAGAAAAGTCTTTGATAAAAGAAAATGTATCATAATCAATTTTAAGTGAACATGTGGAGAGACCACTCACTCACTAAGTAGTACACTTATTCCTCCTCCTCTACAAAAATTCAATTCTATATGGATTCTATTGTGTTGCCTACAACAATTGTGTTGCTCACAACAATGTGTTGTGAGTGAACAATCCACCATTCGGCCTGGAGATCTTGGATTTATAATTCCTTGGAGTCAACAGCCAGTTTACTGTCTGCCAACCTTGCGCTCCTCAGCCCCTGCAGCTGCACGAATCAGGAAAAGCCTCCATCTTGACATTTGATCCAAGAACTTTGGACTTGACAGCTTCTATAATTGTGTGAGCCATTTTCCTAAGATAAATTTCTCTTTATATATATGTATAATATTCATTCCATAATAACACACTTCCAAAAACTTTCTTTCACACTGAAAAACTAGTTCTTTTTCTAAAAATAAAAATATATCAGTGTCATATTATTTATTTCATATATAGTGATCTTCTAGGCAGTGTAGAAAATTGGCTTTATTATTTTTCCATACATTTCTTTATGGGCTTTCTTTTTTTTTTGTTTGATGAACTCATATGTCTTTCTTCAGGTCTCACATATAACTACTGACACTTTGGTTAACCTTTATCAATTAGATCATTTCATACACTGCGAAGGCAAGACAGAGGTTTGAGTGAGTTATTGTCCCTACATTCTAATTTATCATGTCTAACAATATAGTCCAGAGAGCAGTAATGGTTCAGTGACAGAATTATTGCCTTACATGTGGGATACTTGGGTTCGATTCCTAGTCAATGCACCACAGAGCCACAATTCAATTGTGAGTGGTGGCTTATGTGTTGCTGCTTTGCTGAACAGGTTTTAGGAGAGCTTCCAGACTAAAACAGTGTAGGACGAAAAGCCTGGGGATTTACATCTGAAAAATAAGCTGGTGAAAATCCTATGAATCATAGATGTTCTATCCTACTGTACATAGGGTCTCCCATGACTCAGAGGCCAACTTTATGACAGCTAACAACAACAATATAGTCAGAAATACTAAAAAGTAACCCAAGGATTATTGTAACAGAATATACCACTCTTGTGTGCCCTGGGTTATACTTGAATTTAGTTCTAAAGCAAGGATAAGCAAACTATGGCCCACAGACAGGCCACTTGATTTTGTAAATAAAATTTTGTTCGAATACAGTCATTACCCACTTATCAATGTATTGTGTAAGACTACTTTAGTGCTAAGACAGTAAAAATAAGTTGTCAGAGCAGAGACCACATAGCCCACAAACCTGAAAATATTTACTAACTAGACCTTCAAGGAAAACTTTGCCCAAGCGTGAATAGAACATTGATTGTTAAGGGAATAAGAGTAGGTGTGAAGAACCAACAGATCATGAGGGAATTAATATTTGCAAAAACTCAAAGAATATGCAACATGTATGAACTATGCTTTTTTCCATAAGGTAATAGTGAGAGTAAATGGGAGGGTGCTATAAAAATATATAAACTAACTAAGGAGGTAAGCAACAAAGAATAAAAATACATCGTGTGTACCAAGCCAAGAGTCTGAGGGTGATAAATATTTAAAGTCTCTTGAATTCTTAAGTATATTAATTTTTTATCACCTAAATATTTAAATATAATTTGATTATTTTAGTACATTTTCTATTCCCCTATAATAAACATTATGTACTTTCATGGTCTGATTATATTTACTAACTTTATAAGAAGCAGAAAAATAATTATGAATAAATTTTTCTTTCTTCTTCCCAGTAAAATGCATGTGAGAGATTCTTATTTCAAAAATATCACTTAATTTAAAACATCTGTGTATATAAAGAATGATGTATCCTAAAAAGCAAATTAAACTTTAACAACTGCTATACTTCAC
>NW_006921633.1:4758357-4762283 GCF_000298275.1 Orycteropus afer afer | reverse complement strand
AAAAAAAAAAAAAAAAAAAAGTGGTATCACTAGGGAAGTAAATCCCCAGCCTTTCTTCCAAGGAGTGGTTGGTGGATTTGAACGGCCAGCCTTCTGGTTAGTAGTCAAATGCCTTAGGCACTATACCACCAGAGCTCCCTACCTCTCACAGAGGTCACTGAACCCAATGCTCTTATTCCCCTTTTCCTCCCAAACACTAATATCCAGATCAGGAAAAGAAGGATTTTGGTGAATCAGAGTTCCCTTTGGATGACACTCTTTTTGCTATCAGTTATCGTAAGTTATGCCACATTGTCTGGACTCTTGTCTTATCTATGTATCTTCCCTCTTTTGAAGTAGTTGTTTCCCCTGCTGTTAACTTCTCATTATCGCTTTTGTTCTTATGCTGCCATCTCTAGGTCAAGCACTCTGTGGTGGTGTGGGACAGCAGTTTTTTCTCCTTCCATTGTCAAAATAAAACTCATTTTTGTTCTATGCCATCTGTTCTCAAAAGTAAGACGTCAAACTCAAAAGCGAGAATATTGAAGACTAAGCAAAACTGGAGAGTTTGCAGCCAGCCAAAAGCTATTCAGGTAGAATTGAAAAAGTACTAAATATGTCGGCCAGACAAAACACTCTTCTGGCCTCATTTTGAATGTTGTTGTTGTTATGTGCCGTCAAGTCGGACCCGACTCTTAGTGACCCCTCCTTGGGTTTCCAAGGCGGTATCACTACGGAAGTAGATTGCCCAACCTTCCTTCCAAAGAGAGGCTGGTAGGTTTAAACCACCAGCCTTCTGGTTAGCAGTCAAGTGCCTTAAGCATTATGCCACCAGAGCTGCTGCAGCAGCATAAGAGAGGATCCCACAGGGTGCTCACATGGTTTTGGAAGAGGTGCAAATTTGGGACTGATGTAGGGCTATTTTTACGGTTCAGATCTCAAGAAATGTGGGAATAAAGTCAATATCACTCTTATTTCCAGCTTGCAGTGGTGGAATACCCATCGAGTCCACTCCAGCTCATAGCGACCCTCTTTGGGTTTCCGCAGGGGTAAACCTTCACTGAAGTAGACTGCTTAGCCTTCCTTCTGTGGAGTGGCTAAGAGGTTTTAATTTCTCCTCTTTCTGCTTCTAGCGAATTTATTCAGTGCAGATTCAGCTCATTCGGTCTTATTATATGTACACTTTCCCTCATGCACTCTCTTTTCCTCTTTGCACATGCTACATACCTCTCCCTCCAGATTTCACAAAACATTTGTTTCTTTCCTGTATGAACTCACATAAACTTTAAAAATGAAAACACTTGAATGGTTACCAGGTACATCTTGTTAGAAATAATAGCTCTGATAATGGTTTTTAGAAACTATTATCCTCCTATTTAAGTGAGCAGAAAAAAGAAATTCTGCCCTGACCTTTTGTGAGAAATGTATGTATGAATGTCACCAATTTATCTGAGGGTTGTGAAAGGTCAACCGTGATTAACATGACACATGGAAGGTAACCTATAAAAAAATTCTAGAAGTCATCTTGCTCAGCGCCCCCCCAGCCCCAGGAACAATAGTAAAAGGAAATGATGATTATATAGTCAACAGCTGGAATTTTGAAAAATTATAACTTCTTAACTGAAACAATGATAATTGTTTTTTGTTTTTTGTTTTTTGTTTTTTTTTTTAATTTGTTTAACTTTTTTTCCCATTTCAGTTCCAGTATTTCAAACTACGGAATATAGGCAAGACAAATTGACATAACTTCTCCTCCCCCAGGATTCACATATGGTTTTCATGATAGACATTTAAAATCTTCTACCAAGATACAACAAAAGAAGGATAACATTTGCTTGCATTTTTAAGAGTCACATCTGGGAATCTTAAATTCCATTGGTACAGAGAAAAAACTGGCAATTCCTAGATGTGCTTATGTTTCTAATAATATCTATTTTATTTCAAGGTACATAGAGAGCCAACCCATATTAAATCTATAATTTCAAGTTATTATCTCCAAGTATTTCTATTTTGCTTTTTATGTAACTGAAAAGTTAAACATTACCACCCAACTGCACATCTGTGCCACTCACGCCAAATAAGAAGTAGGAAAGAAGATGCCTTTCTTGGAAACTAATGCAGTGAGCCTTTAAATAGCAAGTTAAAGTTGCTGTGTGTGCCTTGAATGTGCAAAAGGAAGTCCTGAGCTCCATTTGTAAGCAGGAGATAAACTGGGCACAAACATTTTTTTTTTTTACTAAAGAAAATTTGAGAATTTTTTTTTCTCTCTTATAAGAGAAGTGTGAAAGAGAAGAAAGGTGTCTGACCTGTGTTAGCCCAGTGTCACCTGCCATAATTTTCAGATAGTTGGGTCTCAAGATATATTTATTGAATGAAATAATGCCATGAAATGGGGTAATAGAACTACAGACATAGACAAGACATAAATATAGATGAAGTATTTACTTAATGCTTGTAACATAGCAAATTTTTATAAAATTCTTTATTTTTGTATATAACACACTCACACAAATAATGCACATATACATATAACATGCATAGCACACATAGGGAACTAATGTGGGAGGTCATGTGTGGTTTGCAAAATAATTTATGTGTGTTATTTGCATAAAAAATATAGTACTCGACTTGCACAAAGGCCTAAATATTAAAAAAATACATCTCAAAAGATGATCTTGCCATTTTATATAAATTTAGAATTAACAAGGACCTTGAGTTTATTTACAACAAACTATTTTTAAAATAGGAATTCCTCTCCAGCGTTTTAGACATATACATTCAAACTCTGTTAGTGTCTCATATGTGTGTGTCAAAAGAAATGTAAGACTTCCTAAAGGACCACATCCTATTGAATATATCTAGTTATTGATAAATTTTATTTCTGTCTGTATAATTCACCTCACTATAACTTCCAATGGTTAGTCTTAGTTTTGTCCTTTGGCTAATAAGTTTTAATCATCTTTCTATTGTTTTATTTTGACTGAAGACAATTATTAAAATTTCTACCATCTCCCAAAGCTTCTCTTGACTAAACTCTCCACAGAATCCCTTCTATTGCCTCTCAGATGACACAGTATTCCGTCCATGGTCCCATGACTCAGACCCCTTATGAAATTTGGTAATCTCCTCTAACAGGCCACAGTTTTGGCAATGGTCTTCTTGAAATTATGTCATCAAAATGGAACACCATAATTCAGTTGTGTTCTGGATAGGCTGGATTAAAATGGGATTATAATTCCTTTTATGTTGGAAACCATGCTTTTTGTTTGGTATCTTGAGTTTGCACTTCACACATTGATAGAGCAACACACTGCTCTTTCAATATCTTCCCATATTTTAGAACTCTTGTTACTGAGTACAAAGCTACCTACATGGTTAACAGCCCTGAGGCAGACCATTTTCCCTGATGGAGCATTCATTCATAGTCACATACAAGAGTATGAATTTACTTGAAACACTACTCATTATCATCATCATTTTTATTACCAATAACACTGCTGTTATTTTAGTACAGGCCTTGGTAACATTTGAATGTTCATTAATTGTCATATATGACTGAATGGATTATTTATTTGGTCTTTCATTATTTGAATAAAAACTGAGAAGCTATAAGAAATACAAATTCTACATTAAGCTTCAGCCCTAAGAATTTCGATGATCACTTCTTTATGAAATAGTTTTTTCTCCTTACATTTTATAATGTGGATTTTCATTATGCTGTATAGGTTCTAGAAAGATGTATTGTATAGAGAGTATATATTATAGAGTATATAAAAAAAAAAAGGTTGATTTGACTCACAACAACCCCTCCTTGGGTTTCCGAGGCAGTATCTCTACAGAAGTAGATTGGCGAATCTCCCTTCCCAGGAGTGGCTGGTGGGTTTGAACTGCCAGCCTTCTGGTTAGCAGTCAAATGCCCTAGGTACTATGCTACCAGAGCTCCCAGT
>NW_006921633.1:4756690-4758257 GCF_000298275.1 Orycteropus afer afer | reverse complement strand
ATATATATGATATATGTATATACGTGTGTGTATATACACACACACACACACACACACACACACATATATATATATATATATATATGCAGAGTAAAGGATATTGATACAGTTTTTCTAATGTTACAACCAGGAACATAGGGATTTTCCAATGAATTTATTCTCAAAATTAATCTTTTCACTCAAAAAAACATGCCTAGAAGCATAAACAAATAAAAATGATACAAGGAGATCCACTCTGGTGAAATGGTACGGGGCTTACCATCTCTCTTTTGCTGCTTGTGCTCATCACTGAGAGACCTGAGTAGAATTTCTTAGAGTGCTTTCAAGTACTATTTTAAAACTGTTGTTTTAAAGGAATACAGATAGAAAAATGGTGCAGCAACAACATTTAGATACTCAGAAATGAGGATGAGAGCCAGAGTGAGGAATTTAAAGATCTCTAAGTGACTTTCTGCTAAAGCTGAGAGTATCCTTTTAAATCATACACTTTACATACAATTGTTTCGAGTGTCTTTCTTTTAAAACCTTTCCTAGGAATTCGAAGAGGAAGACAGAGAAGTGCATGGGACGTACGGACAACAAAGATGAACCCTTTTGAACATACAGTACTGAATTGTCAATGAAGGCAAACATTGATCTAGGAGTGGATAGATGGGTGCACAGGCTGAATGAACTGTTAGGTATGTCTATGCAGGGGAGACTGTGCCCATGACTATGTACAGGGTTGGCAGACCATGTTTCTACAAGTGTATTTGTATGTTCTGTGAGAATTCCCAGTTGTATAGTAGAGCTGACAAGGGACAAGTTTGTAGTCACTTCTTGGCCACAGCCAGCTACCCAGAGGAAGCAAATAGTTGGACCTATGGGCTCGGGGCCATAGTCATGGGAGACATCAAGGTCAATTGCCATAACATACTACATAAAAGCATTGTTCCACGTCCTACTTTGGCAAGTAGTGACTGGGATCTTAAAAGCTTGCAAGCACCATCTAGATGCAACAGTAAGTCTTTCCTCGTCCAAAGCAAAGAAGAATGAAGAAAACCAAAGATATATGGAAACAATTAGTCCAAGTGACTGGTATACCATGTGATCCTCAATCTATATGACTATGAGACCAGAAGAGCTAGATGGTGCCTGCTTACCACCATCAACCACTCGGAGGGGGATCTATATAGGAGATCCTGGATAGAGTGGGACAACAATGTGAAACAATACTCAAAATCATTAAAACAAGGGGAGGCACATTTGCTTGTATGATAGAACCTGATGGAACCACTGAGACTATGGCTTCTAGATACCCTTTACATCTGGAATTGAACGGACTCCTGTGGCTTCCAGCCAAACAAAAGACAGGCGTATCAGCTGAATATTTATATTAGGTAACTACACTCCTTGGAGAGCACAATCATTGGAGAATAGAAAGGTTGTGTATGCACAGGGAGACAACTCAGGGGGCAGGAGTGCATGGGAGGGAAGGACACAGGGAAAAGGTAACTATAAGAAGGAAGTGGGAGGGGAGCTTTTGCATTGTGGGGAATTGCAGTCAATGTCTTGAGACAAAGTGTAT
>NW_006921633.1:4752066-4756119 GCF_000298275.1 Orycteropus afer afer | reverse complement strand
CTACCAGAGCTCCCAGGATTTTCTATAGACCTCTAGTTAAACAGCATCAAGATAGAGACATATTGTCCCTCTTTTTTATTTTCTAGCATTCTAAGGAGCTCTGGTGGTGTAGTGGGTAATATATTTGGGTTCCAATCACAAGTTGGCAGTTCAAACCCACCAGCCATTCTGTAGAAGGAATGTGGGGCAATCTACTTCCATAATGATTCACTCCCTTGGAAATCCAATTGGTGTCTCTATGAGTTGGAATCAATTAGATGGCAATGGGTTTCATTTTTGCTTACTAGACACCCTCAGCTCTGGTAGCATAATGCCTGCCTAAGGCACTTGACTGCCAACCAGAAGGCTGGTGGTTCAAACCCACCAACCACTCCTAGGAAGGAAGGTTGGGCAATCTACTTCCTAGTGATACAGCCTCGGAAACCCAAGAAGGGGTCGCTATGAGTTGGGTCCAACTCCACGGCACATAACAACAACAACAGACACCTGATAGTCTTTTGTCATCTGCAGTTCCTTATTCATTGAAGATGGTCATCCAATAAAGCATGCATTTCTTGACCCTCACCTTTCCTAGATGATAAAAGTAGATTTAAGTGCCATAGTTGGTGTCCATAGTGTGAATAAGCCAAGATCTACTGGAAAAGATTCAATGCTCACAGTAATGTGTCCTATTTCAGAAGATAATTAGTATTCACAAGGCCGAATTTGGGTAAATCATACTGAAACGCTGTGTTTTCTCATCTTTTCTTCAAATGCCACTGTTTGGCATATGAATTATTTTGCTAATCAGAGTAAGAGGAAGAGGGTGGAGCTAGAACTGGAAGCACACTGCGAAAAGCTGCAAGAAGTGAAATGATTACAAAGCATAAACAAATATCTGTGTGGATTCTTTCAGCGTACTGGCATCACCTTGCTAAATAAAAATTGTTAGCTACACGCTCAAATACACATGCAGGTTCTAAGAATCCTAAATCAAAATATCTGGAGATTTTCTGGTTGGTTATATTTCTCCTAGTCAACTTTTGGGAGCTCTGATGGCGTAGTGCCTAAGGTATGTGACCGCTAACCCGAAGACTGGTGGTTCAAACCCACTAGCCACTCCTCGGAAGGAAGGTTGGGCAATCTACTACCATAGTGATACAGCCTCGGAAACCCAAGGAGGGATTGCTATGAGTCCAATCCGACTCCATGGCAGTGGTTCTGCTTTTTTTTTTGCATTTAGTCAGCTTTTACTGTAATTCTTTCTTTACTGAATTCTGATATGTATTTCTAAACTCTGTTCTGCACCTTCAATGAATCTATTATGGAACACATTATTTTTCCTCAATTCACCCCTCAACACCAGTCACTTCCCACAAGGTATAGGCAGTAAAGCTGGAGGAGAAGTGGAAGGACAGCTGGGAGGCAGGAAATCTAAAAAGTTAAGTGAGTATAGCCACATACCCATCATTAGGAACTTGCCCCTCTTTTCCTTCCTCTCTCCCTTTGTTTAGTCTTCAAAAATCATGATTTTGTATCATCAGGTTTTTTTTCTTTTTTCTCTCAACTCTTCACATTTCTCTGATACACTTTTTCTCCATTTTGGTACTATCTTACTTCTTTCTCTTCAGTTATCCATGAATTATTAAGATTTGTCTTATTTTAATATACAGAGCAGCTAATTCTCTTTGTCCCAATCCTCATCCTTGACAGCTGAACCCTGAAAACTATACCAAACAATAAAAATGGATTCTTGAAAAATATTACTGAATAATTTGCAGTTATCTCTTATTAGGTTTTGCTTCTAGGTTTTAAATTAATAAACTAATTTTTAAAATTAATTTAAATTATGTTAATCCTGTCAAAAATGTATTCATTTGAATTGGGCTTTTTAACATGTTGTTTGTTGTTAAAACATACTAGCTCCTAAATGCTGGCAGATGTTATGCAAATTGCTCTGCTAAGAGAATTCTTTGTTTCTTATTTTCTCCCTTTTAAGAGTACACCAGCTCCCCCAAAAGATTAAAAAAAAAAAAAAAAAGATGGGAGTGAAGGAGACGGATGGCATTGACAAATATTTCAAGTCCAAAAACATAGAAGTTTAATATTTCATTAGGATTCATTCCCTTTTTTTTAAATTAATGTTTTACAATTATTTATTTCCAATGTGCTTTCAATAGCAGAAAATGAGAAGATTGAGGAAAAGTGAGCGTATTGTATAAGAGAGCTAAACTATATATTTTTTGAATGTCTTAATCTTATCAAAAAATGAATTCACCTTGTTCAAATTTCAAACATACAGTAATTCTTACCTCTAGTTAAGGAGCTCTGGTAGCATAGTGCCTAAGGCACTTGACTGCTAACCAGAAGGCTGGTGGTTCAAACCCACCAGTCACTCCTCAGAAGTAAAGTTGGGCAATCCTTCTTCTGTAGTGATACTGCCTTGGAAATCCAAGGAGGGGTCGCTATGAGTCAGGGCTGACTCGACAGCACATAACAACAACAACAACATCTTCTAGTTAAGTCTTGAAAAGTTTTTCTGAGCCGTCTTGTTTCTCCTCTCTGAGGCTTGTGGAAGGAGCTGCTGAGTTGTGCAAATGATAAGTGTTGGGCTACTAACTGGAAAGGTTGATGGTTGGAACCTACCCAGAGAAATCTCAGGTCATTATTGCTCCTTTCATCCGTTGTGGGTTACTTTCTTCTCAGAAAGGAGAGCTGGTGGTATAGTTAAGTGTTCAGCTGATAACCAAAAGGTGAGTGGTTTGAACTCTCCAGTTACACTGAGAGAAAAAGATGTGGTAGTCTACTCTGTCTCACAGTGTTGCTAGGAGTCAGAATCATCTTGACAGTAGGGCTTTGGTTTTGGTTTTCTTCTCAGAATGTCCTTGTCTCATCCCTCATTTTCACTTTCTTCTTCTTCTGAAAGCTCGCAGATAATCCCAAACACTAATTAGGAGACAAACTTTCCACTGATACTCATTTATTTTATTTTTAAACTTTATTTTGAGGTAATTATAGATCAACAAGCAGCAGGAAAAAATAATACAAAGAAATCCCATGTATCATTTACTCAATTTCCTATAATGGTGTTACCAAAAGCAGGTCCATGTTTGGTGCTATTCTTATCAATTAAAAATCACACTGAGAAGAAGGAAAGAGAAAGTTTTATTCTTTTTGAGTGCCAAAGGAGACAGAGACTTATCCCATCTCAGGTAATATTTGTCCTCTGGGAGTGACATTCTGCTTTTATAGGTTGATGAACCAAGAAGGTGACATTATCACAGAACTATATACATCTTAAACATACATAAATATTGGAAGTATGCATAGCTACAAAAACATGCAGTTTGTCATTATGAAGTAAGCGTGTTTCATTATATTCTACCTCTCTGCCTCAGAGCATGATTTTTACTATGCTGATGTAAACTTTTACCTACTCCTCTGACGATTAGCCAAAAAGCTATAAATTTAAAGCATAAAAAAAAAAAAAAAGGAGTTGCAACCTTTTTAGGAGAAACCACAGAGCATGATATTTACCAGTAGATTTAATGCTTAGGGGTCAGCCTTAATTTCCCCCTTTGAAGCTATGACTTCACACTACTATAGTGACATCACAAGCTTCAGCGGATTTTTTTGTTAACTTTCTAAATTGTGATACCAAATTTTATTTATCTATCTATCTATCTATCTATCTGTGATTTGGGTGAAGATTTACAGAGCAAATTCACTTTCCATACAGCAGTTCACATACACTTTGTCTCATGACACTGACCACAGTTTACCACAATACAACAGCTCCCCTCCCATCTCCTCCCCACATTTACCTCTTCCCAGTGTCCATCCCTCCATGGGCTCCTGCCCCCTGAGCTGTCTCCCTGTCCATAAGCAACCCTTTTTCTCCCATGATTGTTCCCTCCAAGGAGTGTATCTACTTGAGGTAAATGTTCAACTCAAATGCCTGTCTTTTGTTTGGCTGGAAACCACAGGTGTGTGTTCAATTCCAGACCCAAAGGGAAGCTAGGGACATAGTCTCAGTGGTTCCACCAGGCTCTATCAGACCAGCAAACCTGGTCC
>NW_006921633.1:4747562-4750460 GCF_000298275.1 Orycteropus afer afer | reverse complement strand
GTAAACTAAGACCTTTTCAGTCGTGTAATGCTGGTCCAGAGAGTTCTTGGGGTTACCGGAAAGCAGAACCTCTTCTTAAGCCCTTGGAATCTGGTAGAGTGTTGTCCCTTTAGGTTGTCTCTAGATGCTGGTAACATGTTGATTTGTTTTGTCTTGGTTTAATTGTTTAATATTTTGAAAAGGTGAAGCTGGAATGTTTTATCTTATTATTGATTCAGGTGTGTTGGGTCACTCAGCTATTTTCTTTGTGATGGTGGAATCACTGTGTGTAGTGTGTATATGTGTTTCTGTTTTTCGTACAGAGGATTTAGAGTTCAAAGCATGAGGTTTAATGGTAGTTGACTGAATATGGTTTCTTCTGTTGAATGACTGAAGTTATTGGTGGAGAATGTGGGAGCAGAAGAAAGAAAGCTTGGTGTTGCTAGGGTTACTTTCTAGGGCTTTGAGCTGGGTATTATTGATGATGTATTTATTTGCAAGACCGCAGCTCAAACTCAGGAAAAATTCCTCTTGTTAGAGCATCACAAATTTCCGCCAATTTCAGGCACACTCAAAGTCCCCACAGTGCCAAAATGTAGCTCCAGGGCAAAATTCACAGGATCGCGCTCAGCTGTGGTGTTTTTGCTCTCCGTGCCCCATCTGCCTGCGGTGGTGATGCAATCCCACCTGACTAGTAATGGTCGGCTCTGGAGTTTGTCTGTGATACCGCCCAATTGCTGTGCCAAAGATTTGCACAATTTTACCTGTGGTGGAGTCGGGGGAGTACCTGCCAGTAACCTGAGGTCCCTATAACCATGGCAAAGAAAATCACAGGGTCTCCCAGTTTGACCCAAGCCAGCTCTATAATCCACTGGGAGGGGAGGGAGGTAGCCTTTCTGGCACACCAGTGAAATCTCCACCTGAGTCTCAGCAATGGTGCCCGTGTCTGGTCGCACCCTCACCACCCAAGTTACTGACAAAATCAGCCGCTGGAGACAGGTCTGTGCCACTGCCTGCTGGAATATTGTATTGGTTGCTGGTAAGCTGCTATAAGTGATCTCATTCTTGGCTCGGGGATCTCAAGTGGCTGCCTCCACTCGGCAGACAGTGACTGCCCCAGAAGGGTTTCCAATGGTCTCTCTTGGATGCCTGTTCATCTTCCAGCAGTAGCTCTTTCCTAAAAAATCTCCCTGTGCCTTTCCTCCAATTCTGCTCTTCTGTGTTTGGTGCACTCTGGTTCAGTGAGCTGCTCAGAACACCAAAGATCTCAATTCAAATTGTTGTACCTAGTTCTTAAAGTTTTTAGATTCCAGGCAGAAAAATAAATGTGCTGCTCACTGGCGAGACTCCATTTTGAATCCTGTGATACCAAATTTAGATGTATACATCTACATTCTATCTAGGCTGGTACTTAGGGTTTAGTAGGCTTGCACCAGGACAAAACATACAGGTAAACAATGAAGGCAACAAGAAGTCCTTATGTGATAGTTGGAGCTGTGTGTCAACTTGGAAGGACCACAATTCTGTGTGGTTTAAGCTCTTGTGATGTGGTTATTCCCATGATGGGATCAGATGATTATGTTTTGAGTAGGCAATCTGTTGAAAGGGAGTTTCCCTAGGGGTGTGGCTTGCTTCCAGTATAATCAAGGACATCCTGGGAAGAGAGACATTCTTCTGTGGATAGGGATTCTGTTGTGCTGCCTACAACTGTCTGTGAGTGAACATTCCACCATTCGGCCTGGAGATCCTGGATTTTTCATTAGTTGGAGTCAACAGCCAGTGTACTACCTGCCAGCCTTGAGCTCCTCAGCCCCTGTTGTTGCAGGAGTTGAGAGAAGCCTCCAGCTTGATGTGGAAAAGCCTCCAGCTTGATGTTAGATCCAGGAACTTTGGACTTACCAACTTCTATAAGTGTGTGAGCCATTTTCCTGAGAAAAATTTCTCTCTCTCTCTCCCTTCCCCCCCCATAACCCCCATATATATATAAGCTTTACTGGCTTTTGTTTCTCTAGAGAGCCCAGCCTAAGTGATGCTCTGGGTGATGGGATATTTGATAGTTTTCTGCAATTTTTTCAGCATGAGGAGTATAAGGAAGCTGGTTGGTTGGTCCTACTTACATTAGACAAAGCAGTGAAAGAGAGAGATAGTTCAGAGCTGTTCAGTCTTGGCTTAAGCACCACATACAAGACCTCAGTGCTTCCAGTTGTGCTCTGAAAGAAAGCCTTATATCTCTAGTAACAGAGCTGATATTGCTGAAAAACAAACCCAGAGTCTTACTGTAAGGGTGGCTGAAATACAATGCCAATTAAAATCCCAACCCAGAATGGTGTCTGATGTTAGAGGGTATTGATTGGGAAAAAATGGAATCCTGAAAGATGGAATGGGGACATATGGACAGATAATCAGGAAGATCAGGATATGGAGCCTGAAATTTCTGTTGAATCCCTCCCATCTGAACAGATCACTGTAAAACCATTATCCCCTCCCCCTCATTTTGATGGGACTAGACAAACTGGTCCTGCTGGCTCATTGCCTGAGGCAGAAGCCATGGAAAACATTCCTGAATGTTCTCAGGAACTCCCTCAACCACCCATTGTTGCTGCTAGACCTATAACTAAAATTAATCCAAGTGAGCCCCAAAAGGTGAAATAGAAAGTGTCACTGAGGAGGTGGTACACTATACCCAAAAAGACCTACTTGATTTTCTAACATGTACAGACATAAACCTGGAGAATATGTATGGGAATGGATACTGAAGGTGTGGGATAATGGTGCAAGGAATGTAAGATTGGATCAGTCTGGGTTGATTGATTTAGGCCCACTAAGTACGGATTCTTCATTCACTGTTTCAGCTCGAGAGGTTAGGAAAGGATCTAATAGTTTATTTGGTTGGCTTACTGAGGCATGGATTATGCGGTG
>NW_006921633.1:4745795-4747032 GCF_000298275.1 Orycteropus afer afer | reverse complement strand
TCTCAATCAATTCCCAGACTTGAGTCAGTTTACAGACCCACAACCCGTTGAATGAAGGGGAGGTCAGGTCCCTTTGAGGAAGGACCCCACTACATTGCCAAAAATCTATAATGTCAGTCTTTCTCCTAGCCTTCCCCAAAGGGATCTGAGGCCTTTATGAGAGTGACTGTTCATTGCGGAAGAGGAAATAATGAGACTTTTTGGGGATTACTGAACACTGGTTTTTAATTGACACTAATTCCAGGAACCCAAAGTGTCATTGTGGCCCACCAATCAGAGTAGGCGCATATGAAGGTCAAGTTATTGACGGAGTCTTAGCTAAGGTGTGTCTCACAGTGGGTCCAGTGGGTCCCCGAACCCATCCTATAGTGATTTCCCCAGTGCCAGAATGCATAATTGGAATAAATATACTCAGCAATTGGCAGAATTCCTACATTGGCTCCCTGACATGTGGAGTAAGGGCCATTATGGTAGGGAAAGCCAAGTGGAAGCCATTAGAACTGCCTCTATCTACAAAAATGGTAAACCAAAAGCAGTACTGCATCCCTGGAGGGGTTGCAGAGATTACTGCTGCCATCAAGGACTTGACGGATTCCGGGGTGGTGATTCCCACCACATCCCCATTTAATTCACCTATTTTTCCTGTGGAAAAAACATGGATCTTGGAGAATGACAGTAGATTATCATAAACTTAATCAGGTGGTTACTCCAATTGCAGCTGCTGTTCCTAATGTGGTTTCATTGCTTGATCAAATTAGTACATCTCCTGGTACTTGGTATGCAGCTATTGATCTGGCCAATGCCTTTTTCTTGATACCAATTTTAAAAGGCCATCAGAAGCAGTTTGCCTCCAGCTGACAGGGTCAAAATATACTTTTACAGTCCTTCCTCAGGGGTCTATCAGCTCCCTGGCACTATGTCATAATTTAGTCTGTAGGGATCTTGATTGCCTTTCGCTTCCACAATACACCACACTGGTCCATCATATTGATGACATTATGCTGATTGGGCCTAGTTAAGAAGTATTGATGACTCTAGAATTATTTGTGAGACATATGTGTACTAGAGGTTGGGAAATTAACCCAACAAAAATTCAGCACCTTTCATCACAGTGAAATTTCTAGGGGTCCGATGGTGTGGGGCATGTAGAGATATTCCTACTAAAGTGAAGGATAAGTTATTGTATCTGGCTTCCCCTACAACTAAAAAGGAGGCACAACATCTGGTGGACCCCTTT
>NW_006921633.1:4743576-4744740 GCF_000298275.1 Orycteropus afer afer | reverse complement strand
CCTCAGCAGAGGAGGACTTTAACAATCAGGTGGAAAGAATGACACGTTCAGTGGAAACCAGCCATCCTTTTTCCCCAGCTACTCCTGTCATTGCTCAATGGGCTCATGAACAAAGTGGCCATGGTGGCAAGGATGGAGGTTATACATGGGCTCAGCAACATGGACTCCCACTCACCAAGGTTGATTTGGCTACTGCCACTGCTGAGTGCCCAATCTGCCAACAAAAGAGGCCAACACTGAGTCCACAATATGGAACCATTCCTCTGGGTGATCAGCCAGCAACCTGGTGGCAGGTTGATTACATTGGACCACTTCCATCATGGAAAGGGCAGTGTTTTGTTCTTACTGGAATAGATACTTATTCTTGATATGGATTCACCTTCCCTGCACACAATACTTCTTCTAAAACTACCATCCATGGACTTACAGAATGCCTTATCCACCATCATGGTATCACACACAGCATTACTTCGGATCAAGGGACTCGTTTCACAGCACATGAAGTGTGACAGTGGGCTTATGCTCATGGAATTCACTGGTCTTACCATGTTCCCCATCATCCTGAAGCAGCTGGCTCGATAGAATGATGGAATGGCTTCTTAAGAACAAAAATATGGTGCCAACTAGGTGACAATACCTTGAAGCGTTGGGGCAATGTTCTCCAGAATGCTGTAGATGCTCTAAATTTATAGTTCTGTTTCTCCAATAGCCAATATTCACAGGTCCAGGAACAAAGGGGTGGAAACAGGAGTGGCACCACTCACTATTACCCATAGCGACCCACTCAAAAAATTTTTGCCTCCTGTCCCTGCTACCCTATGCTCTGCAGGTCTGGAGATTTTAGTCCCAAAGGGAGGAATATTCCCACCTGGAAACATAATACTGATTGCATTGAACTGCAAATTAAGAATGTCACCCAGCCATTTTGGCTTCCTCATGCCTCTGGATCAACAGACAGAGAAGGGCATTACTGTACTATCTAGTGTGATAGATCCTGATTACCAAGGGAAAATTGGATTGGCTTTACATAATGGAGGTAAAGAAGAATATGTCTGGAACACAGGAGATTCTTTAGGACATCTGTTAGTACTACCATGCCCTGTGATTAAAGTCAATGGAAAATTACAGCAACCCAATTCTGATATGACTGCTAACGGTCCAGAC
>NW_006921633.1:4741686-4742316 GCF_000298275.1 Orycteropus afer afer | reverse complement strand
AAATGTTTTTTTCTCTGTTGTAACTTAATTAAGTTATTAAAGTAGCATACACTCTGAGTTTCCAAAATTCATTAAAATGCAGTTGAACTGAATCATGGCTTTTGTTTTATTTTTTAATAAGAATTAAGATCCTGTAGGGATTTTGCCATCCAGTAGTCTTTCAATGATTCTGCTGAAGTTAGGGGCTCTTAAACAGCATACTTTTTGACTCAAGTATGATAAATGCAAAGTTTCACTCTCAAGTTTAACTGTGGTATGCATCATGAGCAGCACTTGGAAAGGTCCTTTCCACAGAGGTTAGAGAAAGAACACTATCCTTCTAGGTTCTAAGCAGAAATAAGTCTCCAGGTCAAAAAGAATGGGGTGGTACATTTAAAAGGAACTTTTGATGTAACCAGGAGTACCTGTAAAGAGAAGACAACTCAGCAGACAAAGCATAGAAGTAATTGTAAACTGAACATTCTCCAATGATGGAAAGTTTATTACTATTTTTCACTCTGAGGTTTTTCTGGAAGGTTTTCCCATGATGTTGTTGTTATGTGCCGTGGAGTTGGACCCGACTCACAGCGGCCCCTCCTTGAGTTTCTGAAGCAGTATCACTACAGAAGTAGATTGCCCAACTTTCCTTCC
>NW_006921633.1:4736307-4740777 GCF_000298275.1 Orycteropus afer afer | reverse complement strand
CTATGAGTCGGGGCCGACTCGACGGCACATAACAACAACAACAACAACATACATTTGTATTAGGTCTGTTATACCAGCACTAGAGAATAAAAGCAAAATCTGTTTCATTTTTTCTGCTTTTCCACTGAATTATGATCTCCAGACTGAATGTAGCTCCCAGGTTATTCTTAGCTCTGATAAAACTTCTTGGGTGACTTCAGTGATGAAGTGGGACCCATTATCATTGCCAACACTCAGGGGAGTCCAAACCTAGAGATGAAATTGGTACTTCATTTTTTATAACCTCTTTTGCCTTATTAGTATGACTAGAGAAAGCTTCTAACCATTCCAAAAAGGTATGAACAAAGAACCAGGAATAATTAGCTAGTCAGATTGATAGTGTGGTGTATGGGTTAGGAGCAGTGGGATGAACGGTCATCTTAATTTGATTAATGGCTCTGAGGTCCTGCACAAATCAATGTTCTCCTATTTTTGGTTTCCTTTCTGGAAAGATGGGGGCACTATAAGCTGACTGACAAGATCGAAGAATCCCATGTTTGAGGAACATTGAAATGAGTGGTTCCATTTATGTGAGGTGGATTAGTACCTGATATTAACTCAATGCTCGCTGGAATAGCATATTTAACCTTACTTGGTATCTCATTAGCCCTACTCATGGCACGATGGCTTGCTCAACTTCTTCCAGGATGATGGCTTTTGGTGATCGCACATCTAGGAATCAGGCTTGTATTATTCAGCTATGCTCAGGAGACACAGTAAAAGTCAATTTTCCATCCCATCTTCCTTCTCTTGTACAAAATAAATCTAACTGCAAAATTAAATTATAAATTACAGATACATTTACTGGCCAGTTTTCATCATCTTTTAATTTATATTGAGTCTTAGCAGTATTACTGAGAAATTTTATTTTAGACCTCTTTGTAGGGTCACTTCCAAAATAGACCCAATACTTAAGGATATATCCTAATGGGCTGCATTTCAGAAAATGATTCTGTACCACCCATGATTATAAGAATGCCTTCATTAAATCAACATTTAAAGCTTCTCAGGTAAAGAACAATGGATCTACACCTTAAACTACAAAGTTTAACCCAATAGGATTTATCTCTTATTCACTAAAGGGACCCAAGTCCCTGTCCCTGGGGCAACCAGAAAAGCTGTTTTTTATCCTCATAGCAATGATTGCCTTTGGGTCTGTTACTGGCCCTGATCTCAAGTACTGAGGACTTCACCCCTGGAGAAAAAGATCCATTGTACCCTGGAATAGCCCATCTGCTTTTGTCAGTCAGAGGTATCCCTCAGAACTGGGAGAGGCGAAAAGGTAAGATTCCTTCATGGTTGTCAAAAACTGTTACCTAAAGCAAGTATGTGTCTGGTGCAACTCTCACCCGTAAATGACCATCTAGAAGTTAGGGAGAGAGATTTATTCTTTTAGAGCTCCAAGGGAAAGAGAAAGGTATCTAATCTCAGATTATGCATGTCCACTGGGGGAAGCTTGCTGCTTGTATAGGGTCTTGAGGCAAGAAAGGGAGACCATCACAAATTTAGATACATGCTGAATATACACAGGCATTGTAAGTATGCACAGTTGTGAAAAGGTACAAGGTCTTCTCGTTATCTTGTGAGCATGTTTTATTATCATAATAACTCTCCACCCATGTGTATGGTTTTTAGTATTCTAATGCGACCTTTATTACACCAAGAGCATCATATATGAAGAAAGGAAAAGGTCATTAAAAAGGAAAGAAATAAAAGACAAAAATGGATGTCAGAAGATACTATAACACTCACTCTTGAAGGGGGAATAGCTAAAGCAAATGGAAAAAATGATGAAGTAAAAGACCTGAACAGAACATTTCAAAGGGTGGCTCTAGAAGACAAAGCAAATATAATGAAATACGCAAAAATCTGAAGTTCAAAAATCAAAACAGAAGAGACAAGCTCAGCATTTCTCAAGCTGAAAAAATCTGCAGAAAAAATTCAAGCTGCAAGTTGAAAAATTGAAGGATTCTATGGGCAAAATGTAGAATGATGCAGGGAACATCAACAGAAGGTGGAAAGAATATATAAAATCACTGTACCAAAAATAATTGGTTAAAGTTCAGCCATTTCAATGAATAACATATAATCAAGAACTGATGATATTGAAAGGAGACATGCAAGCTTCACTGAAGGAAATGGCAAAAATCAAGGCTCCAGGAAGTGATGGAATACTCACTACTGACATGTTTCAAAAAAAAGCAGGAAATTCTCAAAGCTGTTATGTTTTTAATCCCAAGAAGTTTGGTGGAGAGCTGCTTGACTAACTGATTGGAAGAGATCCATATTTGTCCTCATTGCAAAGAAAGGAGATCCAACAGAATGTGGAAATTATCAAACAATATCATTAATATCACATGAAAGAAAAACATTGTTGAAAATAATTCAAAAACTGTTGCAGCAGTACATACACAGGGACTTGCCAGAAAAAAATTCAGAAAAAGATGTGGAATGCGACATATCATTGCTAATGTCAGATGGATCTTGGTTGAAAGCAGAGAATACCAGAAAGATGTTTACTTGTGTTTTATTGACTGTGCAAAGGTATTTGGCTGTATGGATTATAACAAATTATGGATAATATGGTGAAGAATGGGAATTCTAAAACACTTAATTGTTCTCATAAGGATCCTGCACATTCACCAAAAGGCAATTATTCAAACAGAACAAGGGGATGGATACTCTGGTTTAAAATCAGGAAGGGTATGTGTCAGGGTTGTATCCTTTTACCATACTTATTCCATCTGTATGCTGAGCAAATATCCAAGCAGCTGGACTATATGAAGACCAACATGACATCAGGGTTGGAGAAAGAGTCATTAACAACCTGCAAAATGAAGATTACACAATCTTGCTTGCTGAAAATGAAGGAGACAAGAAGCACTTAGTGATGATCAAAGACTACAACCTGCAGTATGACTTACACCTCAAAATAAAGAAAACAAAAATCCTCACAACTAGACCAATAAGCCACACCATGACAAACAGGGAAATGATTGAAATTGTCAAGGCTTTCATTTTACTTGAATCCCACCGTTAACACCCATGGAAGCAATAGACAATCAAAATATGTGTTGTCTTAGGCAAATCTGCTACAAAAGACCTCTTTAAAATGTTAAAGAGCAAAGATTTCATTTTGATGACTAAGGCATGCCTGACACAAGCGATTGTCTTTTCAATAAACTCATGTCTATTTGAAAACTGAACAATGAATAAGGAAAACAGAATAATGTATGTATTTGAATTAGGGTGTTGAAAATAATGAATGGACCGTGAATTACTAAAACCAAAAAAACAAACTCACTGCCATCGAGTAGAAACCAACCCATAGTGAACACTCCTTGGGTTTCCGAAGCAGTATCTCTACAGAAGTAGATTACAGGATATTCCTTCTGAGGAGTGTCTGGTGGGTTTGAACCGCCAGCCTTCTGGTTAACAGTCAAATGCCTTAGGCACTATGCCACCAGTGCTCTTGGAGGAAGTGCAGGTGGAATGCTCCTTAGAAGCGAGTATGTTACATTGCACATGTTATCAGGAGGAACCAGTCAGTCCCTGGAAAAGCACTCTATGCTTAGTAAAGTGGATGGTCAACAACAACAAAAGAAAGGAAGATGGATTGACACAGCAGCTTGGATGATGGGCTCCAGCATGGCAATAATTCTGAAAACGGTGCTGACTGGGCAGTATTTCATTCTATTGTACATGGATTGTTATGGCTAGAAACTAATTTGATGGCACCTAACAACAACAACAACAGCAAATGTAACTTTTTTTTCTTACTGTGCTGACTTTTGTTCAAGCTTTAAAATTTAATACATACCAAAAAACAGGAATTGCAACCTTTTTCAGAGAAACCACCGATAGCATGATGTTTATCAATAACTTAGAATGCCTGAAGGTTGGGCTCAATGATCATATCTTGTATAACTAAAGTATCATAATCAAGAAATTGATAATCCACTAACCTTAGTCAGATTTCTCCAGCTTGACAAGGACATGTGTGTATTTCTCCATATCCTACTCAATGTTATTTATTTATTTATTTATTAATAATCATCGTCTTAATGGGGGTGAAGTTGTATCTCATTGTGGTTTTTATTTGCATTTCCTTGACAGCTAATGATGTGGAGCATCTTTTCACATACTTATTGGCCATTTGCATACCTTCTTTTATGAAATTTCTACTCAAGTCTTCCCTATTTGTTAACTGGCTTTTTTTGTTGCTGTTGAAGCTTATTAGTTTTAAATAATTTTTTTTTTCTTCAATTTATTTTTTTAAATTTTTATTGTGATTTGGGTGAAAGTTTACAGAGCAAATTTACTTTCCATACAGCAGCTTACATACACTTTGTCTCATGACATTGACTACAATTTACCACAATGCAACAGCTCCCCTCTCACTTCCTCCCCATAGTTACCTCTTCCCTCCAT
>NW_006921633.1:4725506-4733103 GCF_000298275.1 Orycteropus afer afer | reverse complement strand
AATATTTGTGCTTGTCCTCTTTTTTAATGTGTTATGAAGGTTTATCATTTTTCTTTGAGGTTGGCCTGTAATTTATAATTTTCTCCCAGAGTTTAGAACCATCCATTCTGTCTTGCAACTCTCTTGACTTGCTCACTATTTAGAAGTTCTGTAACTACACTATTTTCTCCCTCTTTTTGGTTTGTAGTTGTCCTCATTTGCCAATTGATGTCTCTGGTCCCCTGTTTACTATCTTGTAAGCTTATTTTACTTTGGATACTTTCATAACTGGTTTCTGGGTTATATCATCTTGTGTATTAAAGGTAAATTGTTGTTTGTCATTTTTGGTTCTCTGTTCAAAGGCCTCCCTTTAGTATCTCTTATAAAGTTGACCTGGTATTAACAAATTCCTTTAATTTCTGCTTATCTGGAAATCCCCTAATTTCACCATCATATTTGAGGGACAGTTTTGCCAGTTTTATAATTCTTGGTTGGAAATTTTTCTCTTTCAGGATTTTATACTATCTATTTCCTTCTCACTTGTATGGTTTCTGCTGTGAACTGAGAAATCAGAGTTTATTCTTATTGGTTGTCCTTTGTAGGTAACTTTTTGTTTTTTCCCACACTGTTTTCAGGATTCTTTCTTTGTCTTTGGTTTTGATGAGTTTGATCATGATATGTCTTGGTGATTTCCTTTTGGGGTCTATCCTGTTTAGGGTTCATTGGACTTTCTGAATTGATATATTGTCATCTTTCATCACATTAGGGAAGTTGTCTCCCAGGAAATCTTGGACAGTTTTCTCAGTGGTTTTCTTTTTCCCTTCCTGCTCTGGAATTCTGAGTAAATGTAGGTTATTCCTTTTGACGGTATCCCACATGAACCTTAGGGTTTCTTCATTTTGTTTTTATCTTTTTTCTGATTGATCCCTTTCCAAAGAAATATTCAGGTATTTGTCTTTAATCTCATTAATACTGTCTTCCATTGATTTGAGTCTATTCCTTTGCCCTTTTAATGTGTTCTCTCTTTCTGAAAATTTCATATTAATCTTCTGGATTTCTATTTGTAGATGTTGTATAATTTCTAAATTTTCATTTATCTTTTCATTTTGTTCTTGAATTTTCTTCTGAAATTGTTGTAGGGTGTTGTCTGTTTTTTCCTTTATTTTGTCAGTATTTCCCTAGATCTGTCTCTCAATCCTTTGAAGATACGTAGGTATAATTCTTTTGAATTCCTTGTCAGAGCGCTCCAATGCTGCTTTTTCTTCAGGTATGTATTCTGGATCTACATCCTGCTCCCTAGTTTCTATCCCTTTGTATTACTTCTTTGTGTTGACAGTGATGGTCTGTTGTCTCTGAGACATTGTAACATTGTTTGATTTAGTCTCTGCTAACTGTTTGTGAAGAGCAGTTAAGCAGGAGTCAGGCTCTTCTTTGTGGTTGTTTATTGTTGGTCAGCTGGTGGAGAAGGAATTGTGGCTCTCACTCAGTAAATAGAACTGTAGGAGGTGCGGGTATTATTGTGTTGTATTGGCACAGCTGCTGTCTCTCACTCAGTTAGACAAAAACAATGATAGTAAAAACATCAAAAAAATAAAAGCAAGTGGACAAAAAAACATACTGCATAAACACACAGGCACACTCACCAAAAAAAGAAAAAAGAAAAGAAAAGAAAAAGAAAAATAAAAACCCTCCAATATCTGGAAAAGAGGCAGTAAGAGAAAATAAGTAGAGTAGGAGAATAATGAGGAAAAAAAAAATGGAAAAATGCAAAAAGAAAAGCAAGGAATGGGTTTAACCCCAAGAAAGAAAAAAAGTGGACACCAAGAACAGGGATGAAGGGAAAAGCTGAAAACTCAAACCCAGGATGGGAAGAATAAAGAATAATAATGAAAAGAATGAACAAAATAATAATATTCATGATAATAATAATTCTAAAACAGACAAAAACAAACTGAACAAAAAGGAAAAAATAAATCTGAGAAGGGCGGGGCAGGGCACCCTGGCTCTATCAGAGCACACAGACTGGGATAGAATTCCTTCTGGCCCAGAAGGAAGGTGGGAGTGAAGGATGGCTACACCTCTGTTCACCATGATGGTGTGGGGTTTAAGAGTAACAAGGTGAATATCTCACCTTTCCAGTAGTTGGTGTCCAGAATGTCCTTATGGTTTCAGGCAAGTGAAGCCTATTCTTAGGCCCCTGGAATCTGAGAGAATGCTGTCACTTTAAATATCCAAAATGCTCAAACTTCTTGTAAATACTGAAAATGGCTGCACTCTCTGGACAAGCAAAAGTTCACAGCTCAGCCTGCCTTCTTCATTGTTGTTTCTGTTTTAATCTCCAGCTACCAGTGAAGTCCTCCATGCACTCCCTGGCTATCAGGGCCTATTTTTAGGTTAATTCTTAGATCCTTATACCCCTTGGCAATATCCAAGCTGTCTGTGCTGTCAAGATCACTGACAAACCGCAGCTCTGTATGTCTCCTTTTTCAGTGTTTTCATGCAGGTTCTTCTACTAAATTGCAGTGTAGTCCACTTCTGTATCCTTCCTTTCAAAGATCAGGGCTCCAGGATTACCTTCTGTATCTGTGTTAATTGGTTCCCATTTTCTTTGTTGAAGAGGGTATGCATAGTTTGTCTGCTTATTCCACCATCTTACCATTAAATAAATTATTTTTAAAAAGATACAATTAAAGCTCCCTGTCTGATACCAGTCCTCTGCTTCCCTTTCATGTATATTTTTATACTACTGCAATATAAGGCATCTATGTACAATATATTATAACCTATTCAAAGTTTTCTAGTGGTTTGGTGCCTGTCATCTGACTGCTAACCAGAAAGCTAATGGTTCAAAGCCACCAGCCTTGGAAGGCAGATTAGGCAACCTACTTGCATAGAGATACCGGCTTGGAAACCCAAGGAAGGGTCACTGAATCGGGATCGACTTGACTTGATAACAGTGAGTTTGCTTTTTTTTTTTTTTTTAATTTCCATAACTTGTATCATGCCAATACCTCTTCTTTCTTAACTTTACTTCTCCCTAAATATTATGTTCATAAGATTCATTCATTTCCACCAAAAATATACTTATGTCCCTGTTCTTTTAATTGTTACAGTACTTAGGTAGTTGGATGATTGTGAAATGTAATGTGAAGCTTTTTACTTTGTTCCTTCAATCATCTGCATCTTAGCATATTAGTGTCTCCTAGTTTTATGAGTTGAAAAGGATTGAATGAAAATTTTCAACTACAATGTGCCAATTTTACATTATTCTCATGCTATGCATATGTTCCTTTTAACACTATTACATATATCACTTAGCCCTTATGGTATTTTTGGCATTAAAATATACCTTAAATGTTACTAAAACTGCTACTCAAACCCAATTAAAATTCATATATGCCTGGTACAAAATTTTTCATCCCTGTATTTTTTAAAGCTTTTCTTTGTTGACAACAAATTATTGGAATATATGTTGGTTCTTGTCATGAATTGGACTGTGTCCCTTAAAAAGATATGTTGACATTCTAACCCCTGTAACTGTGAATGTGACCCTGTGTGGGAATAGGACTTCTCTTTTATTATGTTAATGAGGTCATACAAGCATACAGTGGCTCCTGAACATAATCTTTTTGAGGGATGTTTTATAAAAAGAGCAGAATAGACAGAGGCACACACAGAATAAAAACAGATGCCCTGTGAAGATATATCTACAAGCCGCCAAATTACTTCAAGAAATGCTTCTGGTTACAGAAATTACAGATAAAGAATCCCGCCTCCCCACCCTCCATCTCCAAGAGCTGACTGACAGAGAGAGAGCCCAGGCCTGCTGACAGTCTAAACTTGGACTTTTAGACTCCAAAACTGCAAGACAGTAAATTGCTGTTTATGAAGGCTATGGTATTTTGTGTTATCACAGCGCTAAGTAACTACAGCATTCTTTTCTATTCTTTGAAACTGCAATATTGCTGTTGTTCTATTCTGGTCTTTTCATATCCTCAAATTGTCCAATTGTAATTGTGAATCTCATCATTGAATTTTCTGACATTGACCAATCTTTGCATTTTTATGTGAGGTCATAATGTATTGTTTTTTTTATATCTTGCTAAATTCAATTTACTAGTAGTTTACTTAAAATATATAAATCTATGCTGACAAATGATATTCATATGTGATTTTTTTTCTTGAAATATCAGTTTCATTTTAGTATTTATTTTATTTGAGCCTCATGCTATTGCTCAAATATTGTTCCTGTTGTTTTTGTTGTTGTTGTTACATACTCAATTATATCTCTATTAACTCTTATTAGTATAACTCCTAACTGCTCTTTCCTAATTTTATCTGTATTTCTTTTCAGCATTCTGAGTGATTTCCTCAATATTTTATTCTAATTATTAACTATGACTGCTCTAGTCATTATATTATTCTTTAAATTACCTTTTTTAATGAATTAGAGATTATTTTTTCATATATGAACATACTATCTTAAAAAATTAAATTACTCTGAAGTAAATTTATACTCAGATTATTAATTTGTTGGCCTTCTTTTATTATGGAATTCAATTATTCATTTATTTTGGGGAATTATTTTGTGATTTTGAGTACTAAGTTTTTCTTATGCTCTCTCTTTCTCTGTTTCCTCTCTCTCTCTCCCCCTCCCTCCCTCCCTTCTTCTCTTCCTCTTTCTCTCTTTATTTCTCGCTCTCTCCCTGCTTTCTTCTCTTTTTCTCTTTCTGCCTATTCCTATCTAGAAACAAAATAGTTGCCTACACTCAGCCCCCATGTCTCCTGTCTTACAAAGCTATTTCAAAGTTTTTCCCTGTTGTTTTACTGGGGAAATCATAGGTCAGTTCATTGATTGAGAGAGTGGCTTAATTTCACTCCTGGACACAAGGGTATACCTTCATCCTCTGTTTCTCTGGATGCACAACTTCCTATAAACTGTAGATCTAGGTCTTGGTGAAACATACCACCTTATTATTTTTATTCTTTTATTAATCCAAGAAACTTACTTCAGCTCTGGCTAAAAATAATGAGCTTGGCCTGTGCTCTGTTTGGCCCAGAATGAATCCCCATTACCTGCAGAGGAAGAGCTCCTGTCCAGCTGGATGTGACTTCATTATCACCTGCTGCTTCAGGTCTGTTTTCTGACCTTTAGACATGTTTCCCCTGTTTTTGAGCCCAGCTATATCTTTTTAAAAAAATCTCTTGAATTCTATTCATGATTGTTCTGAGTATTAACTTACTCAAAGTATTAACTTATTGTGCCATCCTGAACAGCCCTGCTAACATCTGATACTTCTTCTTTTTAACTTAATGTAATAGCACCAAAAACCAAAGAAACAAACAACAGAAAAACCTAGCACTGATTCATAGCTTCCCATTGGGTTTCCAAGGCTGTAAATTTTTAGGGAAGTAAATTGCCTCATCTTCCTCCTGCAGAGCAGCTGGTGGGTTTGAACCACTGACCTTGTTAGCAGCCAAATATATGTCTGACCCATTATGTCACCACAGCTCCTTAATTTAATAGCATAGAGTATTTTAAATAAAACAAAGGCAGACCCATTTGAAGACTTTTTTCCACCTCTATTTCTGCAGTATGTTTAATGACACTAGCACAGTATCTGTCACCCAAACTCTGAACAACTTTATTTCACATAATTTTTTTTAAAAAAGCATATTTTAAAAATTGCATTCCTGTGCTTCACATATATGCACACACACATAAACTAAAGAAAACTTGCTTCTATGTAGGACATGTGTAAATAAAAATCCTAAATTTGGGTCAGAAATAATATGTTGTGCTTTCTTTTAAAACCATCATTAAAAAATTGTCACTATTTTCCACTGAGAACTGTTTTTAATCCACCAGTCTGTGAGATCTGCTTTAAAGTTCAATCTGATTCATCTATAGATAAAATTCCAACACTAATGTTAGTTACTGAAGATGCTGAATATTTCAGTTAATTTTTTTCCTGTTCTCTGTGGTAAGTCATAATAATTTTTAGAAGTTTCCCCTTTTAAACAAATACTACTTTGTGTTAATTAAGTAAGAAAGCTGCTAAAATATAGCTATTTAAACTCTGGCAGCACAGTGTCTAAGGCATTTGACTGCTAACCAGAAGGCTGGCAGTTCAAATGCACTATCCACTACTTGGAAGGAAGACTGTGCAATGTACTTCTGTAGAGATATCGCCTTGGAAACCCAAAGAGGGGTTGCTATGAGTCAGAACTGATTCTGTGGCAGTGAGTTTAGAAGCTTATCTGAAGGAGAGATTGGATGATAGAGTAGGATTTAATAGTTTACATACAGATTTACTCAAAGATTATAAATAGGGTACACATGTATGAAGGCCAAAATGTGTATCTGAATATGATGCAAGGGAAGAGACCATGAAGAAGTCATAAGCATATGGCCCTCAACCACACTATCTCTGGAACTTGGGTCAATAGTGGTCTCCATCATCTAGGTCTTTGATATTTTGAAGGGAACAAGTAGACTGTTCCCCCTGAGAGGAGTGATTATAATGGAAGGCTGTGAAATGGTGTCAGACCCAGGCTAATGTTGTCATGAGAACTTCTCCCAGACCTCTATTCTGGTGCGATGTATTATGCAGCTAGATGCAACTAGATGGAGGCTAGGGAAGAACACACTCAGTATTTCTCAAGCTGAAAGAACTGAAGTAAAAAGCCTTGAGTTGTAATATTGAAGGATTCTATTTGAAAAATATTGAATGATGTAGGAAACATCAAAAGAAGATGGAATACATAGAGTCATTGTACAAAAAAGAATTGGTCAATGTTCAACTATTTTGGAAGATGGCACATGGTCAAAAAGCAGTGGTATTGAAGGAGGAAGTCCAAGCTACACTGAAAGAATTGGTGAAAAACAAGGCTCTAGAAATTGACAGAATACCCATTGAGATGTTTCAACAAATGGATGCAGTGCTGGACACACTTTATTGTCTATGCCAAGTAATTTGGAAAACAGCTACCTGGCCAACTGACTGGAAAAGATTCATATGTGTGCCCATTCCAAAGAAATGTGACCCAATTGAATGGGGAAACTATTGAATAATATCATTAATATTTTACACACAAGGAAAATTTTCCTGAACATAATTAAAAAATGATTGCAGCAATATATTGACAGAAAACTTCCAGAAATTCAAGCTTAATTCAGAAGAGGATGTGGGATGAGAGATATCGTTGGTGATGTCAGATGTATCTTGGCTGAAAGCAAAGAATACCAGAAAAATGTTTACTTGTGTTTTGTTGACTATGTAAAAGCATTCAACCATGTGGATTATAACAAATTATGGCTAACACTGAGAAGACTAGGAATTCCAGACCACTTAATTGTGTTCAGTTGTGCATAGACCCAGGAGATTGTCATTAGAACAGAATGAGGAGCTACTGCATGGTTTAAAAATCAGGAAGGGTGTGCATTGGAGTTGTATCCTTTTGCCATACTCATCCAGTCTCTATGCTAGGCAAATAATCTGAGAAGCTGAACTACATGAAGAAGAATGCAGCATCAAGATTGGAGAAGACTCATTTACAACTTGTGATATGAAGATGACACAAACTTGCTTGCTGAAAGTGAAGATGGCTTGAAGCA
>NW_006921633.1:4719152-4725076 GCF_000298275.1 Orycteropus afer afer | reverse complement strand
AACTGCTTTGATCATATTGTCTGAAGAGACCATTCTCTGGAGAAAGATATCATGCTTGGTGAAGTGAAGGGTCAATAAAAAGGGGAATACCCTCAACAAGACGGATTGACAATGATGGTGTCAAGTATAGAAAGGATTGTGAGGATAGCACAGGAGTGGACAGTGTTTTGTTCTATTGTGCGTAGGGTCGCTATGAGTCAGATTTGACTCAACAGCACCTCCCAACAATAATATGGAGACTGAACCATTTCCATGACATGGAAGTCATTAGTGTATTTAGCAAGTATAATTGGTGTAGTGCCTAAGCATCTGACTGTTAACCAGAAGGTTGGCAGTTCAAACCCACCAGCTACTCCAGGGAAGGAAGACTGGGCAATCTACTTCCATAAAGATTTACCACTTCAGAAACCCAAAGGGGGTCACTATGAGTTCGAATCGACTTGATGGCAGTGAGTTTGGATTGGTTTTGAGTTTAATTTGGATAAACATGGGAGTCAGATACCAGCTTTGAATATGGCATGAAGTAAAAATTCTTAGGAATTCCTATAACACAAACAGTGCAGCAGCCTCTAAGTTCTTTCTTATAAAGACACATTTTAGATGTGTGTGTGTTAAGATAGGCAATGGCAAACATGGTAATTTATATTTAAAAAAAGAAGAAAGATGACACGGGACATCATATAATCAGTCTAATAAATCATATGTCAAAAGAGGAAAATACACCTGGTCATGTATTCAACAACAAAAGTATGATTCTGGTAATAAAGGTGAGCAAGATTATCATAAAGAAGATTAGAAGATTTAAAAAGTGTAAGGATTTTAAGTTATATTTTTGCTCAGAAATACTTTAATTATTTAACATTTCTATCTAGTATTTTATTTGTTTATTTGTTTGTTTGTTTGTTTATTATCTTGTTTCAGACATGCTGTCTCTGCTGGTGAAATCAACGGTAACTGTTTCTTTTGTATGTGTCCAATAGGATAAAACATATAAGGAATGTGGTCCTTACACATTTATGAAAAATATCTTAATATGCACTTATGTTTAATAATATTCTGTTATCAGTGTTGTTATGTGCCCACAAGTCAGACCTGACTCATAACGACCCCTCTTGGGTTTCTGAGGTGGTATCACTACGGAAGTAGATTACCTAACCTTCCTTCTGAGGAGTAGCTGGTGGGTTTGAACCACCAGCCTTCTGGTTAGCAGTCAAGTGCCTTAGGCACTACATACCTAGGTGAGAAAATTAGCTTAAACTGTCCATATGATCTCTTTTTTAAAGGAAATAAAAACTGTTCAAGTCAAATTTTATTCTTGCTCCAAATCAAAATGCAATATTCATAAGCTATGTACTAACTCTGGGAGCTCTGATGGTGTAGTGATTAAGTGATTTGACTGCTAACCAGAAGGCCAGCAGTTCAAACCCACCAGCCACTCCTTGGAAGGAAGAATGGGAAATCTACATCCATAGAGATACCACCTCTGAAACTCAAGGAGGGATCACTATGAGTCGGAATGTATTCAATGGCAGAGAGTTTGGTTTATGTAGTATTTCTTATTATGCAACATTTAATCTGTTTTTGAAGACACTGTTGAAGATGAGATAAAAAATAATCAATGTTATTACACTAATAGATACTCTGGAACATGCACACTCACAAACACATACACATACACTCTTTAACTTACCCTATACACAGTTCATTAATGTTGAAAACATATGCTTAAGTAAAGTAGACATTCAACAATTCTAACTGATTGAAGAAATTAAAGCATAATTTTGAAGGAATATAGGAAAAGGAAGTATGAAAATCAATTCATTTATCATGAGTTCATTCAGCTCAGGCGGAAAGTGCCTCTGCAGTCATAGCATTGCAGATGTCTGCCTGCCAGCCCTGCTTCTTAAGCCCTAGTGTGGATAAAAGGATGATGCTCTGATTTTAATATTTGTTTTTATTGTATTTTCCCCCAGAGGAACTGAAAACCTTTTCTGTGTGAATATGTGTTCTATAAAATACAATAGAAAGAAGTACTTTCATTATAGGAACTATATTGCTGAGTGGACATAAATACAGTGAGATAGAGTGTTCTGCTAATGGTCACAAGGGGAGCCCAATCCACAGTGGGGGAAAGACATCAATGTTCATAGTCCTTCATCTTACCCTCTAATCACTGGCACAGTGGGTTTTGGAAGAGTTTGTCTCCTCATGCTTCGGGCTAGAGTTATGCTACAACGGAGTGGTCCTTTCACTATGAGAAATGTGAGGTTGAAAATAATGCTTACATTCCTAAGTGTTAAGAGAATTTTCCAGTAGTCATTTCCAGTGCTGAACTCTGTAATAGTATCTGATGAATTTTTTGTTCTGTTTTGTTTTTTTTTCACATGATGCTTACTCTTTTTCCTTCAATGCTAGTGCACTTTCCTCATTCTTGAGATTTTATCACATTGAAATTTTTCCTTACTAAGATTACTCATACAAAATTTGTATCTTTCTGGATCTCTACTGAGGTTTACAGACAACTCATCAATATATATTTAATATTTAAGTAGTTTTCAAGCAACGATTAAAATCTTGGTTGTCAGAGTTTTCTAATTTTGATAAAATGTTTTAGAAATCTAAAAAATATATATTATTTGTCAGATTTTTAACCTTAACATATCTATTGTTGTTGTTAGGTGCCATGGAGTAGACTCCAACTCATAGCAACCCTATGTACAACAGAACGAAACCTTGCCCTGACCTGTGCCAGCCTCACAATCCTTGCTATACCTGAGCCCGTTGTTGCAGCCACTGTGTCAATCCATGTCATTGAGGGTCTTCCCCATTTCCGTTGACCCTCCACTTTACCAAGCATGATATCCTCCCCCAGGGAGTATTATTAAAAATAATTCAACTAAAACCCATTATAAAATGTAGGTTCTGTTTCTTTGAGGATGTAGACAGGTTAATGTCTTTCAAAATGTAGCAATTACATAGAATAAAAGCTTGATGAAAACAAGGTTCACTTATGATAGTGCCATTCTTCATTTCAAAATGAAAATTAGCATGTAATTCTAGTGTCCCAGTGTCAAAAAGGTGTTCACTAGCACTTAGACTAAAATACAAACTCAACCCTGGCTACAAAACCCTGTAAGTTCTGGCCCATTCTTCTAAATTCATCTTGTATAACCCTTTAAATCTTCTCTTAATATTTTATCATATAGCCACAATGACTTTTTATATTCCTAGAGCATGTCAAGATTTTTTCTGCAAGGACATTTACAATAGGATGTTTCCATTTGCTGTTTCCTATCTCTCATGGAGCAGTGCCTAAGGCATTTGTCTGCTAACCAGAAGGCTGGAAATTCAAACTCACCAGCCACTCCTCAGAAGGAAGATTGGACAATCTATTTCTATAGAGATACCACCTCAGAAACCCAAGGAGGGGTCACTATAAGTTGGATCCGACTCCATGGCAGTTATTTATTTTTTATTTATTTTTAATCCTGAGAATGCAGGGCAATGGTGGTTCAATGGTAGAATTATCAATGAAGTCCCACGTCCTATTCCTAGACAATGTACTTTTTATACAGCCACCACCCATCTTGACAGTGGAGGTTTACATGTTGCTTTGATGCTGAACATGTTTTAGTGTAACTTCCAGAGTAGGAAGAAGTGATTGGTGATTTACTTCTGAAAAATCAGCCAATGAAAACTGTGGATCACAGTGGTGTGATCCCATTGTGCAAGGGATCACCATGAGTCAGAGGCTGACTCTATGTTAGGTAATAACAGCATCATACCTAGAAAGCTCTGCCTCTAAGTAGATTGAAACTTCTTTACTTCCAACTCTCAAATCAAATACGACTCCTCAGCTAGACATTCTTAACAAGGCTGTCCCCATATCTAATTACTCTTCCTTTCAAATTACATTATTTTGTTTTATTCACAGATATTACTGTTGTCTGAATTTATCTTTTATTTTATTTTATTTAAACATTTATTTATCGCTCTACCCAACAGAAATCTAAGTTCCAAAGGAACAGGAAACAAATTTGTGTTATTCACCACTATATTCCCAGAGTCTACTATAATGAATGACTTAAAGATGGTACATGTTCAGTAATTAAATGGATCCTTTAACAGGAGAATCATGCTGAGGATTTGATGAGGAAAGAAAATGTAAAGTAAGTTGGCTTTAAAGTTAAGGACTGCTCTGTGATTTTTTTTTTTTTTTTTTTTTTTCTCTTGGAGGAAATTACCTAACTGTCAACAGAAATTAAACACTTAAGTACTCATAACCTCTATCTCATATCCCCTGAAAAAGATTAGGGAAAGAAATACAAAGACAGGTAGAAAAATAAATTTTAGAAGTCTTCTTGCCTTGAAATTGACGAAAAAGTTGGTAACTCTTTGCTTGGTTTCTATCCTGTGTCTTATCACAATTGTAACTTACAGAGCATATGGAATCTGGAAAAGAATGTGCACGAATTATTGAAAGATAAATATCCGGATAATAGAAGGCACTATCCTGAACCTTTAATTGATTATATTTTAAGTCATTTCAGGATCTGATCCTGAGTCAAGTCCAGAGAGTATGACAATGGCATGAGAAAATTGATTGGGTTCAGTAAAAGGCATAACTGAAAATTTCTATCTTAATCAACACATTTCCCTTGAATCGTTTGTGCCTTTTATTGCCAGATACTATTTGTTGATCACTTGACTGCTAACGAGAAGGCTGGCATTTCAAACCCACCAGCCACTCCTTGGAAGGAAGGTTGGGCAATCTACTTCCGTAGTGATACCACCTGGGAAACACAAGGAGGGGTCACTATAAGTTGGGTCTAACTCAATGTCACATAACAACAACAACATTTGTTGATTTTAACTCCAATTCCCCACCTTCTATTTTCTTCCCTACATACCAAGGGTTGAATCTCATTTCCCAGGTTCCTTTTCCATCAGACTTCTAGTTAAGTTTATAGCAATGAAGTATTTTTTGAAAAGTACAAGAGGGGAAGAAGACACACTCCAATAATGGCAGGTAGATATGGGATGTTTTAGTTACCTAGTGCCACTCTAACAGAAATACCACAAATGGGATGACTTTAAGAAACAGGAGTTTATTCTCTTACAATTTTGGAGGCTAGAAGACTGAGTTCAAAGTGCCAGGCTCTAGGGGCTGGGTGAAAGCCCTTCAACCTTGGACTTCATCTCTGCTTCCTGCTTCTGGCCTACTGAAGCTGAAGGCTTTTCTTCATTCAGGCAACTGCTGGCTGCTGAGTTTGACAAACCCAAGGCTGGTGAGTAAAGAGGCACAGTCTCGATATTACCAAACAACAAATAGACCACTAATTCAAGTCCAGAAAATGTCCCAAGACTGACGGGGCATGGCAAGCTGCTGAACTTCGACTTGGCTGTATTCAAAGTTCAAGTGTGCCAAAAAGCTAGAACCTTCCTCAAAGCTGCTTCTTACATACTGTTAGAAGACCACATCCCTAAAGCAGTTACTCAGCTACTCCAGTAGATTCTGCCATAGAGTTAATTACCAATCTCACAATGGGGAATAACTTCATCCAGCTACCCAGTCACTCTACCAGGCCCAGGCAAGGTGACACATAACCTTAACTACTACATGGGGGTAGAGCGTGTATGGTAGGATTGCCATGACTTCCATGTGAACTCCAACAAATGCTGTATTTTATTGATATAGGAAACTGCAACCATTGGCAGCATGTGCTCCCCCACATACACACTTTGCTTTCTCTGTCTTTCTGAAAGCCATCAGTTGTTCACTTTCTGAAACTACTTCTCCCTATTTTTATTACTGAAAAATACTGAAAATTTATTACTGAAAATACTGATCTATTTTTATTACTAAAAATACCAATGAAAGTGAAAATGGAGTAAGAGCTGGAAAGTCTGGGAAAACCATTAGA
>NW_006921633.1:4715070-4717597 GCF_000298275.1 Orycteropus afer afer | reverse complement strand
AATAGAAGAGAAAACAGATAATTTCATCTATGATCTAACATGCTGTGGTGAAATAATTCTCTATAGGAAAAAAAAGTACATTGTTAGGCAATGATCAACTGTACTGGTACTAAAGTATACTCAGCAGGGAACAAAAGAAAAACAAAACAAAACAAAAAAACCAAACAGAAGTGTGCCCATAAATCTATGTGATGGTCTTGATTCCAAATCTTCCTGGACTCCCTAGCATCTCAAATCAAGAGAGGAAAACTGAAATAATGAGTCAGTTTTTCTTGTAAGTCCTGTACCTTTTAAAACCACCAATATTTGTTGAACTAATTTAAAAGCCAGTCTAATTAAAAAAAAAAAAATATTCTGCTGATTTTTAAAATGTATGGCCCTTTACACTTAATTTATAACATAAACTATCTCTACTTGAGGTATTTCTTTGAGAACAGAATAACAAACTCTCTGACTGTCACATTCCTAAGGGCAGATGAATAAATCTATGATGATAAAAATTTGACTTAAGAATTGATAGTCTATTCTTAAATCTTAAATCCATTAAGAGAAATGATCAGAGAGCTACCCCCAGGATTTCATCACAATGAGCCACCTGATAATTTCCTGCTTCTGTTGACTTGTGCTCTATCTTTGACATCACTGGCTTCTATTGGTACATGTTACAAGAAATCATCTAGTAAATCTGATCATTGACTTTACAATAAAGATTGAAGATTTTTTTTATTGCTTTAAACAATTTTTCTCTCATTTTAGTCCATGTAATCCTTACTTTGCCTCACTTTGTGAGACTGTAAAAATGACTTTCAAGCTGAGCTGTGCAAAGTGATCTTAATAATAAATGGGAAAAACTTTTTGTTCTGTGCTTTCAAAATTCCTTGTAAAACATTAAAAACTCTCTTATTGTTGGCTATAAATGCATAGAACTCTAGAAAAAATAAAAGTAACATATATTTAGTATCCTATAATTTAAAATATTGGAAACATTGAGAATTGAAATGTTTATTTCTTTATAAAACAAAACTTATTAAAAGTATTTTTAACAGTATTTTTCTTTATTCTTGTCTTATAGCTTATATATGGAACCAGTATCTTTTTCTGTGGCTTGATGAATGGTCATACTCATTTCTAAGTTTACATTTTATCCATTGTGCTTTCAGGGTTGTAAAATATATCTGACAGCTCCAATTATGTGAAGTTTTTGACAACATCACTTCTTCTGCATCCTTTTTGTTACAACCACTTTCCTCACTTATGTTGGTAAGTTTGTCTTCAATAAGTTCTTCTGGCTGCAAGTCTAGATTTCACAAATAATGGTAGTGTCAATATTTCTATAGTTAACTATTTCATCTATGAATCCTTATATATCAATTCAAATTTCATTCCCACCATTATCATTTGTTGTTTATTTACTGTACCTTCATCTTTGTTGGGTTATTTCCTCTTTCAGGTACCTACTTTTATTATTGCTTTGTTGTAAAATGTAATGTGAGTTATCACAAAAAAATAAAAAATACCAAACTCACTGCAGTCAAGTTGAATCCAACCCATAGCAAACCCTTCTTGGGTTTCAGGGGTGGAATCTCTACAGAAGTAGATTGTCCAATCTTCCTTCCGAGGAATGGCTGGTGGCTTTGAACCACCAGCCTTCTGGTTAGCAGTCAAATGCTTTAGGCACTATGCCACTATGCAACTATATGCTTTGTTATCTATACATAAATGGAAAAACAAATCTTCAGTGACCAATCACTGATAAACATTGAAAAAAGTAATGTGATTGGTCATGATCATGATGTTCATCTGTCTCTTAGGTACTTATCTGTAAAATAAAGAACTAGAAGTGAAATTTCTACTTTATGCAATAACTCACAATTCATAAACCATGTTTACTACAAGTTTAATTATATTGTTTGTGGGTGGGGGCTTTTATTATTTAACTAAATCATGGCAACTGAAATCCATGCATATCAAAATCATGCAAAGTAAGCATGGCCTGTATTAAGAGTAGTGGTACTTTCTCAGAGCAATGAACTTGTTTTAGTATTTGGACTAATTCTATCCAATAAAAATCTAATGAGAGTCATAATTACAAGCTATGTATGTTCTAGTAGTTACTCTAGAAAAGTGAAACAGGTAAAATTAATTTCAATAATAATATTTCATTTATCCAAAATATGATCATTTAAACATATAATCAAGATGAAACTATTAATGATATATTTGTGTTGCTGTTTTACATTCTAAGTCTTTAAAATTCAGAGTGCATTGTACACTTACAGAACTTCTCAATTTGGACCAGCCACATTTGAAGTGTCCAATTAATCACTTACAGGTAGTAATTATTGTAATGGACCATTTACCTACATTATAAATTGTATAATAAATCATTATCCTACATTTATGTTGGAGTTTTACATGCTTACAGCCATACATCTGGGATGTTCCTTGTAAGTGGTCTGGAGTTCATGGCATGGAGTTGTGGCCTAGTCACATACTAGTGTACTAGTCACATACATGGAGTTCTGGT
>NW_006921633.1:4708889-4714304 GCF_000298275.1 Orycteropus afer afer | reverse complement strand
TCATAAACAAAAATTTAAAAAGGGAAATCCCAAACTTATTTTGATAACCACTCAAAATATTAAAAACCTCAATGTGCTCAATATTGTAGGATGAATTTATGTAATGAAAAGATTGCATTTTTGCCTGTCTATTGTTTAAAAATATGAAGGAGAAAGGAAATATATTTCATTTAAATGTAAAAATCTGGTAAATAAGAACTAATTTAATTGGTGCTTCAGAAGAATTACTCACATAACCAAAGAATTGCCTTTCTGAATCCAATTCTTCAATGAGCAGAATCTGGAAGAATAGACACAAAGTCTGAAGTTTTAAGTGTAATCAATATATTATTCATACCAGAACTTTAAGTATCACAAAGAAGCCTGAAATAGGGATTGTAAAGTGGATGAAAATTCTAAATTCTGATAATTCCCAACTTTCTTCTATCCAGAGAAAATGTGCTGATTTGTTGTAACCTAGTGTATCACTTTATGTACATAATGTGTTTGTTGATAGTGTGAATAATTCTAATATAAAGTTTAGTCCGTCTTTTTAGAATTTAAATAAAAGATTATCTGTTTGGATCCTCATCCAATAACACAGTATAAAAAAACATTTTAAAATCTTGCAAGCTTGATGTGTGTGACCTTTATTCAGAGTTTCAGGATAGGTGGGTCTCTGGTTTGCCTTTCTAAGTCAGTAAAGGCTGTCTACAAAAGTCAATGACACTTAATATCAGAATCATGTAAGTTCTGGCTGTTGCAGTGCCAAATATCACAGTCAGTTTCTTTGCTTTTAGTTGAGAACGTTTGGTTGGAAATTGTTTGAGATGTAAAGTGATAAAATTAATTAAATAAGGGGAAGTATTAGTTTAAATAAGTTAATAACAATAAGGGCTTTAGAGACAATCGAGCCCAGTTATGTGAAAGCTATTTGTACTTGTTCTGTGAGGCTTCTTTGAGAGTCAATCTATGGGTCCTGGAGTCCATGGATGGCTGAAAAGGTTAAACACCGGACTACTCGTCAAAAGGCTCGTGTAACTCACTAAGAGATGTCTCAGAAGTTAAGCCGGACGATCTGCTTCCAAAGGGTCACAACACTAAACACCCTATAGAGCATTCTACTGTGCACTCATGGAGTCATGATGAATCAAAATTGACTTGCCAACAGCTAACAATTATGGAATCTGCATCTCACTCTGTCTGCTCATTCTCTTATACTAGATTTTTTTTTTTTTTTTTTTAATACTAGTGATCACAGCTCCCACCAACTTTTACCTCAATTTTTTAATACTACAGGGATTCTGGTCCTTTTCTCTTAGTCCCAATTAAAAAATGAATATAGGAATAAACTCTGACTTCTGGTTGTGCCTTTATGCTAACTGCCTACATTAATCAGGAGAAAGAGTTTCAATGATTGTCTAGTCAAAAATCATTACTCCCCAGCATCCCTTGCAGCTAAGGGTAGTGATTTGACTAAATTCCAACAAATAACTGTAAGTAGAAGCTGTTGTCTGAGACTACAAAACTAAAGCAGTAAAGCCAGGAAGATTGAAAGAATCTGGGTCCATAAAGAAGTTAGAATTTTCTAACCAATTCTATTTTGTCTATGCCTAGATATTTTTTTTTTTTATGTGAGAAAGAAATAGACTGTCTTAAGTCATTATTTTGCAGAGCTCTTTTGTTTGTACTTGAGTGAATTTCTGATCTATCCAGTTACATTATATATTTCTAGACATAGTATCTAAAGAATATGTTATTTAGACCTTTACATGTGTAAATATAGGTTATAAACAAAAACCCAACAAGTTACCCTAAAGTAGATTCTGACTTATGGTGATCCCATGTGCTGCAGAGTAGAACTACACTCAATAGGGTTTTCAAATTGTGACATTTTGGGATCATATTACCAAACCTTTCTTTTGAGGCCCCTCTTGGTGGGTTAAACCCAGAAAACTTTTGATGATTAATTGAATGTTTAGTGGTTTACACCAGTCAAGGACTCCTAGGAAAAATAGTTACTCTCTATCACTGGTATCTGTCTCAATGAGCATGCTAAGTTTCAAGGCATTTGAAACACACACACACACACACACACACACACACAAAGAAATCCTACACACAGCATGCACTAAATATATCCAGGATATCATTGTGAAGTCAGTTTCTATTTTAAAGAGAAAATTAAATGCATATGTAAGTGCAGTTGGCCCTCTGAGTTAAGGGTAGAAAATTTTCTCTAATATTTATTTACTAAATCATGAAGATATTTGAGAACATTGTTGTTGTTGTTCTTATGTGCTGTCAAGTCGGACCTGACTCATAGCGACCCCTCCTTGGGTTTAGGAGGCAGTATCACTATGGAAGTAGATTGCCCCATTTTCCTTCTGAGGAGTGCTTGGTGGGTTTGAACCGCCAACCACCAGCCTTCTGGTTAGCAGTCGAATACTTAAGGCACTATGCTACTAGAGCTCCTTTGAGAACATTAGAGCATTTATTTTGTCTTCCTATTTTAGAAAGAGAATTAGTAGCTACTTCTCAATCTCATTCATCAGTTAGAAATAAAGATAGATTTGAGACCAATTCCTATGTAATTTTAATGATACTACTTAAAAGTTGTTGAGCAAATAATCTGTGAAGCTAGACTAGATGAAGAAGTGGACTGAAAGAAGACTCATTAACAATTTGCAATATGCACAGGACTCAGCTTTGTTTTCTGGAAGTAAAGAAGACTTAAAGCACTTATTGATGATGATCAAAGACTGTAGCCTTCAGCATAGGTTACACCTCAACAAAAAGAAAGCAAAAATCTTCACAACTGGACCAATAAGCAACACCATGATAAATGGAGAAATTATTGAAGTTGTCAAGGATTTCATTTTACTTGGATCCACAATCAACATTGATGCAAGCAGTAGTCAAGAAATCACATGATGTAATGCACTGGGCAAGCCTGCTGCAAAAGATCTGCTTAAAGTGTTAGAAAAAAATAAAATAAACAAATAAAAAAGCAACTATATCACTTTGAGGACTAAGGTATGCCTGATCAAAGCCATGGATTTTCAGTCTCGTCATATGCATGCAAACAATGGACAATGAATAAAGAAGACCAAAGAAGATTTGATGCCTCTGATTATGGTGTTGGAGAAGAGTATTGAACATACTTTGGACTTTCAGAAGAATGAATAAACCTGTCTTGGAAGAAGTACAGCTGGAATCCTCTTTAGAAATGAGGATGGTAAGACTTTGTCTCACATAACTTGGACACATTGTCAGAAGGGACCAGAACCTAGAGAAAGACATCATGCTTGGTAATACGTAGAGGGTCAGATAATAAGAGGAAGACCCTCAATGAGATGGATTGACACAGGGCTTGAAACAATGGCCTCAAGCATAGCAATAATTATGAGGATGGCACAGGATCAGGTAATGTTATGTTCTGTTGTACAAAGGATTACTATGAGTGGGAACCAAGTCCACCTAACAACATTTAAAGGTAAAATGAAATAACTACCATTAAAATATTTTTTCTATATGTCACTATTTTCCATATAGTAAAATAAATTAAAGAACATGTCATTTGTAAAAAAAGATAATCTGAAAATACCAAATTCCTTTTGAAATTTAAGATTATGTGTGTTTGTAATGTTTTGAAAAAGTTCATTTTTATCTCTTTCCCATCTATTTGGAGATTTTCCTAGGGAAAGTACTGTTGTATTTAATGTTTAATTTTAGTTAATGAAAACAAATAACATAACTACTTAAAAGTAATTATAAATCCAGTGCTAAGATAAATAAACTGATTTACCAAGCAGAAACTCGTTACTTTATCATGTTCCAACTGGCAAATTAATTAACTTTTGTTCTTAAGTTTTTAAATGTGCTTAGCATAAATTATTGATTTTATTATAATTTTTGGCATTGAATATTTTGAAATTTATGAAGTTCCTCAGCCAAGTTGACAGAAGCGTTTAGGGAAAAGGAAAAATTAATTCAATAAAAAGTTAGTTTGGTTAATTCTCCTTGTTAATATTTTGCAAGTTGCTCTACTTTCACCCCATGGAAGCTTATCAGGCCATTTAATCAAGATATATTAATTGAATATAATAACATCCCTTTGTGTGGTTATAGTTATTCTGTGTTTTCACCTCCTAGATGAATAGGAGATTCTCTTACCTCATTAGCACTTGCTCCTTGCTTCCTCCCTCCATTTCCCCTTTCCTTCCTTCTTTTCCTCCCTCCTTCCCTCCCTCCTTCCTTTTAACAAATTCTTCTAGTTATACACTTTTTCTTCCTAGAACTTACAGTTAAAATTATAACCAATTAATTCTTACTGGCTATATATTCACACATTGCATGGATGCAACATTCTTTATTTAAACATTTCCATGTGCTTAGACATTTATGCTTTTCCAATGTTTCACTACTGAAAATAGTATGAGATGAACTTTGTTTAAATGGGGATCATTTCCTTATGCTAGACGTGGGAATATAAATTCTCAGTAGGGGATGGAACCAAAATTTACTGGTTCAAAACACTAATTTCAAGAAAGTAAAGTGACACCACATAGTTCATGAAATTAAAGTTTACCAGTCAGTTTCTACGAGCCAGCACAAGATGGCTTCTACACAAGTGAATGATTCATATCACAGAGTTAAAGTTCCAAAGAAATTATAAGGACATGAGATAAGGAAAAGTTGGATAATGGGAACATAAACTGATTAGAAAAAACACAGGCAAATATCAGGGTAATATTGTGAGTCCAGCTGAAGTTAAGGACCAGGAATTACACCAGACAGATAGGTGCTGATCAGAGCCAGATCATATGTTGAAAAGGAGAAAGCAATTATTTGAATTAATCCACAGTTGGGCATTGCCAAAACAGCAAGAATAAAAGTACTGTGTAGAAGGAGCAATAAGAATACTGGGAAAGGTGGTTGAAATGATGCAATATGACATTTACTCTTGATAATGAGGAAAGTAAACAGGAAGCTAATGAATAGAAATTTTTAAAAAAAGAAAGAAAGAAGCATCAATGGACAAGAAATCCCTAGGAGATTTTCTCACTGAGATAATGGTGGAAATAAAATAATAGTTCAATTTAAAATGCTGAAAATTTTGCATACAAAGTGAAAAAAAATTGAATTAGTGATTTCAGAGGTGAACATATCTTGTTAACATATCTTGATTGAGCTCAGATGTCAGAATGAATGATTTAAATGTGATTTAAGAGAATTTCATGAGAGGTGAGGCAGTCAAGGTATTTAGTGGCCAGGTCATTGAATGAGCTATCTCTCTCAACATACCAAACCAAGCTCACTACTGTCCAGTCAATTCCAACTCATATGGACCCCTACATGGGTTTCTGAGGTGATATCTCTACAAAAGAAAATTGCCCAATCTTCCTTCCCAGGAGTGGCTGGTGGGTTTGAACC
>NW_006921633.1:4691786-4708349 GCF_000298275.1 Orycteropus afer afer | reverse complement strand
CCAGTAGCGCTGAGGGAGAAAGAACTAATGATTTGCTTCTGTAAAGAAGCAAATTATAGCCTAGAAAATCCTATGGGGCCATTCTACTCTGTCACGTAAAGTCACTATCAGTTGGGCTAGCAACAATAATAACCCTATGAAAGGAAGATTAACCTTGTTATCTGAAAGAGCCCGATCTAATCATGTGACACCTTAAAAACAGACTTTTCTCTGGTTAGAGTCAGAAAAATACAGCAGAATAAAACGTCAGAAAGAGTTGAAGCACAAAAAGTAATCAGCCTGCCATTTTTGGCTTGAAAATGAAAGAGCTAAAATCAAGAAAACTGGGACCTCAATGCCACAATCACAAGAAACTGAATTCTGCCAAGGACTTGAATGATTTTTGAAGCAGTCTTCCCTCAGAAATGCAGCCCTGCCAACACCTTGATTTCAGCTTTGTAAGACGCTAATCAGGACCCAACTGACCCTTACTAGATTTCTGATTTAAAGAACTATGACATAATTAATTTGTATGGGTTTAAGCCCTATATTAGTGGTAATTTGTTACATGGCAATAGTTAACTAATGCATATGATTTGAGTATTAAACCTTTGACACTACTCCAGATCCAAATCCAGGTTTAAATAGTCTTTGAAAATGCTCTCTCAGTTAAGTCAACATTAGGTCATAGCATGGGTTTTATTCTAATCTGAATGATATCCTATAAAAAAGAACAGACATAGAGACAAACAGGGGAGATAGTCATGTGATGATGGAATTATAGTGCAGCTGCAAGACTTGGAATGCCTAAGGATACCAGAAGTTTGGAGAAACAAGAAAAGATCTTCCCCTGGAGCCTTCGTTGAGAACATAGTCCTACCATGGTCCCTGAATTTGAACTACTAGCCTTCAGAACTGTGAAACAATATATTTCTGTTTTCATAAGTCACCCAACCTACGGTATTTTACTATGAGAATCCTAGGAAATTAATATGCTTATCTACCGTGGTTTGTGACCCAGGAAGATGGCTTTAATGGCTTCCTTGTTCTCTGCAGTCCTGTTGCCTTGCCTTATGTAAAGCATCAGTATGAGAACAGAAGGTGGCAAGAGAAGGAGGTTGAGGTATTTATTTCTGGCTTACTCCCTGCCGAGTCACGTTCTGTTAGTGCATCACTCTATGAAGTCACAGCTTCTATCATAGGATTTTCCCAAATAGTTACTCTTTCTGGGTTTCCATTCCACTCTTACTGCTGGAATCTTCAATCTAATGGTGGTAATGTCTCCCTAGTGTTGCTGATTCAGGGACACTGTGCTATCTTTTGTTGGTTTCTTTTAACCCTGACAACAATTTTGTAAAGGTCCCTTTATTAAACTCTCCTCTGTTATAAAATGCCTGTACCTTCTTTTTCCTGCCAGTATCCTGGTCAATAGATCTGTTTTTGGTTTTCTCATCCAAACCACGGGCAGTTACTGGGGAAGATCAAAAACTTATTTTCATCTCATTATCTGGCAATGATGGTCTTAAAGGAAATTTTCTCCAGTTCTGGAATATAAGTTTAGTTTCTGCTGCTGGCAGAACTTGTGTGTGTGTGTGTGTGTGTGGTGTGTGTGTGTGTGTGTGTGTGTGTAGTATTCTATGCAAAAATGACATTTGTCCAGCTTCTATTATAATTAAGCATGTACTTCATATTCCAAGGACAGGAATAAATGAACTCCAAAAATAACATGATCATTATGTCTGGCTCTGGCCCCAAATAAATGAATCTATGAACAATTCCTGTAAGCTTTGAGCACTTTAGTCAGAACCTCTGCACCTTCAGCATTTCCAGTGCTGATGACTGAAGTTTTATCACAACCTTTATGAATACAATACCCACATAGAATAGTTGCAGATCTTCTGCCGTGAACAAACTAATGTAAACTTAGCCAATTTTCTAAATGTGCTTTTTTTTTCCTTTAACAAATGCATGTTTCTATTTAACGATACAGTCCATCGAAAGTATAACTCCCTTTTTAAATGGTATTTTTGAAATCAGCTGTGAGGAGGCATAGCACATGCCTAAATAGCATTTCTTACAAGTGAGTATGGCTAGATTTGGCTCACCTACTTTGGTTGTCATATTGTCAGAAGGGACCACATCCTGGAGAAGGATATCATGCTTGGTGAAATAGAGGGTTAGCAAAACAGGAGAAGACCCTCAGAATGGATTAAGACAGTAGCTGCAGTGATGATCTCAAGCATAGCAAGGATTATGAGGATGGTGCAGGACTGGGCAGTGTTTGTTGTGCTGTACATAGGGTCACTGTGAGTCAGAGCTGACTCGATGGTACCTAACAACAACATACCATTATATTAACTCAAGAGTCTCTTTTAATTTTTTCAAAATCTACAAAGAATAGGCACTCTGATGGTGTAGTGCCTAAGACATTTAACTGCTAACCAGAAGGCCACCGGCCACTCCTCAGAAGGAAGAGGGAGCACTGTGAATCGACTTTGACTTTATGGCAGTGAGGTTTTTTGTTTTGTTTTGTTTTTAAATAAAGAGTAGATAATCTGTTGCCATTGAGTTGATTCCAACTAATATAGACCACCTGTGTATCCCTATGCTCCATAGGGTTTTCAGTGGTTAATTTTTGAAGAATAGAGCACCAGATTTTTCTTCTGATGTGTATCTGAGTGTCTCTTATGTTCAAATTTAGTTAGTAGCTAAGTAAGTTCACCAATTGCATTACACAGGGACTTCATAGAGAACAGAAAGGTATTTAATACAATTTCTATTTTACAGATGGAAAAAAGTTGACAAATTAGTAGAAGGGTATGAAGTATGTTATTGTTAGTAGATGTATGGATTCTACTCCTAGTTTGGTGACACTGGGATAATGTGTCAAATCGATGGGTGGCTGAAATGAAATATATACTAGACAGGTTTTAGTTTTATATTTCAGGTCTCTGACTCAAGCTTTATTCAAAAGAAGACTATTATTCTTACCACCTATACTTGCTCATTCAATATATTCAGTCCATGTCTAACAGAATATGGGCCCAATGTAGTCAGGATTTGACCTTGTGCTTATATGTTTTATATGTAGTCAATAAGAATATACTTGATCTAAGTTAATAAGTTTTATTGGGAATAAATGCCTTATACCAAAACCAAACTCACTGCTACCAAATCAATTCTGACTAATCACAACTCCTACTGCATTTCCAAGGCTGCCTCATCTTTCATCTGCATAGTGGATGGTGGGTTCAAATGACCAGCATTTTACTTAGCAGCCAAATGCCTTACCACCACACCACCACGGTGTCTAAAATGCCTTATCACTCCCTGCCATTGAGTTGGATCCGACTCATAGTAACCCCTCCTTGTGTTTCTGAGGCAGTATCAGTACAGAAGTAGATTGCCCAATCCTCCTTCTGAGGAGTGGCTGGTGGGTTTGAACTGCCAGCTTTCTGGTTAGGCACTACACCACCAGAGCTCCCATATAGTGATTATATTTTTCAAAATTGTTATTTTCACTTTATCTTCTACTCTCTTAAGTGAAGCTTCTAAGTGTTCAAACTAAGGAGGAGAAAGCTGGCATCCACTGTGATAAAGATGTTCATCTTATGTGGTGATTAAATGAAAATAAGCTGCTTCACCTGTGCTGCCAGTCCATTTCACACTTTATGCATATTAATAAGGAGCTCTGGTGGTGCAGTACCTAAGGCATTTGACTATTAACCAAAAGGTTGGGGCTCAAATCTACCAGCGCCCCCATGGAAGGAAGATTGGGCAATCTGCTCCCATAAAGATTTACTGCCTTGGAAATCCAATGGGGGTTGCTTTGAGTCAGAATTGACTTGATGGCAGTGGGTTTGGTTTTGGGGTTTTGTATATTAATATTGCATGACAGAAAATTGGAGAATATGTACATCAAAGTTGTATCTTTTCATCATACTTTTTAATCTGTATGTTGATCAAATGATATTTAAGCTGTAATACATGAAGAATGTGACATCAAAACTTGACAAAGACTCATTAACAACCCAAGATACTCAGATGAAACAAGTTCCTTGCTGAAAGTGAAGACAACTTGAAGTACTTACTGATAAGGTCAAAGATTACAGCTTGCAATATTAATTTTCCTCAGAATAAAGAAAACAAAAATCATCACAATTAGGGCAGCAAACAACATCGTGATAAGTGGAAAAAATATTGAAGTAGTAAAGGATTTCATTTTACTTGAATCAACTATAAATGTCCATAGATGAAGTAGTCAAGAAATCAAAGGACATGTTGATTTGGCCAATCTGCTGCAAAAAAGACCTTGAAAAGTATTAAAAAAACAAAGATGTCATTTTGAGGACTCTGGTGCTCTTGACCAAAACCATGGTTTTCCAATCGCCTCATACACAAGCAAGAAATGGACAACGAAAAAGGAAGACTGAAGATGGATTGAAGCATTTGAATTATGGTGTTAGTAAAGAATATCTAATATACCATAGACTGACACAAGAATGAAATAATCATTCTCGGAGAATGTGCAATCAAAATGCTCCTTGGAATCAAGGATGGTGAGACTTCATCTGACTTACTTTGTACAAGTTATGAGAAGGAACAATCCATGGAAAAAGATATCATGCTTGGGAAAGTAGAGGGTCAGTGAAAAAGAGGAAGACCCTCAAAGAGTGGACTGACGTGGTAACTGCAATGATGGGCTCAAACATGCCTACTATTATGAAGATGTCTTAGGACTGGACAATGTTTCCTTATGTTATACATGGGGTCACTGTGAGCCAGAGCCAACTCAATGTTATCTAACACTATAACAACAACATATATCCATGAGAAAACAGAGCACAATGCCTATGGTCTGGACTCTGAAGTCAGGCCAACCTGAGTTCATATGTCAGTTCTGCCACAGACCAGCCTTTTAAGCTTAATAATAATAATAGTTATATCACAGGGTTACTATGAGTACCAAATGAGTTAATATTAGTGAATCACATAAGTGTGTACTATAAAAAAAAAAAAAAAAAAAACAGCTACAGTGGAGACAATTCAGACTTACAGCTACCTCACCTGTGTCAGAGTAGAACTGTGCTCCACAGAGTTTTCAATGGCTGATTCTGAGGAAGTCACTTTCTTCTGAAGTGCTCTAGTTTGACTTGAACCTCCAACCTTTCAATTATAAGCCAAATACATTAACTATACCACTCAGTACCTCCACTATAAAAATAATTGCTAAATAAATTAAAATGGGTTATGTAGTTGTCTATCTCCCTCTCTTGATATGAAATTTTGGAACTCCATCTAATTCCTAGAACCTGGGACATATCCATGTCTTCATTCTTTGCCTTTATGGAATTTAATTGAATGAGATAGTCCAGGGTCATATACCTTTCAGGTACTCAGAGAGACAGGTTTTAAGTCATAAAAAGAGTTATGGATAGTTTAAGCATGCCCTTATATTTGGAAGACTTTATATGAGCAAATGATTGCACAGTTTTTAAATTGCCTATCCCTGATTTGTGGTACTATTTCCCTTTCTAATCCCATAATGCCAATCATAAGGTGATGCTGAGCTCAATACATCATTGAAATGGTTATAGAAATATATATACCATATTTTATAAATAGAGTTGAGGATGGTACCTTTAAAACAACCAAAATACATAGGGATATTATTTTGGAATCTACTTACTACTGATATTATGGGAACATACATAGTGAATAAAGCACTATTATTTGATATGTGTTTGCCCCTATGATTACAGGGAAACAAACACATTTTGATGTTTTTCAGATATGAAAAGAAGAATTTATGCTATTTTTTGGTATATTTAGACTTAAACTGTACAATAAAATATACTTAATATGTCTTCATACCTACATGTTAATGTTTGTAATAGATTACTTATACTCATTGTGTAAATAAGATATAGCTAGATAAGAACAAAGAATTAAGATCATTATCTCAATATTTCAGATCAAAATAATACTTTGGCCACAGACACCCAGTTAAAAACACTGTAAATATTTTCCATTAACAAATAATTTTTTAAGCCTTCCATTGTGCTTAGAATGATATTTTAAAAATATAATATTTAGGAAGAACTATTTTTTTAACTATATGTTTTCTTTAAAATCTATTACAAAAACTATTTTGAAATCTACATAAAATATTTCTAAATAATAAATATTTCTAATGCACTGAAAAATTATATACTTTTGTTCTTATACCTCACACCTAGAAGAATAAGGCTTTAAAAATCACATAAAAATGCTTTCTTAGCTGTCTTAGTAATGCATGACAAATGTATATTTTTCTTCAACTGAAAGTGATTGATGAAATTTAATGATAAATAGTTGACATGCAGTTAAGATTTGCTGAGAAGGAAATACCTTTGATCAGTGAATAATGGCATTTCCCAGCTATCTAAGGAGAATTGATTGAGTGGCTTAACTGTACACTCATTTAAAATATTACTAGAGTTACAACCACTAGGAAGATAAGGGGAGGGGAAGCTCTTTTACATCAATAAAGCTACCATCCAAGCATTCAGTAATACTCAAGATTTACTTTGCATCTTATTTTTTTTAAGTGTCAAACTAATGGAATGATAAGCTACTTTTTTTTTTAGATTCTCTAACTTTATCATTCATTTCTCCTAACAAGGAAAACATCCCAATCAATTTATATTCTATTCATTGTGTAGGCATCTTTTGTGAAAACAACAGGATTAGCAGATAATCATTAGCAAGTTATTTTATTTATTTATTTATTTTCCAAACTTGAAGATTATTAAGCACTTTAAGGTGTCAGCTTATTATAAATCAAGAACTTATGGTTCTGTGTACAAGTCTGAAAATACATTGCTTTAGGAAATAATAATATCAATGTATGGTTTTTGTGTAATCAAAATGTGCTTATTGAAAGAATAATCTTCCATCCATTAGAAAAAGATGTGGAATGTTCTAAAGATGTTTGAAATAGGAAAAATGTTTGGAAATACTTTTTTACGGGGAAGAATGATTGACATTTCTCCACAAAATTAACTTATAGAGTTTTTAGACAAGCAACATGTTTTAGCTGTTGAAAAATTTATTTTCAATATTTCAGCCTTCACTATAAAATTTGTGGAGAATATTGATGTTAGATGCCACAGAATCAGCTTCAATTCATGAAGCCCTTAGGTACGATAGAATGAAATTTTGTTCTGGTCTTGAGCCACCCTCACAATTATTACTGGTTTTGAGCCCAATGTTGCAGCCACTGTGTCAATTCAGCTCATTGAGGGTCACCCTCTTTTTTTATTGACTCTCTAAGAAATACATCCTTCTCAATACCAAACATATCCTTGTCAATGATTGGTCCCTCCTGATGACTTGCCCAGAGTAAATGAGACAAAGTCTTGCCATCCCTCATTCTAAGGAACATTCTGACTGTACTTGCTTTAAGTCAGATTTATTCATTTTTCAGATATTCCACAGTATTTTCAATATTCTTCACCAACACCATAATTCAAATGTGTCACTTATTCTTCTAGCTTCCTTTTTCATTGTCCAGCTTCCACATGCATATGAAGTAATTAAAAATACCATTGCTTGGGACAGACTTCAATAGTCATCTAAGTGATATCTTTGCTTTTTAAGTTTTTTTTTTTTTTTTTAAGTCTTTTGCTGCAAATAGTTTCAACGCAATATATCATTTACTATCTTCAGTGCTGCTTCCATGGATGTTGACTATAAGTCCAAGTAGAATTAAATCCTTGACAACTTCAAGCTTTTCACCATTTATCATGATTTTGTTCATGGGCTCTGTTCTGGTTATCTAGTACTGCTGTGACAAGAATTTACCTCAAATGGAATACCTTGAACAAACAGGGGTTTATTCTCTAACAATTTCCATGCTCTAGGGGCTGGGTGAAAGCCCCTCAACCTTGAACTTCAGCTCTGCCTCCTGCTCCAGCCCACTGCAGTTGGAGGCCTTTCTTCACTCAGCTGCTGGCTGCTGAGGCTGACAAGCCCAAGGTTGACAAGTAAAAAGTCACAGTCCCAATGTTCCCAAACCACATGGCAGGCCATGAATTCAAGTCCATTGAAAGTCCAAAGGTTAGCAGGTCATAGCAGACTGCTGAACAATGACACAGCTATATACAGGGTTCAAGCATGCCATAAGCTAGAGTCCATTCACAAAGCTGCTTCTTATATATGAGAAGCAGATGAGAAGAAAGAGCTACAAATATTCATTAATTATCAGAACATGGAATGTATGAAGTACGAATCTAGGAAATTTAGGAATTGTTAAAATTGAAATGGAAAAAATGAGGATCAACAGCTAGGCAATTATTGTTATTCTTATGTGCTGTCAAGTCAGACCCAACTCATAGCGACCCCTCCTTGGGTTTCTGAGGTGCTATCACTACAGAAGTAGATTGCCCAACCTTCCTTCCGAGGAGTGGCTGGTGAGTTTGAACCACCAGCCTTCTGGTTAGCAGTCAAGTGCCTTAGGCACTATGCTATCAGACTAAGCCTAAGTCTAGGCATTAGTGAGCTGAAATTGACCATTTTGAATTAAACAATTCTATCCCTGGAATGACAAATTGAAGAGGAATGGTGTCAGAGTCATCATCATACAGAATATTTCAATATCTATCCAGGAGTACAATGCTGTCAGTGATAGGATAATATCCACTCTAAAGGGAAGACAAGTGTTCTGGTTACCTAGTAGCACTCTAACAGAAATACCACAAATGGGATGGCCTTAACAAACAGGAGTTTATTTTCTCATAGTTTTGAGGCTCTAAGTCTAAGTTCAAAGTGCCAGGCTGTAGGGGCTGTGTGAAAGCCCCTTAACCTTAGGCTTCAGCTATGCCTCTTGCTCCTGGCCCACTGAAGCTAGAGGCATCTCTTCACTCAGACAACTGATGGCTGCTGAGGCTAACAAGCCCAAGGTCAACAAATAAAATGGCACAGTCCTGATGTTACCAAACCACATGGCAGGCCATTAATTCAAGTCCTTGTAAGTCCCAAGGTAGGCATAGCAGGCTGATGAACAACGACACAGCTATATTCAGGGTCCAAGTGTGCTATAAATTAGAGACCATTCCCCAAGACTTCTCCTTATATACAGGAAGCAGACCACATCCCTACGACAGCTACTCAGCTGCTCACAGTAGATTCCACCATGGAGTTGATTACTAGTCTCATCATGGGGAATACTACATCCAGCTGCCCAGCCACTCAACCAGGCCCAGCCAAGTTGACACGCAAACTTAGCTACCACAAGTTAACACTACTATTCAAATTTATGCACCAACCACTAAAGCCAAATATGAAGAAATTGAAGACTTTCACCAACTTCAGGAGTGTAAAATTCACTGAATATGAAATAAAGATGTATTGATGATAGTTGGTGATTGGAATGTGAAAGGTGGAAACAAAGAAGCATTGATAGTGAGTAAATATGGGCTACGTGATAAAAATGATGCTGGAGACAGTATGATAGAGGTTCTCAAGACCAACAATTTATTCATTGCAAACACCTTTTTATTTTTCTTCAAAAAACACAAATGTGACTACACATGTGGACTTCACCAGATGGAATACACAGGAATCAAATCGACTATATTTGTGAAAAGATATGATGGAGAAGCTCAATATCATCAGTGAAAACAAAGACAGAAGCTGAATGTGGAACAGACCGCATTGTTCACATGCAAGTTCAAGCTGAAATTGAAGAAAAGAAAAACAAGTCCCCAAGAGAAAAATATATGACCTGGAATATATCTCTTCTGAATTTAGAGACCATTTGAAAAACAGATTTGATGGATTGAATACTATTGAGCAAAGACCAAATGAGCTGTGGGATGACATCAAGAACATACATGAATAAAGCAAAACGTCATTAAAATGACAAGAAAGGCAATAAACAAAATGAATGTCAGAAGAGACTATGCAACTTGCTTTTGAAGGGAGAGTACCCAAAACAAATGGAAGCAATTATGAAATAAAAGAGGTGAACAAAATATTTCAAAGAGTGAATGAAAAAGATAAATTAAAATATTAGAATGTGTGAAGACCTAGATTTAGAAAAACAAAATGGAAGAACAAGCTGGGTATTTCTCAAGCTGAAAGAACTAAAGAACAAATTCAAGCTTTGACTTGCAATATTGAAGGATTCTGTTGGGCTACTAACCAGAAGGTCAGTGGTTCAAACCCAACAGCTGCCCTATGGGAGGAAGCTGAGGCAATCTACTTCTGCAAAGACTTACAGCCTTGGAAGCACAATGGGGGTTACTATAAGTCAGAATAGATTCTATGGCAGTATTTATTTATTTATTTTTAAAAATATGGGCAAAATATTAAATGACACAGGAAGCATCAAAAGAAGATAGAAGGCATACACAGTCACTGTACCAAAAATAATTGGGCAACATTCAACCATTTCAGTGGTGGTAGCATATGGTGAAAAACCAATAGTATTGAAGGAAGAAATTCAAGCTGCACTGAAGATATTGGCAAAAAAAAAACAAGGCTCCAAAAATTGACAGAATACCCATTGAGATGTTTCAACACTGGATGCAAAGCTGGAGATACCCATTTATGCAATGGAATTTAGAAGAGAGTTACCTGGCCAAATGATTGGAAGAGATCCATATTTGTGCTCATTCCGAAGATGATTGAACATAATTTGGAAATTATGAAACAATATCATTAATATCACATGCAAGTAAAATTTTGCTAAAGATAATTCAAAAATTGTTGCAGCAGTACATTAACAAGCAACTGCCAGAAATTCAAACCATTTTCAAAAGAGGTATGAAACAAGGGATACCATTGCTGATGTCAGATGGATCTCGGCTGATAGGAGAGAACATCAGAAAGATGTTTGCCTGAGTTTTACTGACTGTGCAAATGCATTCAGTTCTGTAGATCATAAAGAATTATGAGTAACATTATCAAGAATCAGAATTCCTGAATATTTAATTGTGCTCAGGTGAAGATGTGCATAGACAAAGAGACAGTCTCTCAAGCAGAATGAGGAAATATTGTATGGTTTAAAGTCAAGAAAAGTGTACCTCGGGGCTGTATATTCTTACCATACTTATTCATCTGTGTGCTGAAGAAATAATAGGAGAAGGTTGACTAAATGAAGAAGAATGTAACATCAGAATTGGAGGAAGACTCATTAACAAACTGGGATATTCAGATGGCACAAACTTGCTTGCTGAACACAAAGAAGACTTAAAGCACTTACTGGTGAAGATCAAAAACAACAGCCTTCAGTATAGATTACACCTCAACATAAAGAAAACAAAAATACAACTGGAGCAATAAGCAACATCACGATAGATAGAGAAAAGATTGAAGTCATCAAGGACTTAATTTTAATTAGATCCACAATCAAATCCCATGGAACCAGCAGTTAAGAAATCAGAGAACATATTGAATTGGACAAATCTCCTGAAAAAGACCACTTTCAAGTGTTAAAGAGCAAATATGTCACTTGAAGGTTAAGGAGTGCCTCACCCAAGCCATGGTATTTTCAGTAGCCTCATATGCATGTGCTAGCTGGACAGTGAATATGGAAGACCATAGAAGAATTGATACGCTTGAATAGTTGTGTTGGCAAAGAAAACTGAAAACACCATGAACTACTGAAAGAAGAAACAAATTTGACTTGGAAAAAGTACTACAGGAAGGCTCCTTAGAAGTGAGAATGGCTAGATGTCATCTCATGTACTTTGACCACACTGTCAGAAGGGATCAGTCCTTAGAGAAGGATGTCATGCTGGGTAAAGCAGAGGATCAGTGAAAAGGGAGAAGACCCTCAATGAGATTGATTGGCACAGTGGCTGCATCTGTGGGTTCACGAAGAGCAAAGATTGTGAGGATGGCACAGGACTGGGCAGTGTTTGATCCTGCTGTACAAAGGGTCGCTATGAGTTGGAGCCGACTCAACCACACCTAACAAAAACAGCAACAGAGAATGAAATATACTCTCATCCATCTCAATATTCAAAAAACCAATTCACTCCCAGTAATAAAAGAAAACAAAATAAACCAAATAAAGTGTACTAATAAAGTAAGCCAATTTTACTGATGATGAAGGCGTTTCTTCTATTCCCTGAACATTGTGACATCACTTTAGGCCAGTGATCTCAAAGCTGGTTTTAGCTTTAGCTGGACATCAAAATCAGTTCAGTGGACTTTTAAAAACTGATTACAGGAAGATAACAAGCTACATAAACCCTCTACAACAAAGAAATGAGAAACAAATTGAAAGATACAGAAAATAATCCTGGAACACTGAGTTTTGAAGGGAAGGATAAAGAACTGGATTAAATGCCAACTAGTAGAAGAACCTGAATGAAAACAATGAATAAGGAGACAAAAGGAGCTGAAGACTGTTGGCTGCCCTAACGGCATGACCAATTTGAACACTTACAAGTGGCATTCTGATCCAAGGAAGCAACTAAGAATTGGGTCTGCTTCCCTAGGACTGCACAACTGCACTGGTGGCTGATAACTAGAAAGGAAAACTATGAAAAAGAAGACAAAAAGAGCTGTGAACTGTTGGCTGTTCTGAGGGTGTGGCCATTTTCAATATTTGCAAGTGGCATGGCTGTTTTGAATAATTGTCAGTGGCATTCCAATCTTGTAGCAACTTATGAATAGGCTCCTCTTGCAGAGAACAGCATGGACAACCACACTGGAGGCAATGACCAGAAAGATATGAGATTTTATTATTCCTCTTTTTCTTTTTAAAATTTTCTTTCCACTTATTGTTTTTTCCTTTTTTTTTTTTTTTGCAATTGTTGCTGCTTATTTATGTGGTTTGTATTTTTTTGTTCTCTTGCTTTTATTTTATTTTATTTTTGGTGATTTTGTTTCATATTTTTGTCTGATCAGGTGACCATACCACCAAACCACACCCTCACCTCCTGCATCCTCATCCAGTGGTGAGGGGAACTATGTAATTCTGCACCAATTGATCAACCATAGACAGTGGCAAATAACAGCCAACTCACCTTCATGAACAGATAACAAAGATCCAGGCACACTCTCATTCTCTACCACCCACCATGAGATAGATGATGAGTGCCTAAATGCTACCAAACTAGCAAATACAGTAAAAATATAAATAGAACAACATCACAACTTCTTGGAGACAATGGATCATCCTAGTCACACAAAGAAGTAAGATAAAGTAGTACAAACAAAAGACCACAGTACAGACCCAGAAAACCTCCATGAGGAAAAAGTGGCATTGAAACCACCTAATAGAGAATTCAAAAGAATTATATGTAGGTACTTTCACTGGATTGAGAGACAGATCAAGGAAAACACTAACAAAATTAAAGAAAACACAGACAAACCCTAAACAATTTAGGAAAACAATGTAAGAACAAATTGACAAAATACTTGAAACTTAGAAACCATACAAAAACAATAAATAGAAACCTAGAAGATAATTACACCAAATGTAAATAGATTTAGAGCACTCATCTTAGACATGAAGATAAACATAGACTAAAAACCAAAGGTTGGAAAGAGATCTATCCAGCAAATGGCAATCAAATAAAGCAAGAGTGACAATGTTATTTTCTGATAAAATAGACACTAAGACAAAAACCACCATAAGAGACAAGAAAGGACATTACATGATGATTAAAAGATCACTTGAACAGGAAAGCATAACCATAATAAATATATATGCACCCAGTGAAAGAGCCACAAAATACATAAATTATATTTTAACAGAATTGAAACAATAAATAGATGACTCACATAATAGAAGGAGACTTTAATTCACCACTTTCAATGAAAGATAGAACAACTAGAAATAAACTCAACAAAGATGAAAAAGAACTAAAAGAGTCCAATCAATCAACTTGACCTTATAGATATATACAAAGCACTTTGCCCAAAACCAGCAAAATATACATTATTTTCCAATGCACATGGAACATTCTTCAGGATAGACTACATGTTAGGTCACAAAGCAAGCCTCTATACATTTTCAAACAGAAATATGGCAAAGCATCTTCTCAGGTCACAATTCTATAAAATTAGAAATCAACAATAAGAACATCAACAGAAAAAAAGCAAACACATAGAAACTGAATAACACCCTCCTCAAAAATGACTGGGTAGAAGAAAAAATTTTTAAGAAAATGACATTAAAAATTGTTTGAATCAAACAAGAATGAAAACACAAATACCAAAATCTTCAGGATACAGCAAAAGCAGTGATCAGAAGGCAATTTATAGCAATAAATACACACATCAAAAAGGAGAAAGCATCAAAGTCAGCACCATAACCAAGCATCTCCAACAATCATAAAAAGAGCAACAAAAGAAGCCTAGAGTCACAAAAAGAAAAGAAAGAACAATTTGAGCAGAAATAAATGAAACCTAAAATACAGAGACAATAGAAAAAAATATCAAGACTAGAAGTTGGTTGTTTGAAAAGATTAATAAAATCAATAAACCACTTGCAAATTTAAAAAGGAAAAGAAAGAAGATGTAAATACCATGAATAAGAAATTAAATGAGTAACATCACAACAGAACCAATTGAAATTAAAACAAAAGATGGTATCAGGATACTATGAAGAACTGTACTCTAACAAATTTGAAAACCTAAAGGAAATGAGCAGATTTCTAGAAACATAGTACTTACCTAACTAACACAGACTGAGGTGCTAATTGGAACAGACCCATAACAAAAGAAAATACTGAACAGATCATAAAAAAAATCACCAACAAAAAAGTCTTTGTCCAGATGTTTCCACTGGAGAATTCTACCAAACATTAAGAAAGAGCTGATACCAATCCTACCTAAGCTACTACAAAACATAAAAAAGGGTGGAATCCTTCCAAATTCATTTTATGAAGCAAGCATAACCCTGATACCAAAACCAGGCAAAGACACTGCTAAAAAGAAGAACTACAGACCGATATTCCTCATGAATATAGATGCAAAAATCTTCAACAAAATCCTAGCCAATAGACTCCAACAACATATCAAAAAATAATACATCCTGACCAAGTGGGATTCATACCATCCACTCAAGGATAGATGGTGCTCTGATAGCACAGTGCCTAAGGCATCTGACTGCTAACCAGAAGGTTGGTGGTTCAGACCCACCAGCCCCTCCGCAGAAGCAAGACTGGGCAATCTACTTCCATAAAGGCTTACCACCTCGGAAACTCAACAGGGGTTGCTATGAATAGGAATTGACTCAATGGTAGTGGGTTTGTTTTTTCTTGGGGCCGTTATACAAGGATGGTTTCACATTAGGAAAACAAGCCATGCAATCCATCACATAAGTAAAATAATAAAAAAAAGAAGCTCATGATCATTTCAATGTGTGTAGAAACGGCATTTGATAAAATACAACATACATTCTTCTTAAAAACTCTGAAAAAAAAAAAAAAAGAAAGAATAGAAAGGAAATTCCTCAACATAATAATGGGCATGTATACCAAACCAACACCCAACATTGTTCTCAATGGAGAGTGACTGAAATCATTGCCCTTACAAACTGAAACCAGACAAAGATGCTTTCTATCACCACTACTATTCAACATTGTATTGGAAGTCATACCCAGGGCAAAGAGAAAAGAAAGGGAAATCAAAGACATGCAAATAGGTAAAGAAGAAGTAAAACTATTCCAATTTGCAGATGATATGTTCCTATACATAGAAAACCCAAAAGACTCAGCAAGAAAACTACCAGAACTAATTGAAAAATTTACCATCTCATTCACTGCCATTGAGGTGGATCCAACACATAGCGACCCCTCCTTGGGTTTCCAAGGTGGTATCACTACAGAAGTAGATTGCCAAGATATAAGATCAACACAGAAAAATCAGTTGGATTCCTCTACAACAGCAAAGAAATCTCTGAAAATGAAATAAGGAAATCAATACCATTTACAAATGCAATTAAAAAAATAAAATACTTAGGAATAAATCTTACTAGGGACACAAAGGACAAAGAAAGCTACAAAATTCTACTTCAAGAAACAATAAGAGATTTACATAAACAGTATATGATGCACATGGATAGGAAGACTGAATATTATAAAAATGTCATCACTACCCAAAGCAATTGTTACAGTCATTGCAATTTCAGTTCAGATTCCATTAACACTTTTTAAGGACATGAAAATAAAAAATCACTAATTTTATATGAAAAGGAAAGGGCCTACAATAAGCAAAGCAATACCGAAGAAGAATAATAAAGTAGGAGGTCTCACACTTCGCAATATCAAAACATACTATACAACCACAGTTATAGTACCATAGTTATAGTATCAAAACAGCCTAGTATTTGCTACACAAATCTTTGTTCCACCTTCTACTGTGGCTAGTAGCAACTGAGATCTTAAAAGCTTGCAAGCTGCCATCCAGATGCAACGATGGGTCTCTCCTCGTCCAGGGCCAAGAAGAATGAAGAAAACCAATAATTCATAGAAACAATTAGTCCTAGCGACTGGTACACCATCTGATCTGCAGCCTATATGACTATGAGACCAGAAGAAATAGACGGTGCTCAGCTACTACTGTCAACCACTTGGAAGA
>NW_006921633.1:4689092-4691286 GCF_000298275.1 Orycteropus afer afer | reverse complement strand
AAAACAGCCCAGTATTTGTACAGTGACTTGACATATAAACCAGTGGAATAGAATTGAGAACCCAGAAACAGATCCGTCTACCTATGGGGAGCTAATTTTTGACAAAGTGCTAAAATCTACTAAATGGGGAAGAGATGGGCTCTTGAACAAATGGTGCTGGCAAAACTGGATATCCATTTGCAGAAAAATAAAACAAGATACATACCTCATACCATGTATGAACTAACTCAAGATGAATCAAAGACTTGAATGTAAATCCCAAAACTATAAAGTTCATTACAGAAAAAATAGAGACAAACTTAGGGGCCCTAATTTATGGTATAAATAGACTATCAAGCACAACTCAAAATCCACAAACAGCAGAAGATAAACTAGATGACTGGGACTATCTAAAAATTAAATTCCATTATGCATCAAAACACTTCTCCAAAAAAGTGAGAAAAGAATCTACTGATTGGGTAGATACATTTGATCATGACATACCTGACAAGAGACTTATCTCTAAGATGTATAGCAAACTCCAACATCTCAACATGAAAAAAAATCCAATTAAAAAAATGGACAGAAGACAGGGACAGACGCAAAGAAAGTATTTAGGCAGCCCACAAACAGATGAAGAAATACTCATGATCATTAGCCATTAGAGAGATGCAAATCAAAACAGCAATAAGATATCATCTTACCCCAGCACTAAAAGCAAAATTCAACAAGACAGAAAATAACAAATGCTGGTGATGATGCAGGGAGATTGGGACTGTCATACACTGTTATTGGGTCTGTAAAATTACAGGCATACAAGGTGAATATTTACACGAGGTAGGGAGCTCTGGTGGTATAGTGCCTAAGGCATTCGACTGCTAAACAGAAGGCTGGTGGTTCAAATCCAGCAGCCACTCCTCAGAAGGAAGATTGGGCAAACTACTTCAGTAGTGATACCACCTTGGAAACCCAAGATGGGGTCATTATGAGTTGGATCCGACCCAAAACCAGTCAACATGGGAGATCAAAAAGACAGTATTTGCAAGGAAGATAGCTTGGAGGGCAGGAATGCATGGGAAAGAAGGAACAGGGAGGGTGTAACCATAGGGAGAAAGTGGGAGGAGAGTTGTTGGAATGTGGGGTTGCAATCAATGTCATGAAATGAAATGTGTATGCAAATCAAAACAACAATGAGGTATCATCTTGCTCCAGCACTAGTAGCAAAGTCCAACAAGACAGAAAATAACAAATGCTGGAGAGGATGTGGAGAGATTGGGACTCTCACACACTGCTGGTGGGATTGTAAAATGTTACAACCATTGTGGAAAACAATATGGCGACTCCTTCAAAAGTTGGAATTAGAAATACCATTTGACCCAGCCATTCCATTACTAGGTGTGTGTCCTAAACAAGTGAGAGCCATGACAAGAACAGACATATGCACACCTGTGTTCATCGCAGCACTATTTACAATAGTCAAAAGAAGGAAACAACCTAGGTGTCCATCAACTGAGGAATGGATATCCAAACTATGGTACATACACAAAATGGAATACTATGCAACCCTACAGAATAATGTAGAATCTACAAAACACTGCATAATGTGGATGAACTTGGAGGACATTATGCTGAGTGAAATAAATCAATCACAAAAGGACAAATATTGTATTGGTCCATTCTTGTAATAGTCAAGGAAACGCTTCTCTATGGAATGCCATTTTCTTTGTTGGTTACCAGGGGTGGGAGGGGAGAAGAGGGAAGGCTGTTAGATAGATAGAGATAAGTATTGATTTGGGTGAAGAAAAAGGCAATGTACCAAATGTGAGTGATATATAGTGGCGTTGAGGAAGAGAAAGGCATAGAGAGCTACACGGGAAGTACAGACAACAAAGATGAACTCTTTTGCCCATATAATATGATGTGCTCAGTGAAGGCAAACATGGGTATATGGGTGGATAGATGGGTGGACAGGGTGAAATATTAGGTATCTATATGAAGTGGAGAGTGCACCCAAGAACATGTGTAGGGTTGGCAGACAATGGTCCAATAACTTTATGTGTATGATTTGAATTCCCAGGTGTATAATGGGGCTGACAAGGGGCAAGGTTTTAGTCACTGCTTGGCCAATGACAGCTACACAGAGGGACCAAGTAGTTGAACCTGTGGGCTCAGGACCATAGTCCCAGAGGACATCAAGCTCAATTGGCATAACATA
>NW_006921633.1:4672176-4688540 GCF_000298275.1 Orycteropus afer afer | reverse complement strand
CCTATTGGGAGGAAGTGGGAGAGGAGATGGTGCATTGTGCTAAATTGGTCAATGTCATGAGACAAAGTGTATGTGATCTGCTGTATGGAAAGTGTATTTGCTCTGTAAATTTTCACCCAAATCACAATAAAAATAAAATTTTAAAAAAATAAATGAAATATATATGAACTGTTGTATGGAAAATGAATTTGCTTTATAAGCTTTCACCAAAATCACAATTTAAAATAAATAAATAAATAGTAGAAACAAACAAACAAAATAATTGATTTCAGGGACTCACCCTAGACATCATAAGTTAATTAGTTTGGTGTGCAACTTTGGCATAGATATAATTGTAAAGTTTCCCAAGTGATCTTAATGGATAGCCAAGTTTGGGAACCATGTTTAATAATCACTGCCTAGGACATTTAAGTCCTCCTTCTATCCTTCTCTATTAGTCAATATTTTCATGTCTCTTATTTCCTGCAATGCCCGATCTCCCTAACTCCAGGATCCTCTGTTCTTGATTCCCTTAATTCAAAGGACCTACTTAATTGTTCATTAGTATGGCTTTTCTTTTTCTTAATGCCTTTTGTTACGCCAATCCCTGAAGGCCAACTAGTATACCAGGATAATGTAGTACCCAACCAAACGTGATCCTCCTTTCCACTCCATAAACCTTTTGATAAACCATTGACTTAGCTAAGAACTCTTTTCCTAAGATTGTATTCTTGACATATCTAACAAAATTAAGTTGTAATAATGAGTTTTTATTCTTTCTCTTTCCCTAACTTGACCTAGAGAACCAGAGAGGTCACTCATTTTCTAAGGCACTCATTAATTCTGAATTAATTTAAATGTTATTTTCTTTTTCTTCAACCATGTATGCATATCCCTGCAGATATAGGTAAAAGAGAAGATAAGAGGCAAGATTTTCATGTACAAGTGTTAATGAATCACCAACAAATCAACCAGATTTATAATAGAAATACAGAAGCAGTCATTAGGCATTCAAAAGATCAATTGTAGGAACCAAGCATTGAATGTCTCACTTTTGCTGACACTTCAAAATTTAACTCTTTTATCCTAAAAATACAAAAATAGAAAAAAAAAAAATAGCTTTTAGCTACCTAAGGGATCCAGTTCATACATTCCTTAAAATGTGTCTTGTTAAATATTAAAACTTACATCTTGATAACTCAAGTCACATAAATTTTGTGCACAAATAATTTTAAAAAGTACCTAAATTTTTCTATAATATGATAAATTCACACCAATAAAATGTCCTATGTAGCTATGGAAACCATGCTCAAGCTCTCAAAATGATTCTCATACAATGTTTTTCCAGTTAATCAAAACATTTATGCTAGGTATAAAGGGGAAATGAATTTGTCTTGTAGAGAGAAATAAATGATACCATATATAGAGTAAGGAAGACCAAAGAAGAATTAATGCATTTGAATTATGGTGTGGACAAAGAATATTGAACATACCATGGACTGCCAGAAAAATGAATAAATTTGTCTTGGAACAAGTACAGTCAGGATGTTTCTTAGCAGCAAAGATGACAAGACTTTGTCTCACTTACTTTGGAGATGTTATCAGGAGATAACATGCATCTTTGGAGAAGGACATCAGGCTTGATAAAGAAGAAGTTCAGTAAAAAAAAAAAAGGAAGAGAAATGGCTTGACACAGAAGCTGCAAGAATGGTACCAAACACAGCAACAATTAGGAAAATGGAACAAGTGCAGGTGTTTGATTCTGTTGTACATAAAGTTGTTCTGAGTTGAAACTGTCTTGAAAGCATCTAACAATAGACATGTAATGTACAACCTATTATATCTGTTAAACACATTCCAAAGATGATATTAGGCAAATAAACAGGGACTCCAATTATAAAATTTGTATGATTGTATGTTTTCATTTAGAATGAACAATAATTTCAGAGAAGATAATTTTATTTAAAGAAACAATTGTAAATTACTGGGCTTAGAAGAACTATGTGTTCTGGATTAAAAAAAAAATCATGATTTGAGAGAAATACTAACATGTAAAATGACTATTCCATGTATGTTGTTGTTGTTGTTGTTATGTGCTGTCAAGTCGGATCCGACTCATAGGGACCCCTCCTTCAGTTTCCGAGGCAGTATCACTACGGAAGTAGATTGCCCCATCTTCCTTCCAAGGAGTGGCTGGTGGGTTTGAACTGCCATCTTTCTGGTCAGCAGTCAAGTGCTTTAGGTATCACGCTACCAAAGCTCCCATTCCATGATATGCCCCCACAAAAACTAAACCAATTGCCCAGGAGTCAAGTTTGACTCATGGTGACCCCAGTGTGTCACAGTGGAACTGTGCTACATAGGCTTTACAATGGCTGTGATTTTTTGGAAGTAAGTTGTCAGGTCTCTTTTCCAAGGTGCCTGTCAGTGGGTCAGACCTGCTAACCTGTTGCTTAGTAGCCAAGCACTTAGATGTTTTCACCACCCAGACTATGAATGGAGGTTAAAAAGATTGACTATTTGTTCTTCATTATAGAGAGAATAGTTAACTGCTCTTTAAAAAGATTTTTATTCTTTCAAAATTAGTAAAATACTTTTTTTTCAATGAGACAAAAATCATGAACTCCAAATTTTATAGTTGAAAATGGCTCCTGTAGCTATTGTACTTTGTATGTATATTTATTTCGATTGCCAATAGTTTTGAACCTGTGATTTACTGAAGAAGTTATTTTTTTTATAACTAAATTCAGTCTTGTACTATGTTCCTAAAGGAAGCTGAAACATAAAGGAAAAATGCCATGTGACTGTAATGAATTATTTCTTTCAATGCCACATCATCTGCTATATATCTCTTCATTTCCTTAATATTCAAAGAGACTAAGATATTTGCCCTTCAAAAAAATTCTGAGTTGTTCTTATGTAGTCATATATCTGTGCATAAGAATGATAATTATGTAGAATTATTCTTCATTGGTAATGGAAAATTAGCTCTCCCATAATAACTGCACTATGGCATAACCTTTCTGAGCCATTCAGAATTTGACTCTCCTTTTCAGGAGGAAAAGGCAAAATACCACTCTGAAAACTAATTGTTAGAAAACATTGTAGGTAAAAACATTATGTTCAGTGTTTGCCCTGCCATTCATTCTGTATATGTAGGTACTTTTTGAAGCTTTCATTGTTACTTTCATTGTTCGCTGTCATATGTTATGAAGACATTGCTTTATTTCTCTGATACCGGCATTTTGCCTGAGGAATGTTGCAGTATGATACTAACATGGACATGCAGAGGAAGCTAATTTAAGATCATTTAAAATGCTCCAGTCTCCCACAAAATGTCCATATCTATTTGGATAAAGAAGGTAATTAGAGGCTCTGTCTCTACCATGGTGAGCTGTTTATTAACTGCTTTGACAAAACATGATAGAAGTGTCAGCCTGCACTCTTGAGCACTGTTGTGCTGGCCAGCCTATGAAATCTTTCTGAGCCTCTAATTTCTGCCTCAGTATATTATACATTTTTATTACTTTATTTTCAATGTAATTTTCATCCATGATGTTCTTCGTTGGTTGAAAAACCTTCAGTACTAGCTTGTTCAAGATGCTGCTGCTTTGTGTCTATTTTGCTTTTGGATACTTGAGACACTTGGATGGACCTACTTAACTACAGGGCTGAATGCTGAAGAGAATCACATAGTCATTTCTATGACCACTATTTTGAGATAAGCTGAAGTATGTTGATTATGTTGTTGTTGTTAGGTGCTGTTGAGTTGGCTCGGACTCATAGCAACTCGTGTACAACAAAACGAAACATTGTCCGGTCCTATGCCAGCCTCATATCCTAGCTATGCCAGAGCCCATCATTGCAGCTGCTGTGTCAATCCATCTCTTTGAGGTCCTTCCCCTTTTTCCTTGATCCTCCACTTTACCAAGCATAATGTCCTACAGGGAATGGTCCCTTCTGATAACATGACGAAAGTAGGTAAGAAAAGACTGATCATTCTCACTTCCAAGGAGCATTCCAGCTGCACTTCTTCCAAGACAGATTTGTTCATTCTTCTGGGACTCCATGGTACTTTCAGTATTCTTCGCCAACACAACAACTCAAAAGCATGCTGATTATAGAAATTCAGAAAGGCACAGTGTCTCAGTAGAAAGATGCCTAGACAGAAAACAGAAGTTACTTCTCACTTAGATAAAAAGACTAAAACATTGCAAAATCTTCCTTGAAAAGAACAAAATAAAGTGGAAAAGAGAATATGGCCCAAGTATTTATCAACCAGAAAGAGTGAAGAGAGTTTTCTCAATGATTCGATAAAAGATCATTTATCACAGGTGCAAAATTGTCAGCTACAATCACACAAATGGCCCTTTAGGAATGGTTTTAGAAGAAAAGGGACCTCAAAGAGGGTAAGAGAGACCATGGAAATTTTCTTTCATTTTGTTAATCCAGTTTGTGTACCTGGCAGTATTTTTTCAACAAGTCGATAAAAATTAAGCCAAAAATTAGAGGATCATTTAAAAACATCCTGAAACATTCTGCTGTCAAGTTGATTCCAACTCATAGTGACCCTTTTTGACAGAGTAACACCACCTCATAGGGTCCCCAAGGTTGTGAATCTTTATGGAAGCAGACTGCCTCATCTTTCTCTTCTGGAGAGGCTGGTGGCTTCAAACTGTCAACCTCTGGATTAGCAGCTGAGCCTTTAACCACTGCACACAGTCTTCCAATTGTGTACAAAATATGAATAGAATAGCAATATCTCAACAAAAACATGTTTTCAAGGACTATTTTCCCTCCATTTCATGCCAGTGAGCACACTAAGAATTTATTTGAGTTGGAATGGACAAATGGATAAAAATATGTAATGTATTTGGGACAATACTTCATTTTCTTATTCTAATTTTTCTTTGCTTTATAAGTAAAGAATATAGTTAAGAACATAGAAAGTTATTACGTCGTCAAAAACATTAGACTTTTTTTTTGCATATTAAAAATGTGCCTTTCATGATAGATGGAAGGGTGGTGATTTTGTGTTAAAATCTATTAACTCAGCAAGTAATACCACATCTTCTTTTGTGTACTGAATTTTCTCCATCTGCATTTGGAACAAGTGGAAAAAGCCCCAAAAGGGAAACTTATACAATGAATGTAAAATTAGCCAGTAAAAAAAAAAAAAAAAAAATCACAGTAGCAACAATGTAACATTTTCTCTTGCTGAAAATGAAGAAGACTTGAAGCACTTACTGACGGAGATCAAAGACAACAGCCTTCAGTATGGATTACACCTCAACATAAAGAAAACAAAAATCCTCACAGCTGGACCAATAAGCAACATCACAATAAATGGAGAAAAAGTTGAAGTTGTCAGAGATTTCATTTTACTTGTATCCATGATCAGCACCCATGGAAGAGCAGTCAAGAAATCAGACGTTGTATTGAACTGGGCAGATATGCTGCAAAAGACCATTTTAACGCGTTAAGAAATAAGCACTTCACTTTGAAGACTAAGGTGGCCTAACCCAAGCCATAGTATTTTCAATAGCCTCTTCCATAAAGATTTACAGCCTCGGAAACCCAGTGGGGGTGGCTATGAGTTGAAAACAACTCGATGGCAATGAGTTTGGTTTTTTGTTTTATTTTCATATGCATGTGAAAGCTGGACAATGAATAAGGAAGAATGAATAAGAGTTAATGCTTTTTAGTTGTGGTGGTGGTGAAGAATACTAAAAGTACCATGGACTCCTGGAAGAATGAACATATCTGTCCTGCAGGAAGTGCAGTCAGAATGCTTCTCAGAAGCTAGAATGGCCAGATTTCATCTCACCTACTTTAGTCATGTTGTCAGAAGGTACCATTCCCTGGAGAAGGATAACATGCTTGGCAAGGTGGAGGGTCAGCAAAAATGGGGAAGACCATCAGCAAGATGGATTGACACAGTGGCTGCAATGACAGCCTCACGAATAGCAAGGATTGTGAGGATGGCACACGATTGGGCAGTATTTTGTTCTATTGTACATAGGATCTCCATGAGTTGGAGCCATCTTGATGGCACCTAACACCAATATGCATGTGAAGACTGGACAATAAATAAGGAAGACCACAGAAGAATTGATGCATTTGAATTGTGATGTTGGTCAAAAATACTAAAAATACCATAGACTGCCAGAAGAACAAACAAATCTGTCTTTGTAGAGTATAGCCAAAATGCTTCTTATAAGGCAGAATGGCCATACTTCGTCTCACATACTTTGGTCATGTTGTCAGGAGGGACATTTTCCTGGAGGAAGATGTTATACTCGATAAAGAAGAAGTTCAGGGAAAAAGGGGAAGACTGTCAATGAGGCAGATTGACACAGTGGCTTGAAACATTGGGCTCAAGCATAGAAAAAATTGTGAGGATGTCCCAGGGTCAGGCAGTGTTTTGTTCTGTTTCGCATAGCGTCTCTATTAGTCAGAGCCAACTTGACAACACCTAACAATAAAAACAACATATTGCATAAAGAATCTCTGATGGTGCAGTGCTACTACTCAGAAGTAGCTAATCAAAAGTTCAGCTGTTTGAAGTCACAAGCTTCTCCCTGGGTAAAAATTGAGGCAGTCTGCTCTCATAAAAATGTCCAGCCTTGGAAACTCTCTAGGGCAGTTCTCCTGTGTCCTGTTGGGTCTCCGTGAGTTGAAATTGACACAATAGCAGTGGGAATATTGTATAAAGAGGGCAGTCACGGTTCAGAGGTAGAATTCCCCCTTTCATTAGACTCAATTGGTCCATGCACCTCATGAGAAGCTACTGGCTATCTATCATTGGGGGCTTGTGTGTTACTATGATACTTTAGCAAGTTTCTGCAGTGATGACAGGCTAAGAAAGACTAAGAAGAGAGGCCTGGAGATCTACTTCTGACAGTCAGCCAATGAGCACCCTATGGATCATAATGGTACAATCCGGATGTACTTGGGTCAGCATGATTTGGGGGCTGACTCAATAGTCATAACAACAAACAACAGAAATATGGCCTAGGAACTTTTAAGAAAAGAATTAAAGCAGCTGGTCTGTGATTCCTTAGTCTCCTGGTTAGTGGTGGATGCTCTAAGAAAAAAACAAAGGAGTTTATCCAATCTAATTGTCTTGAAATCATACTGATAACTGACTTTGTTAAAGAGACTAATAACATATCTTAGAAGGAGATTCCTTAATTATGACATTTTTCTAGCAAGATGTCCTTGCTTTAGAGATTCTGACAGTAAATGACCTATAATCAACGGGTGGATTTATGAGGCATGGTTCCCTGGGGAATGTCATATAAGCTATACAACTTCCTGAGGCATAAAATAGAAATATTGCATAAGTTAAAATATTCCATGCTGTGTGAATTGGCTCACAAATCTCAGTTTAGAGACTTAATGTCCTATTCTTCATGTCTAGTGTGGGAAAATGAACCTAGGAAGCCACATACATGGGGCTCCAGAAATTTCGCTGTTTTATCTGTGCCCTATGATTGTTTATATTCTAGAAATTATTATCAAAGCTTCATATCATGGTAGGTCTCTGTTTCATGTGAGTCTGACGTGATAATTTTAACCCCTTGTGTTAGCCCAGATCTCTAGCTACAAGCTAGTACTAAGTAATTCTAGAATAACAGACAAGTCTTATTTAAAATGTTTGAATCAATAAATGTTATTAATAACTTTACGGGTTAACTGTGGCACCTGGTTGCTAATTCATATGTATCTTCAGTTGAATTGTCTTATCAGTAATCCATAAAAGGAGTCTTGATGGCACAGTGGTTAAACGCTCAGCTGCTACCAAAAGGTTGATGGTTTGAACTCACCAGCCATTGTGCAGGAGAAAGATGTGGCAGTCAGCTTCTGTAGATATTTACAGCCTTCAAAATTGTATGGGGCAGTTCTACTATGCCCTATAGGATCACTATGAGTCAGAATTGACTTGAGAACTATAGGTTTGCTTTTATAGGTAATTAATAAATACTTTCACAAATCAAAACAACTGTGCAGATTATATTTTCAAATAAATCACCTTGTTATCTGTCTATGATTACAAATCCAACAGACAATTTCAAAACTTTTAACTTTTTACTCCCTGTGTAGAGACAAAGCAATTGACTACTTCCAATTCAAAACAACAAAATATTGAAATAAAAATAAATTATTTATTTTCCAAGTTTATTTTACAGAGAATTTCATAAAAAAAGTTTATATAGTTTCTGTAAATTCTGATAATTTTAAATATTTTGTTGGATTTCTTTTCATATGTGTGAAATTCATTTGGAGCTTATTTCTGCAAGAAGTAGTTTTGGCTACTCTTCCAAAATCCACAAAATAGTCCAGATGTGAGGTTATTTGGCAAAGACTGGTGTAATGTAAACTTGTTTTGTTAGAGTTACAGAGCAACATTATAGGTTTGGGTGGTTTTCAAAAGTTATATGTATGCCTGAATTCACAGCATATTGTTTCCCTTATGATTATCATCCAAGTGGGTCCAAGAGATGTGCAATGGAGTATGATAGTCTGTCATTTGTGTGTGTATGTAAGTGTTGTTTTAATCCTCCCAGTTTTTGGTAGTTTGTTATGGCAGCCAAAAAACTAATACAATGACATTTATGGCTATTTTTTCAGCTTTAAGATTTTCAAAATTGATGTTGGAATTGGATTAGAACCAAAAAAAACATTTTCAAAGATGAGAGTTATTAAACCTGGAGGTGGCTTATTAAGCATGCCATGAAGTCCTCATTGGAAAAGTCTGACTTGTCTAGAACTCCACCTTAAGTCCCATCACCCAATAATCCTGGGATGATTATTGAGTTGATGTAGGAGCTACATGAGTTTCTACCCCTGGATTCTGTCAGAAGAGCCCTCAAGAGGAAGATGACAGCATTTCTACCTGAATGGAGTGAACTGCCTTTAAATGGAAACAGTTTTTAAGGTTTTGGGTGAAATTGTGCAAATTGAAGCAATTTAAACCTTCCATTTTCTACTTGGCATGAAATTTGAAACTTCACATGAACATATAGGTACATAAACAACACAGCCACTGATATGTGCAAACTGAGCCCATTATCTGCAATTAGATGACTGAAACAAGGTTGCATGTTTTCGTCCAAGAATCTGTTATCTAAGGAAGCATCTTTATTTTAAGATTGTATTGTGATTTAGTGAAAGTTTACAAAGTAGGCTGATTTCCCATTCATACACATTAGGTTTCGTGACACTGATTACAACCCTCACATGTAACGCAATTCTTCCACTTCCTGTGTTTACCATTTCCATTCTTCCTTCTTTCATATCCCTTCCTGTTTTCTGAGCTTTAACCCTGGGAAATCGCTGCCCTTTTTATCTCATATGCTTGATCATTCTGAAGAGTACATACTTTATTGGTGATATTTCATTTTATATTCTTATCTACTGTTTGACTGAAGACTGAGTTATAAGGGTGAGTTCATTTCCAGGCTTGAAGAGTTATTAAAGACCATAGTGTTGGGAATTCCACCAGTCTCAGCAGACCAGTAAGCCTAGTCTTTTTTTCTGATTTTGAGTTTTGTTCTACATTTTTACTCACTCTATCAGGACCTTCTACTGTGACCCCTTTCATAGCAGTCAGCTGTGGTAGCTGGGCACCAACTAGTTCTGGTCTCAGGGTCATAGAGGCTGAGGTTTGGGGATCCATTAGTACTTTGTATTAATTATTGCCATGTGTCTTTGATTTCCTTCATAGTTGCAATTTATATGGCCACTTACAAGATTTGCAGCCCTCAGCTGCTGCTATGTTCCTTGCTACAGCAGCACGTATACCAAGCTGTCCTTACCAAAGCAGGATATAGAACATTGTTTCTGTGGATCATGTTATGCTAATTAACCTTGATGTCCCCCATATCTATGGTCCTGAGTCTTCAGGCCCCAGGGACTCATTCTCATAGGGTATTTGATTTTGGCTAAATTTCTGTAACTTTGGCCCATGTTTGTTCTACCTTATGCATGGATATATTCACAATGCATACACATACGTAAGTAGAAATATCATCAGCCAAACTTATATATTGTCATAGGTATAGTGCCTTTTACCTACCCATACTTGTTCATCTTACCTGACTGCTTATTATTCACTCATGGATTGATGTTTGCTAGGATTCTGTATGTAATAGTATTTACTTTGGTTGTCTGTAACTCTTGTGCACCTCTCTTTATCTTCCTTTCCCTTAATGATATTGTGCTGATCACCCCCTTATTGTATTTTACCTCTCTCTTTACCCAAATTAATATTTGTCTATTAACCAGTTAGTGATTTCCCTTTCCCTCCCCTTTCATCCCTGGTAACCATCAAAGAATGTTTCTTTCTGTGTGTGAACCTTTTCTTGGCTTTTCATAATAGTGGACTCATACAATATTTGTCTTTTTTTGTGATAGATTTATTTTACTCAGCATAATGTCCTTCAGTTTCATCTATGTTATGAGATGTTTAATGGAAGTTTCACTATTCTTTAACATTTCATAATTTTCCATTTTGTGTATGTATGATAGTTTGTTTATCCATTCATTCACTGATGGACACTTAGGTTGTTTCCATCTCATTGGTATTGTGAATAATGTTACAGTGAACATGAGCATGCAGATATCCATTTGTGCTGCAACTGTTAGTACTTTAGGATATATACCTAGTAGTGGGATTGCTGGATCATATGATATCTCTCTTTCCAACTTTTTAAGGAGTACCATACCATTTTCCACTGTGTTTGCAACATTTTACAGTCCCACCAGCAGTGTATGACAGCTTCGATCTCGCCAACCCCTCACTAGAATTTCTTGTTTTCTATCTTACTGAACTTTGCTATTACTGCTGGACTGAGATGGCATATTATCATTGTTTTGATTTACATCTCTCTAACAACTAATGATTGTGAATATTTTGTCATTTGTTTGTTGACCACCTGAATCTGTTATTTGGTCCTTTGCCTATTTTTCAGTTGGATTTTTTTTTGTTCTTTTGCTGTTGAGTTGTTGAAGTTTTCTATAACTTCTACTGATTAATCCATTGTTGAATATGTCATTGTCAAATATTATTTCCCAATCTGTAGGTTCTCTTTTCACTCTTTAAAAGTCTTTTGATGTGCATAAATATTTAATTTTTAGAAGTTCTAAGTCATCTGGTTTCTTTTCTGCTGTTTCTGAATCTTGAATATGTTATGTTTCTTTATGCCATAAATTTGTTTCTAAGTTTGCCTTGTTTCCCTTTAGTGATCTTTGTATTTTAGGTTTTGCTCTAAGGTCTTTGATCCATCTTGAGTTAATTTTTGTATATGGTGTGATATATGGATCTTGGTTCATTTTTCTGCAAATGGATATACAATTTTGTCAGCAACATTTGCTAAAAAGATTGTCTTTTCCCCAGTTAATGGATTTTGACCTTTGTCAAAGATCAGCTCTCTATAGGTGAAAGGGATTACTTGTAGGTCTCAATTCATTTTCGTTGGTATATGTGTCTGTCATTGTTTCAGGCTGTTAAGACTGCCATGACTGTACAGGAAGTAGGTTTTGAGACTGGGAAGTGTGAGATCTCCAACTCTGTACTTCTTCAGTAGCACTTTGTGTATCCATTGTCCCTATCCTTTCCACATAAAGCTAGGGATTAGTTTTTTTTTTTTTATTTCCATAAAGAATGTTAAAAGAATCTGGTTCAGGTTTGAATTATATCTATAGATGGTCTTGGCTAGTACTGACATCTCCATAATATTAAAGCTTCCTATCCATGAAAATTATATGTTCTTCCATTTATGTAAATCTCTTTCAGTTTTTGCAATAAGATTTTGTAATTTTCTTTGTAGAAGTCTTTTATATCTCTGGTTAGGTTTATTTCTAGGTGTTTTATGATTTTGGTGTTATTAGGTGCCGTCAAGTTGGATTTGACTCATAGCGACTTTATGTACAACTGAAAGTAATACTACCATTACTCTTTTTTGGTGTAGAGGCATCCAATTGATATTTGTATGTTGCTCTTATACCTTTGCTGAATGTTTCAGTTTGTTTCAGCAGTTTCCTGGCTAAGTCTCAGGGATTTTCCATGTATAAGGTCATATCACCTGCAAATAAGGATAGTTTTACTATTCTTTAAAATTTGCATGCATTTTATTTCTCTTACTTGTCCTGGCTAAGACTTCCAATACAATATTGAATAGGAGGGATGATAGAGAGCATCTTTGTATGGTTTCCATTTGCAATAGGAATCCTTTCAATCTCTATCTATTGAGAATAATGTTGGCCATTGATTTTGTGGATATGCCGTTAATTATATTGAGGAATTCCTGTTTTTTTGCTATTTTGTTATTTTGCCGAGTTTATATTAGTAATGGGTGTTGGATTTTTCTAATGCCTTTTCTTCATTGAGAAATATGGTTGTGTGGTCCTTTTCCTTTGTTTCACTTAAGTAGTTGATTACACTGATTGTTTTTCTAAAGTTGAACCATCCTTGCACATGTGGTGTGAATCCCACTTGGTCATGATGCATTATTTTCTTGATAGGTGTCAGATTCTACTGCCTAAGATTTTGTTGAGAATTTTTGTGTCTATGTTCATAAGGGATATTGGTCTGGAATTTTCTTTTGTAGTTGAGTGCTTAGCTGGCCTTGGTATGAGGATTATGCTTTTCATTTTATGAAGTATTTCATGAAGTTTTTATGAAGGACTTCATCCTTGTATATGTTTTGGAATAGTTTAAATAGTATTGGTGTCAGCTCTTCTCTTAACATTTGGTAAAATTCTCCAATGAAGCTGCCCAGGCCAGGGCATTTCTTTGTTGGCAGTTTTTTTGCTTTGTTCTGTTTTTTCCTTATGAACCATTCAATTGCTTTTGCGATTTGTGTGTCTAAATTTTCTTCCTAAATCTGTTTTATTTTAGGTAGGTCATATAACTTTAGAAATCTGTCCATTTCTTCTAAGTTTTCAAATTTTATGGAATACATTTTCTGATAGCAGTCTGTATCCTTTTTATTTTGTTTGGTTCAGTTGTGACATTGCCCATTTCATTTTTTTAATTCATGTTTTTCCTTTCTTTCTTTTGTTAAATTTGTCAATCTGTTTTTTGATTTTATTATTATTTTTAAAGAACCAACATCTAGTCTTGTTTATTCTTTCAATTGTTTCTCTGTTTCATTTATTTCTCCTCAAATCTTTATTATTTCCTTTCTTTTAGAGACTTTAGATTTTTGTTGTTGCTTCTCTTTTTCTAATTGTTGGAGTTATTGGGTTAGTGTGTTTGTTTTGGTACATTTTTCTTGATGAAGTGTGTGTTTATTGCTGTAAATTAACCTCAAAGCACTACTTTTGCTGTATCCGAAACATATATGATATGTATGTTTTCATCCTCGTTTGATTCTAAGAATTTTTTTTTTTATTTCATCTTTCATTTGTTCTATTACCCCATAGCTTTTAAGCAGGGTATTATTCAATTTTTATATATTTCATTTTTCTCCCCTAATCTTTATTGATTTCTAATTTTACATCATTATGAACCAAGAAGTTGCTTTGTATTATTTTGGTGTTTTCCAATTTTTGAGGCTGTCTTTGTGGCCTAACATACAATCTATTTTTTTTTTTTAATTGTAAGACCTTGTTTTACATTCAACATCACACGTACATTTAGTTTTATTCCCCATTCGCTACGTCCAACCCTACCCAGTCTCCTCCCCTCCCTACTTTGCAAACTTTCCCCTGTGCCCCTAATAATTATGCACTCCTGTTTGACCTGCATTTCCTCAGTTTGAAGTTGGTCTTCTGGTGTCCTATTGTCTATTGCTCTATACCATAGAGTATGTGGGTGCAGCATCCTAGGTTGAGTGGTCTGCATGTACATCTTTTTAACTATTGGGCTGAGAACCCACCCCTGGGGATGAGTTTTATTCCAGGCACCAAATGTATTTCAGGGCCATATTATTGGGAGTCTCACCAGATTTCATCTGACCAGTAATTCTTGTCATAATTGAGTTTCTGGATTTTGTTCCACGTTTTCCCTCCCACTCTACACAGGATCTCCAGATTTGATCCTTTCCTGAGTGGTTGGCATTGGTAGCTGGGCACCATCTGGTTCTTCTGGTTTCGAGAGCCATTGTGTCCTAGGGCTGATTGCTTCTAAATGTCCCCGCCCCCCTTCTTTGTGTTCTTTTCAATTCCGACAATAGGAGACCATTAGCTACATCTTAGATGGCTGCTTGAAAGCTTTTAAGACCCCAGTTTCTGCTCACCAATTTAGGATGTGGAGCAATGCTTTTATGTATTTTGTTGTGCCAATTGAGTCTGGTATCCACCAGTACTATAGTCCTGAGGTAGTAGATCTATTGGATCTCTTCCTTGTAGTGTTGGGATGTCTGTGAGGGATTACTCTGTGTCTGTCTTCTATTGTTCCTGTAAGGACTGCAGGTATTTTGTATTACTAGTGTCTGTACAAGATTAGCCTCAGCTGAGTCTATCCTTGGTCTAGAGTATACCTCTATTCACTGACCCCTGTCTGATCATCTTAGGTGTTTATGTGTTTATCTGTATAGCCTAGTGTTTGGTATTAATGGCAATGTGGTATTGTGAACATATTGGTTGGTTTTAGCATCTGTCGTCTATCTCTTATGTGCACAATTCGGTGTCCTCTCATTTCCCATTGTTATCATGGTGGTCATATATCCTTTCCGTATATCCCTCCTCCTACCCATGTCAGCATGTAAGCCCCAACTAGCCCTAAATTAATCCCTCCCATTCCCTCCCCATCCCAGTACCCTACTAGGTGAGTTCCCTTTCTCTGTCTTTTTATAGTAATGGGCTCATACAGTACTTGTCCTTCTGCGATTGACTTATTTCACTCAGCATAATGTCCTCCAGGTTCATTCATGTTGCAAGATGATTCACATATCCCTCATTGTTCTTTAATGTGGCATAGTATTCCATTGTGTGGATATACCATAATTTGGTTTTCCACTCATCTATTGATGGGCATTTAGGTTGTTTCCAACTCATTGCTGTGGTGAATTGTGCTGCAATGAACATAGGTGTACATATGTCTGTTCGTGTTTTATCTCTCACCTCTTTAGGATATATTCCTAGTAATAGAATTGCTGGGTCAAATGGTACTTCTATTTTCAGTTTTTTAAGAAAACGCCATACCGTTTGCCACAATGATTGTACCATTTTACAATCCCACCAGCAGTGCACAATAGTTCCAATCTCTCCACAACCCTGCCAGCATTTGCTACTATCTGATCTGTTGAACTTTGCTATTATTGCTGGGGTGAGATGATATCTCATTGTTGTTTTGGTTTGCATCTCTCTAATGATTAATGATCATGAGCAATTTCTCATGTGCTTGTTGCCTGCCTGTATATCTTCTTTGGTGAAGTGTCTGTTCAAGTCTTTTGCCCATTTGTGAATTGGGTTATTTGTCTTTTTGCTATTGAGGTGTTGAAGTTTTCCGTAGATTTTGGAGATAAGTCCTTTGTGAGATATTTCATAGGCAAATATTTTGTTCCAATCGTTAGGTTCTGTTTTTACCCTTTTGATGAAATCTTTCAATGAGCACAAGAATTTAATTTTTAAAACGTCCCTGTCATCTAGCTTCTCATCTAACTCCTGCACATTCTGGGTTATGCTTGACAGTCTATTTATGCCATAAATTAGGGCTCCTAGATTTGCCCCTATTTTATCTTTGATGAATTTTATAGTTTTGGGTTTTACATTTAAGTCTTTATCCAGCTTGAGATAGTTTTTGTGTATGGGGTGAGATATGGGTCTTGTTTCATTTTTCTACAGGTGGATACCCAGTTTTACCTGCACCGTTTGTTAAAGAGGCTATCTCTTCCCAATTTAATGGGCTTTGGGCCTTTGTCAAAGATCAGTTGTCCATAGATTGATGGGTCTATGTCTGAACTTTCAATTCTGTTCCATTGGTCTATCTGTCTATTATTGTACCAATACCATGCTGTCATGACTACTGTGGCTATATAGTAGTTCTTAACATCTGGGAGTGTGAGACCTCCCACTTTGTTTTTCTTCTTGAGAAGTGCTCTGCTTATTTGAGGTCTCTTTCCTTTCCGTATGAAATTAATAATTAGTTTTTCTATGTCCTTAAAAAATTTTGTTGAAATCTGGATCAGGATTGCATTAAATGTATAGATTCCTTTAGGTAGTATTGACATTTTCACAATGTTTAGTCTACCTATCCATGAACAAAGCAGGTTCTTCCATTTATGTAGTACCCTTGTTGTCTCTTGTAGCAATGTTTTATAATTTTCTCTATATAGGTCTTTTGTGTCTCTGGTGAGGTTTATTCCTAGATATTTTATCTTTTTCATAGCTATAGTGAATGGTATGGTTTCCCTTATTTCTTTATCAGAGGAGTC
>NW_006921633.1:4660616-4661369 GCF_000298275.1 Orycteropus afer afer | reverse complement strand
CATCCTTTAACTCTTAATTTGTTTTTATCTTTGTGTCTAAGGTGTGTCTCTTGTAGGCAGCATATCAATGGGTCTTCTTTTCTTATCCAGTCTGCTACTCTTTTTCTCTTGATAAGTGCATTTAGTCCATTCATATTGAATGTAATTAGTGATAGGTATGAGTTGATTGGTGTTATTCTATTGTGATTTTTTGTTGTGTCATTGATGATTCTTTGGTCCGTGTATATTTCTGTGCTGAGTTCAGTTTGTTGGCTAATGCTTTCTCCCTTTTCTTTATAGTTGGTTTTCTGGTTATTAAGCCCATATGTTTCCCTTCCTTCTGGATTTGCTTAGAAGAATTGTTACTCTTATCTGTGTTTACCTTGAAGTATATTCTTGTCTCTACATTTTTAGAACAGTGCATGCTGCAAAGACATTGTTGTGTTTCCCTCTCCATTTGAGGGTCTGTACCTAGAAGTATTGTTCCCTCTGATAGGTTAATTGCTGTTGTTGTGTGCAGCTTGAGTTCTTTGGTTTTTAAAGTAGAATGTTTTATGGTCTTATTATGAGTATCTATTTCTGATTGGTTTTAGAGTTGATGTCACATCTCCTGGTTTTGCTGATCTCTGTTGTGGGTTCTCTACTGGTACGACTTCTTAAGCATTTCTTGTAGGGTTGGTGCAGTGTAGTAAATTACTTTGTGTGGCTCTTCTACCCATAAGTCTTTGTAAACTCCAAGGTGGGATTTGCTATGAGCAACTGAGGAGCTCCTGA
>NW_006921633.1:4656375-4659196 GCF_000298275.1 Orycteropus afer afer | reverse complement strand
TTTTTGATTTGAGGTTGCCTGTTGTTTGCTAGACATTTTGAGGTTGTTTTTAACTGCTGGTTACATGTTGATTTGTTTTGTCTTGGTTTTATGGTTTAGTATTTTGAAAAGGTGAAGCTGATGTATTTTATTTTATTATTGATTCAGGTATGCTGGGTCTCTCTGCTGTTTTCTTTGTGATGGTGGAATCACTGTGTGGAATGTGGATATGTATTTCTGTTTGTCGTAAAGAGGGTTTAGAGTTCAAATCGGGAGGTTTTATGGTAATTGGCTGAATATGATTTCTTCTATGAATGAATGAAGTTATTGGCAGAGAAGGTGGGAGCATTAGAAGGAAAGCTTGCTGTTGCTAGGATAGGTTTCTAGGGCTTTGAGCGGGCTGCTACTGATGACATAGTACTGTTATTCACAAGCCTGTGGCTCAGTTTCAGGAAAGATTCCTGTTGTTAGGATGTCGCCACTTCCTTCTAGGCTCAGACACACTCAAAAACCCTGCTTTCAAGGCTGCTCGGTGCCAAAAAGCCGATCTAAAGCAAACTCCCGGGTCCGCACTCAGCCACGGATTCCTTTCTCTCCACTCCATCTGCCCACAGCACCAGCCCAATCTGCCCAGCCTACGAACAGCTCAGGAGTTTGTCTGTGATACCACCCATCTGTGACGCCAAAGATGAGCGTGATTTCAGCTGCGATGGAGTAGGGAGAGTGTCTGCTAGTAATCTGTGGTCCCAGTATCAGTGACAAAGACAAGCCACAGACCTCTCAATGCCTCCCAAGCTGATCCAAGCCAACTCAGTGACCTGCTGAGAGGGGAGCAAGCTCACCTCCTGGAGCACCTGTGAGCTCTCCGCTTGGGTTTCAGTGGTGCTGCGATGCTGCTCATGCCCATTTTTATCTAGCCGACCCAAGTTATTGATAAAATCAGGTGCTGAAATTAGATCCTTGGGCTATTGGCTGGGATGTTGGTGTGGTCACTGGTATGCTGATATAGGGTGTCTTCTTCCTTGGCCCACAGAGATCTCAGGTGGCTGCCCTCACCTGCCAGTCAGTGACTGCCCCAGGGAATTTTCCAACGGCCTCTCTCAGCTGCCCGTCCATCTTCCGCCGGTAGATCTTCCTTAATACTTTCCCTGTGCCTTTCCTCTAATTCTGTTCTTCTGTGTTTGGTGCACTCTGATTCAGTGAGCTGTTCAGAGCACCAAAATCCCTAATTCAAACTGCTGTACCTAGTTTTTCAAGCACTAAGATGCTAGAGAGAAATAGTGTGGTGATTACTGATGAGACTCCATTTTGAATCCCCCCATGCAATCTATTTTGAAGAATGATCCATGTGCACTGGAAAAGAATGCAAATTGTGCTGTTGTTGGGTGGAATGTTCTCTAGACGTCTATGAGCTCAAGTTGTTTGATTATATTGTCTATTTCCTCTGTATCTATTGTGTTTCTTTGTTATTGTTCTATTCTTCATCAAAAGTGGTTTCTTAATGTCTCCTACCATTATTATTGAGTTGTCTATTCCTTTTTTAAATTCTGTTAATGTTATGTTCCAGGTATTTGATTGGGTGCATAGATATTTATTATGGTTATTTCATCTTGCTGGATTGGTCCTTTCATCATAATATAATACCAATGTACCAATCCTTATCCCTTACATTTGTCTTTATTTATTTATTTATATTTTTTGTCTTTTTATTAGCCTTTTATTATAAAACATAGGTTATGTAATAGATCCCCAGACTTCCTTGAGAGACAAAGCCTGGTTAAAATTTCCAGTTGGAATTCTAGAATGGAGAATTGAAAATGCATATGGAATATTGTTGCAAAATGTCATGGTATTAGAACATGGAGAGAAAAAAGGGTTAAATTTTGTAAAGGCACCATGACTCAGAAAGCAAAATATAGGGGGTCAAAAATGAATGTTTGGATTCCCATTTATGTTGTGCTGCAGCCAAATCAATTCTGAGAGTGTATGATGTGGTGGCCAGAGAAGAGGTTAAATACGTAGGTGGGAGTCAGTAGAGTCATACAAAAGACTAACTATAAAACACATTACAGTGGGAAAGTTCATTCTGTCTTGATGACCTGGTAACTGTACCTGACTATCCACTTCTTTAGGTCTGAGTAGCCTGGTGGGGATAAGGATAGCAATGGGAGCTCAGAGTAAGGATAATGGGAAACAGGATACAAAGGGGAAGTGGAAGGATGAGAAATGAAAGAGTAGAAGAAAGGGAAGGAAGAAAGTAGGCAAAGATTTTTGGGCAATGTTAGAATAAGGAGAACAACTAAACTATTTTTCACCAGGTAAGTCTTATTTCATCTCCTGCAAGGAAATCTGTTCTTAAAATTCCTGGACACAAGTAGGAACAATGAGTACAGGAAGTTGCACAAGAAGTACACAACTCTGGGCTGTTGCTCATATTATTTTCTCCAAATAGAATGTTCTCCCAACCCTGATCTCTGATTCAAAATCCTACTCATCCTTCTAGCGGCACTTTAGGCGACTATCAAGTCCTTTCAGAGTCACACAATTGGATGTCTCTTCTAAAGAAAGGCCTAGCAAGCACCAGCAGAGCACCCTGTGGTGTTCCAGGTGCAATGGGATGGATTGAGGATGAAGTAATAGTCCTGCCTTCTCAGAAACTCATTTGGGAAAGGTTCTGACTCCCCTCCTACATTACATCACTCCATCTCTCCTGACGAGCTTGCTATTGCTTTTTTAAAATTGTGATTTGGGTGAAAATTCACTTGTCTTTGTCTTGAAGTTTATTTTATCTGAAATTATTACAGCTATTCATTGTTTTTTCTTTTCTTCTTTTTTTTTTTTT
>NW_006921633.1:4640991-4656275 GCF_000298275.1 Orycteropus afer afer | reverse complement strand
TGTCTAAGATGGGTCTCTCTCTTTCTCTCCTTTTTTAAATTATCTCATTAATATAAGTATTTATTTATCATTAGACTAAGTCAGAATAAGTTCCTTAACGAAATATAAGATGGGTCTCTTGTGTGCAATGTATTAATGGGTCCTGTTTTCTTATTTATTCTGCCACTCACTTTATTTCCACTGGTACATTTAATCCTTTTACATTGTGTGTAATTATGATAAGTATGAATCTATTGCTGTCATACTTTTGCATTTTTTATTGTGGTATTGATGATATTTTGTCCCATACATTTTTCTGTGCTCAGTTAATTTTGCTATCAGATTTTCTTTTCATTTTCTTCATTGTTGATTTTGTGTTTACTAAACTTTTACAATTTTATTCTTTCTTATTTTGGTTAGAAAGTTCATTAGTTTTCTTTCTATTTCTCTGTAAGTTATTTTTATCTTCCTAAATTTAAAATAGTCTGTCTTGATTTTGTCTTGACTTCCTCTCCATTTGGAATTCTTGTAATTATACCATTTATGCCCTCTTTTTGCTTCATTGTTGTGTCTTTTACAGATTGACGTCTCTTGTTCTCTCTTTTTCAGTCTTGTAAATTTATTTCATTTTTGGGGATTCTTTTTAAGTTGGTTTCCAAGTGATGTTGTCATGTATTTTAATTTCAGGTTGTTATCTAATCTTTATAAGTCTCTGTCCCAAAGACTTGCTTTAGCAAATCTTCTAAGATTAATCTGGTTTTCCAAATTACCTTAATTTCTGTTTACCAGAATATGTCTTAATTTCACCATTTTATTTAAGGGACAGTTTTGCTGGATATATAATTCTTGGTTGATTTTTTTTCTCTCTCTCATAGTTTATAAATGTCATTCCATTGTCTTCTTGTCTGCAAGTTTTCTGCCAAGAAATCAAAGCTTAATTTTATTTGTTCTCCTTTGTAGGTAACATCCCATTTTTCATGAGCTACTTTCAAGATTTTTTTTTTTTCTTTTCTTTAGTTTTGGAAAGTTTGATTATGATATGTCTTGATGATTTCTTTTGTGTCTATCCTGTATAGGGTTTGTTGAGTTTGTTGGATCAATACCTTTTATATCAATAAAAGGTATTGAAAAGATCAACACCTTTTCACCTTTCATGAAGTTATAGGGAAGTTTTCTGCTAGCATATCTTTCACAATGCTCTCTCCTTTTTTTCTTTTTTCTTCATCTGATTCTGAAATTTGATCATACATATTTTTTTTTTCCTCTTAGTAATATCCTATGTAATTCTTTGTCTTTCTTCTTTTTACTGATTTTTCCTCATATAAATTTGTGTCAAGATATTTGTCTTGTAATTCACTGATCTGTTCTTGATGCAATTTCACTCTTTTGTCCTTCCAATGTATTATCTATCTTCTGAATTTATAATTGCTGTTTTTGTATGGTTTCTAATTGCCTATTGATTTTGTCATTTTGCCTTGGTATTGTTTTTGCCTTGGTATTGTTTTTCTGAATTCTTCTAAAATATCATCTGTGTTCACCTTAATTTTGTTTGTGGTTTCCTTGAGTTCTCGGAGATATATATATATATATATATATATATATATATATATATATCCCTTATCTGGTTAGTACCGATTTTAGTACCAATTCCTGTTTTTCCTTAGGGAAGTTTCCTCCTTGTTTAATTTTCTTACATCACCTAATCTGCCTCTTTGTTTGATTTGAAGGTGTCTCTTATCTCTGAGACATTTTGGAGTTGTTGCATGTGCATGTATTTGTTGATTTTATGGTTGTTTGTTTCATCATTTTTTGTTTTGTTTTGTTTTTTCCATTTTCTTTGTTTTGATGCATCTGAGCTGGTAGGCTTTTTTAGTTGCTAGCTTGGCAGCACTGTAGTCCTCTCTACTGGACTTTTGGTGCGTAGAGTAATTGTGGTCAAGTGTGATCATGCATCTCTGTTGGTTGTGAAGAGCAGCTATGGGTAGGGTTAGCAAGTGTTGCCCACTATCAATCATTGATCCAGTGGTGTCACTTGCTTGTTGGGCAGGGAAGTAGGTGGTAAGAGTGGTAGGTGTAGCTGACTACCCCAATGTCCACCTCCTACTGCATGGAGCAGTATTCTGTTTACCTAGGGCCACTCTAACAGGAATATCCCGCCAATGGGATGGCTTTAACACACAGGAGTTTATTCTTACAAGTTGGAGGCTTTGAGTCTGAGTTCAAAGTGCCAGGATCTAGGGGCTGGGTCAAAGCCCTTCAACCTTGGGCTTCAGCTCTGACTCTTGCTCCTGGCCCACTGAAGCTAGAGGCATCTCTTCACTCAGGCAAGCTACTAGCTGCTGAGGCTAACAACTCCAAAGCTGACACATAAAATGGCACAGTCCCAATGTTACCGAACCACATAAGAGGCCATCAATTCAAATCCATTGTAAGTCCCAAGGTTGGCAGAGCATGGCAGGCTGCTGAACAATGACATGGCTACATGCAGGGTTCAAGCATGCCATAAGCTAGAGACCATTCTCAAAGCTGCTTCTTATACACGGGAAGAAGATCACATTCCCAAAGCAGCTCCTCAGCTGCTCCAATACATTCCACCATGGAGCTGATTACTAGTCTTATCATGGAGAATAACTACATCCAGCTGCCCAGCCACTCAACCAGACGTAGCCAAGTTGACACACAAACTTAACTATTACAAATAGAAAGCAAAACAAAGAAAAGGAAAAAGAAGGATGAGAAAAAAATGAGTAAAAAATAAGAAAGAAGAGGAAGAAGAAAAAATAAACAAATGAAAAGGAAGAATAAGTAAAGAAAAGAAAAGGGAAAAGAGAAAAAAAAAAATAAAAGGAGATTGTGTAGCAGTGATAGCTCATGCTTCTAAGGTGACAGGCACATTGCCCTATCTGCTTGGACTTGTGCCCCTGTCCTTGGTGATGGCAATGTGCTGTTGTGCAATCTGTGGACATAAATACTGCAGGATACACACAGCAGATAAATACACTTCCTATGTTGGAGGCCACCTCTGCTTGCACTCTGTGAGAGCATATCATGTCAATCACACAGGTGCCAGGCTTATAGATCCACAAGGGCACAGGTCAGGCCACTGGGGTTATAGTGCGGTGGGTGGCTGCCAGAGAAGGGAGATGATCTGAGTAAACCAAATGAATGGGGAGTGGTATGGGGGATAACTCTAGCCACCAGGTAGTTGAGGGTGGGGGAAACCACACTTCTGGTCACTGAGAAGATATGATGGAGAAAGTGGGAGAAAGCACTTCTCTGGTTGCTGTTCACTGGCATGGGCCTAGTGCACTTCTGGGCAAGTGCAGACAATATCCAATTGCTGGCATGACTCAATCAAGGGCAGGATGCCTGTCCAGTGCCTCCAATCACCACTCCATAGGCCTTCCCCTCCACATGGGCCCTCAACCAAAAGACTAGGGCTTACTAACAGTGAGTTGTTGTATTCTCATTTATTGTCTCCCTCTTTGCTCTGTTACTAATGCCACTGGAATTCTCTGTCTACTTCTTTGCACTATTCTCTCTCAGATCCGTCTTATGTTCTGTTCACTTTATTTCACTTTGGATCTATCTACACTGTGTCTCTGTTGTAATGAGGATTCCATGAAGCTAGCATCTTTTCACCCATATATGTTGACTTCTGCATCAAAAAATGGCAATACCGTGTTGAGTCCCCACTCCATGTCTCCCCTCAATCACTGTGTCCATTTTGTCTCCTTTTCCAGTTATTGTTTGATCCTATATTTTATCCCCTCATTTGTTGTTCAGAATGCCAATATTATTATCTCTACCTGTTTTGCTCAGTTTCTCAGCCCTTTGTTGTAGAGGGATTTGGTGCAGTGTTTCACCATGATGCCATCTTCTCTCCCCTGGCCAAATAGTCTATCATTATAGCCTCATTTTCTTGTTTGTTTATTTAATTATTTTTATTAATTATGTTGACTATTTTCTTATACCAATTACAATGCACACACACTAACAAGATTTCTCTGCTGATATACTTTTCACATGTTATATTTAGTTCGACACCCTGTTAATAATAAATGCAAGACATTGCATGGAAGCAATTAATTTGTTAATTATGGAAACGTAAATTTTACATGTATAAAGTTAGGATAGTATTTTACTTTAAGGATTAATAATCCTGTAAGAACAAATATTAAAGGTATATTACTGACAGTTGTAAAATGGTCTCTGATTTTTAAAAATATGGATTATTTTCAAAGAGATTATGTTCTAAGGTAACACAATTTAATATATATCAGTGTGACACATTGCTTTGTGATGTTCATTAAAAATTACCACCATGATAGCAGTAAGTTCTGCATCTTGCTGCTTGATGAAAAATTAACTGAAGCTACATAATGTCAAAGAAGGACAGTGACAATTCATCTAATCAAAATTTTAACTAACTTATTTTGAGATTTTGAAATGTTTAGATATTAAATTGTTATATTTGTTGTTGTTGTTTGTTTGTCTTGTGCTTGTTTTCTCAAACAAGTCTGAACTTTAGCCTGAACCTGTGCACTAAAGGTGATACAATAGGCTCAGTAAAATATTAAGGAAGCTTATTGCTAGAAATTTGTAGCCTTCAATTTTATGACTCCTAGTAGAAAGTTGTAACAAAACATTCCAAGTACCTCAATTTATTTCATTGATATATTTTAATTTAAACTTATATTGGCTTTTTTGATTCTTTGAGTAATATTCATATTTATTTATTCAATTTAAATATAGACACCATAACACACTTTTTTACTCTATTTTCAACTTCTATTTAAAAAGCAAAGAAACACATTTCACTGCCATTCCTCTGAGATATCTTCAAATTAGATCTTGCCTTATTTAAACCTGGAAGATCTCACTTTGATAATTTTTTTTCTATTTATACCACTACTGAAACATGGGTCTTGCTCAACATCTACACTTTCTTATTGGGATTGGAATATGATAAAAAGTGCTAACACATTAATCTGAAAGCTTCTTAAGTGAGGGGATATGTAGGTTTGAAGGATTTATTTTTTCACAGGCACACATAGGTCAATCATTTCTCGGTTTAAAAAATAAAGCCATAATTTTTTTTAACATGGTAGAAAATTTTTTGACATTTTAGGTTAGATACATTATATCAAATTGCTGAGTGAAATAGCCATTGCATTTAATAAATAGTAGTTGTCATAATAATATGTTGTTATGATGTTATTTTTCCTCCTGATGATTGTTTTTAAAACACTATTCTAGAAGAATTCTGGAAAATATAAGAAGATTGGGACTGTGGACTGTGAAATCATATATAGGTGTTTTATGCAAGTGAAAAGAAAGATGAAAATGTTTAAGGAAATAAAGAAGACAGAGGAACAAAGTAAACTACTCTACAAAGAGACAATTAGACCAGTTCAGATTGTGATAATTACACATAATAAATAAATAAATGCCAATTTAATAAAGCCAAAAAGATAAGACAATTATTCTACATTAAATGGATAACTGAATGCAATGTAAACCATGATTATATCCTGATTTTTATTATTTTTTAAATAATGGTATAAAATGGATTATATGCAATATATTCAATTATATTTTAAAATCACTATTGCTTTCTTAGGCTCTGATAATGGTTTTGTGATTATGTAAGAAAATGTCATTATTTTAAGAGAAGTATATTGTAATATTTAATTGTGAAGAATCATGATGCTTGCAACATTTTAAAAAAATGGTTTACAAATAATAAAAATGTGATATTTGTATATACTAACATTTAAAGCAGACAGCTGGCGGTTCAAACCCACCAGCCACTCCTCGGAAGGAAGGTTGGGCAATCCTACTTCCGTAGTGATACTGCCTTGGAAACCCAAGGAGGGGTCGCTATGAGTCGGGTTTGACTCGACAGCACATAACAACAACAACAACAACATTTAAAGCACACATGATGAAATATTACTTATTGTAATTAAGAGGAGGATACATGGCTGTTCACTGATTCTATTTTATTATAATAAAATTTGGAGTAAAATAAAATATGGAAAGATGAAGACATAATTAAAAAAAAAAGAAAGAAAAGAAATTAACATCCAGTTCTGAAGTGATAAAACGGGGAGAAGCATCCGAGAGCAGTCAGGATGAATCAAGATGAAGGTGATGTAGAAAAAACTGAATCCTCTCCCCAGACCATCCTACCAGCTCAGATGAGCTTTGTCTTCCAACCTGTAGGCCTTGCCACACACCTTGGAGAGAAAAGAATAAGTGTCTGTCCCAAATCTGGGATAAAAATATGAACGAAATGAGAGGCTGTTTCACTTCTTCTTTTGTTCAATACACCTAAAAATAGAGGATCTAACGTGGTCAAGTATATTATAAGTTACAGAGAATGTAACTAGGCTGTAAACTATTCAAAGTAACCTAAGAAAACTTGCTGAGTTGATGAAGCAATCATCCTTCACAAATCCATAAAATACACTTGATTTTTTCCATTAAATCTATGTTTTTTTCACTGCTTTCTTTTCAGATCTAAGTGAAATACTATGATGTCTAAATTGAGTCGATTCTGACTCATAGCAATCCCTCCTTGGGTTTCCAAGGCAGTGTCTCTACGGAAATAGATTGCCCAGTTTTCCTTCCGTGAAATGGCTGGTGGGTTTCAACCCCCAACCTTCTGGTTAGCAGTCAAATGTCTTAGAAATTACACACCACCAGAGCTCCTTAAAATTTATTTTATCATTTTGTTCATTTATACCAAAAATTTCAGTTTTTGTGGATAAGTGAAACCATGATCATTAAAGAAACACCAAATACTCTACCTGCAAAACTTATCCATTACCAAAAAAAATAACAATAATAAAAAAAGGACATAGGGCAAAAAATTTTTAGATCAGAGGTTCTCAGGATGACAATAATAGATACTTTATTGATCTTAAAACAACACAATTTTGACTAGGGACCTTGTGTGAACAGAATCTTTTCTGTAATTCTCACTCTCCCTAATCTTCAAAAATTAAGCCTTTACAATGCTAAGAAAATGAAACAAATCCTTTTATGGGGGAAAAAATCAAGCATCCATGATATTTATTATATTCCATCAAACATATCCTGTGTCTCTGAGTTTAGAGCAGAATAACTCACGATTATGGATTGAATTGTGTCCCTTCAAGAAAATATATGGTGAAGCTCTAACCATTGTACTGGAAAATGAGACCTTGTTGAAATTAAGTATTTTCTTTGAAAATACAGTTAAGCTAGCAAAGTAATACAAGAGGCATGGCAGGTCCTAATTCATCCTGAGTGACGTTTTATAAAAGGGGAGAACAGACATGATGATAGGGTCACACAGAAACAGACACTAGGTAAATATGAATCTGAAAGCCAAATAACACGAAGATCTCCCAAAGACTAATAGAAGTTGGAAGAGACTAGAAAGGATCCTCCTCTGGAACTGACTGTTGAATAGCATAATCCTGTTGATGTCCTGGGAGCTCTGGTAGCATAGTGCCTAAGACATTTGACTGCTAACCAGAAGGCTGGAAGTTCAAACTCACCAACCACTCTTCAGAAGGAAGATTGGGCAATCTACTTCCATAGTGATACCGTCTCGGAAACCCAAGGAGGGGTAGCTATGAGTTGGATCTGACTCAACGGCATATAACAATAACAACAACAATGTTGATGTCCTGAATTCAAACTTCTACCTTCTAGACTGTAAAACAGTATATTTGTCTTCTTTGAAGTCACCCATTTTGTGATATTTTGTCATGGCAACCCTAGGAAACAGAGACTCAGGATCAACTACAAATTCTAATTGTGACCTGGTAGAAATTTTTTAGCCTCTCTGGGAATCAGTTTGTCCTCAATAATACCACTGCCAACAGCATCATCAACACTTATTGAGCTTTTACTGTGAGCCAGGCAATGTACATTACTCATTCTTACTCACTTAATACTTGCAAAAGGCCTGTGATTTATCTACTATTGTTTTTCACTTTATAGATGAGAAAATTGAGATATGAAGTTGTTGAGTCCAAAGTCACACATCTAATAAATGTTGGAACTAAAATATAAATCCATTTAGCTATACCTTCAACATACAGGGTGTACTGCCTCTAAAATAAGAACTTGGCCTAGGTCAGTGGTTGTCAAACATTGTTAATAAACCTATTCCAAGAAATCTTATGTGGTTCCCTAGTTTTTAAAGCAAATAAAATTAGAGCTACTATGATTTAATAAAAATGAATAGGTTTCTTGCTTTGTCTTCCTCCTAGCCCCATACTGGCCCCTAAGGCACAGCAGAGAAACTCTTGGACTATTGAACACATTTTGGCAATTGTTTTAAAATATTTCCATAACAATTTTAAACTCACACTTCCTAGGCAACTAACAGATGTACAGGCTAAATATATTTTATTTTTTAAATATTCCAAGTGATCCTCCTATTTAAAGGAATGCTTTTAGGAAATTCTACTATAAGACTAAAATCATATTTTATTTTTTTAACTTATGATTTTTGTGTCAAATTTGCAGATTATTTTATTTTAAAAGGAGGAATTATCACCTATGAAAATAGGTCTTTATAATTGAATGATTCATACTAGCTCATGGCTTAATATTCCAGTTATACTTTATAACTTTGTGTCTTTTTCCAGGAATCCTGACTATTTCTAAACTTTAGAGACACTATGTCAAACGTAAATGTTGAAAGGTAAAGAAGTAAAATATACTTTTAGCACTAAAATATGCATCATTTTTCTTGTTTGGTGCCATCAAATCTGAACTTTTTGTCCCTTTTGTCATTATGCTTCAAAATATAATGGCCCTATGTACAACAAAACAAAACACTGCCCAGTCCTAGGGTTTTCTCACAACTGCTACCATATTAGAGCCAATTATTGCAGCCATGTATCAATCCATCTAACTGAGGGTCTTCCTCTTTTTTGCTGTCACTCTACCAATATGATATCCTTCTCCAAGGCTTGGTCCCTCCTGACAACATGTCCAAAATAAATGAGATGAAGTCTTGCCACCCATGCTTCTAAGGAAGATTCTGGTTGTCACTTTTCCAAGACAGATTTATTTGTTGTTCTGGCAGTCCATGGTATATTCAATAATCTTAACCAACACTGTAATTCAAAAGCATCAATATAAATCCATTTAGGTATACTCAACATCCAGTGTGTACTGCGTCTATAATAAGAACAGTCTAGATCAGTGGTTGTCATTGTTAACAAACAATGTCTTCCTTATTCATTGTCTACTTTCCACATGCATATAAGGTCATTTGGAAATACTATGGCTTGGGTCAGGTGCAACTTAGGCCTCACAGTGACATCTTTGCTTTTTTTAACACCTTAAAACAGTCTTTTGAGGCAGATTTGCCAAGTGCAATATGTCACTTAGTTTTTTGAGTGCTGCTACCAGGGAATTGATTGTGGATACAAATAAAATGAAATCCTCAACAACTTCAAACTTTTCTTCTTTTATCATCATGTTGCTTATTGGTCTAGTTGTAAGGATTTTTGTTTTCTTTATGTTGAAGTCTAATCCATATCAAAGGCTATAATCTTTGATCTTTGTCATTAAGTGGTTCAAGTCCTCATCACTTTTAGCAAGAAAAGTTGTGTCATGTAACATGGCAGGCTGTTAATGAGTCCTCCTCCAATCCTGATGTCATGTTCTTCTTTGTATAATACAGCCTCTCAAATTATTTGCTTAGCATACAAATTGAATAAGTATGGTGAAACAGTATGTCTTTAATGCAACCTTTGCTGATTTCAAGCTATTTGTTGTTGTTGTTGTTGTTAGGTGCCATTGCATCATCTTTGACTCATAAAGACCCCTGCACAGCAGAACCAAACACTGCCTGATCTTGCTCCCGCTCCTTGATCCTTGCTATACTTGAGTCCATTGTTGCAACCACAAGATCAATCAATCTCGTTAGAGCCTTCCCCTCTTTCATCAACCCTCCACCTTACCAAGCATGACATACTTCTCCAGTGAATAGTCAAACTATTTAGTATCCCCTTAATCTGTTTGAATGACTGCTTCTTGTTCTATGTATAAGTTCTGCATGAGAACAATAAAGTATTCAGGAATTCCCAATTTTTTGCACTTTTATATATAATTTGTTGTGATCCACAAAATTGAATGCTTTGCATAGTCAATAAAATACAAGTAAACATCTCCCCAGTATTTTCTACTTAAATTAAAGATGCATCTGACATGAGCAAAGAAATCCTTTATTTCGTGTCTTCTTCTCATTCCAATTTGAATTGCTTGTAGTTCTTTGTCAATGTACTCTTGCCACCATTATTTAATATTTTCTACAAAATTTTATTTGTGTGTGATGTTATCATTATTGTTCAATAATTTCTGCATTCTGTTAGGTCACCTTTCTTTGGCATGGGCACAAATATGGATCTCTTCTAGTTGTTTGGCCAGATAGATGTCTCCCTTTTTCTTTTTCTTTTTTTTCGATGTAGACAAGTGAGTGCTTCCAGCATTGCATCTATTTGTTGAAACATCTCAACTGATATTCCATCAATTCCTGTAGCCTTGTTTTTGTCAATGCCTTCATTATAGCTTGCAATTCTGCCTTCAAAATTATTGGTTTCTTGATCATATGCTACCTTCTAGTGTGGTTGAATATCAACCATCATTTTTGGTACAGTGATCCTGTGTATTTTTTTTTCCATCTTCCTTTGATATTTACTGTGGTGTTCGGGATCTTGCCCATAAACCAAAAGACTAAACTCACTGCTGTCCAGTCAGATCTGACTCATAGCAACCCCTCCTTGGGTTTCCAAGGCAGTATCGCTACGGAAGTAGATAAGTAGATTGCCCAACCATCTTTCCAAGGAGTGGCTGGTGGGTTTGAACTCCAGCCTTCTGGTTAACAGTCAAATGCCTTAGGTACTATGCCACCAGAGCTACCATCTATCTTACCCATAGAATCAATCAGTATTGCAACTCGAGGCTTGAACTTTTTCATCTGTTTTTCAGCTTCAGAAATGTTGAGCCTCTTCTTGCCTTTTGGTTTTCCAACCGCATGTTTTGCACATTTCATTATAGTACTTTACTTTGTCTTCTCAAAGCCCTTTGAAATCTTCCATTAAGTTAAAAATTCTTTTACTTTATCATTTCTTCCATTTGTTTTCACTATTCTACACTCAAAAGCAAGTTGCAGAGTCTTTTCTGACATCCTTTTTGGTCTTACTTTCCTGTCTTGTTATCTACCTTTTTCTTCCTTTATGTATGATGTCCTTGTTGTCATCACAAACTCATATGATTTTCAGTCATTAGCATTCAATGGGTCTCATCTACTCATGAGATAATCTCTAAATTCAAGTGTGATATACTCAAAGTTATACTTTGGCTCTTATGGACTTAGGTTAGTTTACTTCAACTTCACGTTGGACTTGTATATGAGCAATTGATATTTTGTTCTACAGTCTACCACTGGCTTTGTTCTGACTGTTGATATTGAACTCCTTCCCCTCTTTCAACAGATATAGTCTGTTGGATTTCTGTGAATTCCATCTGTTGAAGTCCACATGTACAGTAGCCATTTGTGTTGTTTAGAAAGAGTATTTGCAATGAATAGGATATTGGTCTTCCAAAATTCTATCATGCAATCTTTGGTGTAATTTCTATCACCAAAGCCATATTTTCCAACTACCAATCCTTCTTGTTTCCAACTTTCACATTCCAATTGCCAGTTATTAACAATGCACCTTGATTTCATGTTTGATCAACTTCAGACTGCAGAAATTAGTAAAAATCTTCAATTTCTTCACCTTTGTCATTAGTGGTTGGTGTGTAAGTTTGAACAAAATTCATATTAGCTTGTTTTCCTTGTATGCATATAAATATTATCCTATCACTAACAGTATTGTACATTGAGATAATTTTGAAATAATCTTTTTACAATGAATGTGATGCCACTTCTCTTCAGTTTGTCATTTTCTACATACTAGACCATATGACTGATTCAAAATGACCAATAGCAGTTGCAGTTCAGTTCACGAATGCCTAGGATCCACTACTCCTCTGTCAGTTTGTCATACTGTGGTGGCTTTCCTGTTGCTGTGAGGCTGGTGTCTATGCCACTGGAATATCAAATATCAGCTGGGTCACCCATGGTGGACAGGTTTCAGTGAAGCTTCCACACTAAGAAAGAATGGGAGAAAAGATGAGTCCATCAACCTCTGAAAAAGAAAAATAGCCACTGAAAAACTTATGAATAGCAGTGAGACATTGTCAGATATATTACTTGGAAATTTTATGAGGAGTCTTGAAACATTGTCTGATATAGTGCCAGAAGATGAGTCCCTCAGATTGGAAGGTACTCAAAGTACAACTGAGAAAGACCTGCCTCCTCAAAGTAGAGTTGACCTTAGTTATATAAATGGAGTAAAGCTTTCAGGACATTCATTTTCTGATGGGGAATAACTGAAAATGGGAAGAAACAGCTGCAAATATTAATTAATAATCACCATGTGGAATGTACAAAGTATGAATCTAGGAAAATTGGAAGCTGTCAGAAATGAAATGGAACACATAAAGAACAATATCCTAGACATTAATGAGCAGAAATGGACTGGTATTGGCCATTTTGAATCAAACAATCATATAGTCTACTATGCCAGGAATGACAAACTGAAGAGGTATGGTATCACGTTCACCATCAAAATGAACATTTCAAGTTCTATCCTGAAGTACAATGCTCTCAGTGACAGATAATATCCATATGCCTACAAGGAAGACCAGTTAATGCTACTATGGTACAGAAGATTTTTAAGGAGTAGCTCAAGAAAATAAAGTCAATTATATAATGAAATGTACAAAGACCTAGAGTTAGAAACCACAAAGGAAGAACGTGATTGGTATATCTTAAGCTGAAAGAAATGAAGAATAAATTCAATATTGAAAGATTCTATGGGCAAAATATTGAATGATGCAGGAAGCAACAAAAGACAGTAGGAGGAATACAGATTCACTGTACAAAAAATAATTTCTTGATGTTCAACTATTTCAGGAGGCGGCATTTAATCAATGACATTGAAGGAAGACGTTGATGTTGCATTGAAAGAATTAGCAAATAACAAGGCTCAGGAATTGTTAGACTACCTGTTGAGATGCTTCAACAAACAGATGCAGCACTGGAAGCACTTACTCATCTATGCCAAGAGATTTGGAAGACAGCTACCTGGCCAACTGACTAGAACGGATTCATATTTGTACCCATTCCTAAGAAAGTTGATCCAACAGAACGTGGAAACTATTGAACAATTTCATGAATATCACATGCAAGTAACATTTTGCTGAAAATAAGTCAAAAATGGTTGCAGCAGTATATTGACAGGAAACTTCCAGAAATGCAAGCTAGATTCAGAAAAGGGTGAGGAGTGAGGAATATCATTGATGATGTCAGATAAGCCTTGGCTAAAAGCAAAGAATACCAAAAAGATATTTACTTGTGTTCTATTAACTATGCAAAAAGTATTTGACTGTGTGGATCATAACGAATTACTGGTAACATTGTGAATAATGAGAATTCCAGAATACCTAATTGTACTCATGAGGAACCTGTGCTTAGAACAGAAAGTTGCTGTTTGAGCAGAACAAAGGAGTTCTGCATGGTTTAAAATTAGGTAGGGTGTGCATCATTGTTGTATCTTGTCACCATACTTATGCAATTTGTATGCTGAGCAAATATGCTGAGAAGCTGGATTTTATGAAGAACATAGCATCAGGATTGGAGAAAGATTCATTAATAACTTATGATATGCAGATGATTCTACCTTACTTGCTGAAAATGAAGAGGACTTGAAGCACTTACTGATGAAGATTACAGACTACAGTCTGCTGTATGGAATACATCTCAACATAAAGAAAATGACAATCCTCATAACAGGACCAGTAAGCAGCATCATGAAAAAGACTGAAGTTGTCAAAGATTTCTTATTACTTGGATCCACAATCAACACCCATGGAAGCAGCAGTCAAGAAATCAGATATCATACTGCGCTGGGAAAATCTGCTGTGAAAGACTTACTTGTACTGCTGAAGAGCAAAGATATCTCTTTGAAAACTAAGGTACACCTGGCCCAACTCATGGTATTTTTGATAGGCTTGTATGCATGTGAAAGCTGGGCAATGAATAAAACTGAAGTAGAGTTGATGCTTTTGAGTTGTGGTGCTGGTGAAGAATCCTAAAAGTACTGTGAACTGCCAGAACTAAAAAATCTGTCCTGGAAGAAGCACAGCCAGAATGCTTCTTGGAAATGAGAATGACCAGACTTCGTCTCACCCACTTTGGTCATGTTGCCAGAAGGGAGCATTCTCTTGAGATGCATATCATGCTTGGTACAGTGGAGAGTCAGCGAAAAAGGGGAAGACCCTCAATACCATGCATTCTCCCAGGAGCTGCAGTGATAGACTTAAGCATAACAAGGATTGTGGGGATGGCACACAATTGGGCAGTGTTTCATTCTGTTCCACACAGGGTTGCTTGGAGTCAGAGCCAACTCAGTGGCACCTAACAACAACAACAATTTTTGTTGCATTGTCACAAGGGACCATTCTTTTTTGGACCATGCTTGGTAAAGTAGACTGCCAGAGAAAAAGGAAATGGATTGACACAGTGGCTTTAACAATGGGCTCAAACATACCAAAGATTGTGAGGATAGTGCAGGATTGGGCAATGTTTTCTTCTGTTATCCTTAGGGTCACTATGAGTAGGAGCCAACTCAACAGCACCTAACAACAACAACAACAAAAACCACCTAGGATGTCAGTGTTTTTACATTCCATTTCATTTTTGACAGTTTTCAATTTTCCTATATTCATACTTTGTACATTCCATTTTCCATTATTAAAAATTTTTTAAGAGCTTGTTTTACATTAAATGTTATGTGTACATTTAGTTTCATTCCCCATTTACCATGTCCAACTCTAACCCAGTCACCTTCCCTCCCTACCCTATTACCCTCCCCCTGTGCCCATCATATTTATGCACTCCTGTTTGTTCTGAATTTCCTCAATTTGAATGTTGGTCCTCTGGTGTTCTGTGGTCTATTGCTCTAAGGGATGTATTACCATAGAGTATGTGGGTGCATCATCCTGGATTGAGTGGTCTGCGTGTACATCTTGTTAACTTTTGGGCTGAGAACACACCCCTGGGGGTGCATTTTATTCCTGGTGCAGAATGTATTCCAGGGCCATAGTATTGGGGTCTCACCAGATTTCATCTGACCAGTAATTCTGGTCATTATTGAGTTTTTGGATTTTGTTCCACATTT
>NW_006921633.1:4631215-4639196 GCF_000298275.1 Orycteropus afer afer | reverse complement strand
TCCAGCTTGTGTTTGTTTTTGTGTATGGGTGAGGTGTGGGTCTTGTTTCATTTTTCCACAGGTGGATATCCAGTTTTGCCAGCACCATTTGTTAAAGAGGCTGTCTCTTCTCCATTTATAAAGATGTTTGCAGCTATTTCTTTGCATTTTGAGTTGTGCCTCATTAAAAAAATGAAGGTCCCAAAATTTTTACTCCACCTATATCATTAAGTTAGACTCTACTTTGAAGCGGTAACTCTTCCCTTGTCTTATTCTGAGTGCCTTTCAACTTGAAGGACTCAACTTCCAGCATCATATCAAATGATCTTCCTGTCCTATTCATAATATTTTCACTGGCCAATTTTTATAGAAGTAGATTTCCAGGTCCTTCATCCTAGTCTGTGTTAGTTTGGATGTTCTGCTAAAACCTGACACTGCTGAGATTTAAATGCCAGTAGCATATCTTCTAGCATCTTGGCAGCACACAAACCAACACATTAAAACAAACTGACAGATGAGTGGTGGGAAAAAAAATATGTATTAGATAATCTCTTTTAAGTAAATGTAGTTGTTGTTGTTGTTACGTACCATTGAGTTGCCTCTGAGTCACAGCCACTCTATGTACAGAAGCACAAAATACTGCCTTGTCCTGTGCCAGCCTCACAATCCTTGCTATACCTGAGCCCATTGTTGCAACCATTGTGTCAATCCCTCTCGTTGAGAATCTTCCCCTTTTTTCACTGACCCTCTGCTTTACCAAGCATGATATCCTTCTCCAGGGAATGGTCCCTTCTAACAACATGACCTGCCAGCCACTCCTTGGAAGGAAGGTTGGGCAATCCTACTTCCGTAGTGATACTGCCTCGGAAACCCAAGGAGGAGTTGCTATGAGTCGGGGCCGACTCGACGGCAAATAACAACAACAACAACAACATGACTGAAGTAGGTGAGTTGAGTCTGGCCCTTCTGACTTCCAAGGAGTATTCTGGCTGCATTTCCTCCAAGACATATTTGTTCATTCTTCTGGCAGTCAATGGTAATTTGAGTATTCTTCACCAGCCCCACCCCACAAAAGTATCAACTCTTGATGTTCCTCTGGTGGCTTAATGCCTAAGGCATTTGATTGCTAACCAGAAGGTTGGTGATTTATATGCACTAGCCACTCTGGAAAGGAAGATTGGACAATCTACTTCCATAGAGATACCATTTTGGAAACCCAAGAATGGGTTGCTATGAGTAGGGATCAACTCAACAGCAGTGAGTTTGTTTTTGTTTATTCATTGTCCAGCTTTCACATGCATATGAGACAATTGAAAATAGCACAGCTTGGGTTCAGTGCTTTTAACTAAATAGCAAAATAATACAAAAAATAGGTAAGGACACTGTGTGTTATTCTATAACACCCAATTAAGACCTCAAAGAAAATTAGGTACCCAATAAATTAATGCTACTACAAAAATGCATATCTTTAGAAGTTATTGTTTCTTGAAAGAAATTTGCTATGCTAGAATTCAGAAAGGTGCCTTGGTGTCACAGTGGTTAAAGTGCCCTATTGCTCACCAAAAATTTGCAAGTCCTAACCAAACGGTTGCTCTGTGGGAAAAAGATTATGCAGTCTGCTTCCGTAAAGATTTACAGCCTTGGAAACCTTATGAAACAATTTTATTTGGTCCCATAGGGTCACTATGAATCAGAACTGACTCTACTACAATGGGTTAGAATTAGGAAAAAAACATAACCATGGTAATCTACATTTATAATCCGCTTTTACATTTAATCAAAATGTTGTTTTCTAACCATCTCATTCTGTAAACTTTCCCTTAACTTCAACCTTTTCATTGCCACTGACCACTCTCTCTGAATAGATAGGTGGATTAAATTCTTGCTTGCTGACTATTCAATAAAAGACACTTAATGAGTAACTACAAGTTTAAAAAATATTGAATTCTTGTTAAAAAAAACTATATGGACATATTTTAGATTAAAAAAAAAATTTTCTAGGAATTTTTGAAGGTTCCTTTGTGGATTATACAATAGTGAATTTCAGGGGACATACTAGAAGACTGTATAAGTTTTTCCAATTTATTAAATTAAAATATGTTCCTGACTGTGGTATAACTGCAATGAAATTTTTAACTAAAAAGTTTGTTTAGTTTTCTATAACCAAGCAATCAGTTTTAGATTTCCTTAATGCCTGCTGGGAAGCAACATTTCTCTGTAATTTCTCAGGCCACCATGACATGCTGCAGAAAAAGTAAGCCTCTCAAATTTTTCTAGTTAGATATGTAAACCTTTCCCTTAAATAGAACCCAAACTAAATATTATAAAATAAAGAAATGCAAAAACAGGCATGGAAAATGTTTTCCCTCAAGTTATGAAAGTTCAAATATCTATTCCTCTCTCTTTCCAGAAACTTGTCTGAGTACATCATGCTCCTTATAAATTCACATCATTTTCTGCATCAGTAAGTTCCTTCACTATGGAAAAATGGAGGCCTCATTTATAACTTCATCCTGAAAATAAGATAACTTGGAAACTGATGGAGATAAAAAAATCTTTGGATTACTATTTCATACCCTTACATACAAATATCTGATATCCTTCTGCTATTTTCTGGGACTTGCATTAGATTATTGCAAAATTGATTGTGGTAGTTAAGGTTATGTGTCAACTTGGCTGGATGTGCTTTTGAATGGCTGGGCATCTGGATGTAGTGTTCCTCATGATGAAACTGATAATCAACTCCATGGGGGAATCTACTGTGAACAGATGAGTAGTTGTTGTAGGGTATGCTCTCAGTATATAAGGATAAGCTTTACAAACGACTGTGAGCTTTTGGTCATGCTTGAACCCTGCATGTAGCCAAGTCTTCATTCGGCAACCTGCCATGCTCTACTGATCTTGGGGACTTTTTCTGGACTAGAATTAATAGCTTTCCATGTTTGGTAATATTGGCACTGTGCTTTTTCATTTGTCAATCTTGGGCTTGTCAGTCTCAGCAGCCAGCAACCACCTGAGTGAAGAAAATCTTCCAGATTCAGTGGGCCTGGAGCAGGAGGCAAAGTGGAAGCCCAAGGTTGAGGGACTTTTACCCAGCCCTAGAGCCTGTCACTTTGAACTCAGACTTCTAGCCTCCAGAATTGTAGGAAAATAAATCCCTGTTTGTTAAAGCTATTCCACCTGTAGTATTTTCTGTTAGAGCAGCATGAGGTAACCAAAACATTGATTTATCTGTAAATCATGTATTTCATGATCTTATGTGTCTAGTGGAATTTCATTTGAAATTTACCTGCTTTTTGACCTATTCATCCAGGCACTCTTTTTGCCTACAATTTTTAGTTAAAAGAAAAAATTGTGTTTTCATAAATGAGAGATATAATTACTCTAGAAAATTTTAAGTATCAATATAAGTTTCATTCCCAAAATTTACCCAGAATGTCACTACATAAATAGGTTGTATGTAATTGTAGGATTCTAGAATTATTTATATAAAGTCAAAAGAGAGTGACCAAAATGATATTTGAAAAAAGAATAATCAACATTCATTTTTGAAAGAATGTTCTTCATAAGCTAAATAGTAGTTCTTTTTTCAGTTAATTCTATTTTTACAAAATTATATCAAAATCTATTTTCATTAAAATTCTATTATTGCTGATATATAAAAAAAGTTATCATTGTATATTATGTCACATCCAATTATAATATTAAACTTTCTTAGAAGGTGTCATATATTATATATTATAAAGAAGATCTAGTTTCCTTTTCTCTTCTATAGTGGTAGGAGCTCTGGTGGTATGATAGTTAAAGAATTCAGCTGCTAACCAAAAGTCCAGCTGTTTGAACCCACCAGGCATTCAGTGGAGAGAAAGATAAGGCAATCTGTTTCCATAAAGCTTTGCAGCCTTGGAAACCCTCTGGGGCAGTTTTTCACTGTCCTATAGGGTCGCTATGAATTGGAATCAAATTGATGGCAGTGGGTTTGTTTTTGGGGTTTCTACAGTGGTGGCTTCAATTATTTCCTGTTCTATTTAATACCATGGTTACCATTGTTGTAGATAACTATCAGTATTTTTTGCTAGAATAAATGTTAATTTTTAAAATGACTTTTAAGCACCTAAGGCTTTTTTTTTTTTTTTTTTAATACCTGATTGTTCTTACTGTTGTTAGTGCCATTGAGTCAGCTTTGACTCATAGCAACCCTATGTACAATAAATCAAAACACTGCCTGGTCCTGTGACAGCCCCATAATTGTTGCCATGATGTCACACATTGTTTCAGCCATTGCATCAATCCATCTCCCCGAGATTCTTCCTTTATTTTACTGACCATCTGCTTTACCAGGTATGATATCATTCTTCAGGGTGTAGTCCCTCTTGGTAACATGTTCAAAGTATGTGAAAGAAAATCTAGCAGCCCTTGCTTCTGAGGGCATTCTGGGTGTCCTTCAAAGGCAGATTTGTTCATTCTGGTAGTCTATGATTTTTCCAGTATTCTTTGCCAACACCATAATTCAAAGTCATCAATTTTTCCTTAGTCTTCCATATTCATTGTCCAGCTTTTGCATGCGAATGAGGCGATTGAAAATAGCATGTCTGGATCAGGCCCACCTTAGTCCTCTAGTAACATCTTCCCTTTTTAATGCTTTCAAGAGATCTTTGAAGCCTATTACTGAGTGCAAAATTTAGTTTGATTTCTTGAGGGCTGCTTCCATGGGCATTGATGGTGGTGGATTCAAGCAAAATAAAAACCTTGACAACTTTTATCTTTCCTCACTTAATCATGATGTTGCTTACTGATCTGGCTGTGAGGATTTTTGTTTTCTTTATGTTGAGGTGTAATCCACAATGAAGGCTATAGTCTTTCATCTTTATCAGTAATTACTTCAAGGCCTCTTCACTTTCAGCAAGGTTGTGTCATCTGCATATCACAGGTTTTTAATGAGTCTTGTTCCAATTTTCATGCCATATTCTTCTTCAGATTGTCTTAATTCTTAGATTATTTGCTCAGCACACAAATTGAATTAGTATCTTGAAAGAAATACAACCCTGAAACATACCTCTCCTGATTTATGCCACACAGTATCACTTTGTTCTGCTCAAATGGCTACATCTTGGTCTATGTACAGGTTCCACATTAACACATTTAAGTGTTCTGGATTTCTCATTCTTCAGAAGGTTATCCATGATTTGTATAATCCACACAACCAAATGCCTTTTCATAGTCATTAAAACACAGGTTAACACCTTTCTGGTATTCTCTGCATTAAGCCAAAATGTCAGCAGTGACATCCCTTATTCCTCATCTTTTGAATCTGGTTTGAATTGCTGGCAGTTATTGACAATGTAGTACTGTCATCATTTTTGAACCATCTTCTGCAAAATTTGCTTGCATGTAATATTAATGATATTATTTGATCATTCTTGCATTTTTTGAATCAGCTTTCGTTGAAATAGTGACAAATATGGATCTCTTCCAGTCAATTAGGTAAATCAACTGTTGTCCAAATTTTTAGCATAAATGAGTCAGCCCATTTGGCGTCTCAAATGGTAGTCCCTCAATTTATTGAAACTTGTTTTTGCCAGTACCTTCAGTGCAGCTTCGACTTCTTTCTTCAATACTTTATTGGTTCTTGATCAAATGCTACATTCTGAAATAGTTGAATATCAACCAATTCTTTTCCCCACAATGAGTCCATGTATTTCTTCTATCTTCTTTTGATGCTTTCTGTGTCTTTCAATTTTTTTTGTCCATAAAATCCTTCATTATTGCAACTTGAAGTTTTGATTTTTTTCTTCACTTCTTTCACCTTGAGATATGTCTTGTGTATTCTTCCATTTTGGTTTTCTAACTCCAGTTCTTTGTACTTTTCATTATAATGCATTACGCTGTTTTCTTGATCTGTCCATTGAAATCTTCTGTTCATCTCTTTTACTTCATTATTTCTTCCACTTGCTTTAACTGCTTTATGCTCAAAAGTTAGTTTCTGTCCTTTCTGATATCCATTTGGTCTTTTCTTTCTTTCCTGTATTTTCATGTATCATGTTCTTGATGTCATCCCACAACTCTTTTGATCTTTAGTCATTAGTGTACAGTGCATCATATCTATGCCTGAGATATTTTCTGAATTCAGATGGAATATACTAAAGCTCATATTTTGTCTCTCCTGACTTGTTTTATTTTTCTTCTGCTTTAACTTTAACTAGGGAGCTCTGATAGTATAGTACCTAAGGTATTTGACTGCTATCCAGAAGGTTTGTGTTATTGAAAAAAGTATTTGCAATGACTAAATCATTGGTTTTGCAAAATTATATCATGTGATCTCTACTGTCATTTCTATCATTTAAGCCATATCTTTCAATCACTGCTCCTTTTTTTTTTTGCCAACATTTCATTCCAATCACTAGTAATTATCAATGAATCTTTATTTCATATTTGATCAAATTTAGACTGCAGACATTGGTAAAAATCTTCAGTTTCTTCTTCTTTGATATTAGTCACTAATGTCTAAATTGGAGAAGTTGCATTAATCGGTCTTCTAATAGGTGTGTGGATATTATCCTATCACTTACAGTGTTGTATCTTGAAACATTATTTTTGACAATGAATATAATGCCATTCTCTCCAATTTGTCATCCTTGGCATTCTAGACTATATGATTTTCCGATTCAAAATGTTCAAAACCAGTACATTTGAGCTCACTGGTGCCTAGAATATTGATCTTTATGCATTATGGTTCACTTTTGATAATTTGATAATTTTCAATGTTTCTAGATTCTTACTTTGTACTTGGTCCAGCTACTAATGGATGTTTGCAGTTGTTGTTCTCATTTTGAGTCATGCCACATCATCTAAAAAGGTCCCAAAAGCTTTACTTGGTCTGCATCAAGGCTGACTCTAGTTTGAGGCAGTTCTTTCCCCATGGTATTCTGAGTGCCATCCAGGTTGAAAGACTCATATTCCAGCAATTTATCAGACAATGTTAATTACTATTCATAAGGTTTTCACTGACCAATTTTTTTAGAAGTACATTGTGAGTTACTTCCTAGGCTGAATAAATGTGTTTGGCACAAAGTAAGAGATGCAGAAAAATATAATACTAGAAAACTTAATATTTTTTACGTTTTTGGCACATCAGACAAAATTTTAAAAAGCAGAATATATAATATATTAAAAAATATTTCTAAATATATGATCAGGAGCTCTGGTAGTGTAGTGCCTAAGGTACTTGACTGTTAACGAGTAACGAGAAGGCTGGCAGTTCAAACGCACCAGCCACTCCTCAGAAGGAAGGTTGGGCAATCTACTTCTGTAGTGATACTGCCTTGGAAACCCAAGGAGGAGTCGCTACAAGTCCGGTCCAACTCGATTGCAAATAAAAGCAACAACAACATATATATGATAATATTTAGGCCAAAATATAAAGTATAATAAGTTCCAAAAGGAGACATATCACAGCCAACAATCTTTTGCACAAAAGGAGACATATCACAGCCAACAATCTTTTGCACAAAAAGAGACATATCACAGCCAACAATCTTTTGCACATTGTTAAGAAGTAAGAATTAAGAAGAGTTTAGAGAAGAAATCCCAACTCCTTTAACAGTAAAAACCCAACATCTTAAATACCTCTAGTGTGAAAAAAAAAGTTAAAACAGAGTTTATAGCAAAAAGAAAATGAAAATGTGTATTTTATACATTTAAAATAGCAGAATGTAGCCAAAACTACATTATTAGACTTAAATAAGAAAAAAGATAGAAGTTAACAATTTTTTAACTCATGAAGTAATAAGAGAGCAAGAAAACAAGTTTATGAAGTGCAGAAGGAAAACAACTAGCAAATATAAAAGCAGAAATAAGTTAAATTATAGAAATAAAATATATAAATTAACATAACTTCTGGTTCTTTAGAGGCTAAAGAAACAGGAGAAATATATATATATATATATAGTTTAACAAATATAAAGGAAAAATGTAAAAAAAAAAAATTAGTGGGGAAAAAAAA
>NW_006921633.1:4628463-4630711 GCF_000298275.1 Orycteropus afer afer | reverse complement strand
CATTCTTCACCAGCACCACAACTCAAAAGAATCAACTCTACTTCGTCCTTCTTTATTCATTGTCCAGTTCTCACATGCATACGAGGCAATTGGAAATATCATGGCCTGTGTCAGGCACACTTGAGTCCTCAAGGAGACATCCTTGCTCCTCAGCACTGGAAAGAGTTCCTTTGCTGACCTGCATTAGATTACACATCATCTAATGTCCTGACTGCTGCTTCCATTTGTGTGTATTGTAGAACCAAGCAACAGGAATTCCTTGACAACCTCAATCTTCTCCGTTTATGGTGCTGCTGCTTATTGGTCGAGTGGTGAGGATTTTTTTCTTCTTTATATTGACATGTAATCCATACTACAGACTGTGTTTCTCAGTCTTCATCAGTATGTACCTCAAGTCATCTTCACTTTCAGCAAGCAAAGTTGTATCATCAGCATATCTCAGGTTGTTAATGATTCTTCTGACAACAGCTATGATATCCCTTGTTCCACATCCTCTTCTGAATCTAGCTTGCACCTCTGGAAGTTCTCTAGCAATATACTGCTGCAACCATTTTTGAATTATCTTCAGTAAGATCTTACTTGCATGTAATATTAACGATATTGTTCTATAATTTCCCCATTCTGTGAGATCACCTTTCTTGGGAATGTGTACAAATATGGATCTTTTCCAGTCAGTTGGCCAGGAAGCTGTCTTCCAAATATCTTTGTATAACTGAGTGAGTGCCTCCAATGAGACATTCATTTGTTGAAATATCTCAATGGGTATCCTGTCAATTCCCGGAGCCTTGTTCTTCACCAATTCTTTCATTGCAGCTTTGACTTCCTCCTTCAGTACCATTGGTTCTAGATCATATGCCACCTCCTGAAATGGATGAAGATTGACCAGTTCTTTTTGGTACAGTGACTCTGTTTATTCCTGCCATCTTCTCTTGATGTTTCCTGCATCATTCAATGTTTTGCCCTTAGAATCTTTCAGTATTGCAACTCGAGGTTTAAATTTTTTACTCAATTCTTTCAGTTTGAGAAATGCTAAGTGTGTTCTTCCCTTTTGGTTTTCTAACTCTAGGTCTTTGCACATTTCATTATAGTAATTGGTTTTGTCTTCTTGAGCTGCTCTTTGAAATCTTCGGTTCAATTCTGTTATCTTGTCATTTCTTCCATTTGCTTTAGCTACTCTCTGCTCAAGGGCAAGTTTCAGAGTCTCTTCTGTTATCCATTTTGGTCTTCTCTTCTTTTGTTGTCTTTTTAGTGACCTCTTGCTTTCTTCATGGATAATTCTCTTGATGTCATCCCACAATTCTCCTGGTTTCTGGTCATTGGTGTTCCATTTAGTTGATGCTAACACATAGCAATTCCCACCAGGTTTCCAAGGATGTAAATCTTTATGGAAGCACATTGCCTCATATTTCTTCCACAGAGCACCTAGTGGGTTTAATCTGCCAAAGTTTTTCATTAATAGCCAAATACCTTAATCATTTCACCAGCAGGCCTCCTGACACAGATGTAGTACTTATTAATCTATGTGATAATATGAAAAATCATTTAATGAAAAATACATATTTCAATGTGAAATATCACAATATTTATGAAGATTATTCCTAACAGTATTCAGAAATGTAGGACAATATGCATTTATCAAAGCTTATATATTAACTCAAAATCAAAAATCTAAACTCAATGCCATCAAGTCAATTCCAACTCATAACAAACTTCATTGGGTTTCCACAGCTGTAAATCTTCACAGAAGCAGACTGTCTCACCTTTTTTTACATGGAGCAGCTGGTGGGTTTGAACCACAGCTTGCTTAACAGCCAAGTGCCTTAACCAGAACACCACCAGAGCTCCTTATATATAATCTAGTATAAAACCCAGAATATTCTTGGTCATTACATAATAATAAAAAAGGCATCATCCTTGAACCCTTAAAAAAAAAGACAATAAATCTAAACAATGAAATAAGTTTTTTCCAATTGTTTTTCTCAATTATTTTTATATGTCCACAGAATCCGCAGTTGCAAAACGTTCCTGCTAATGTCATAATAATGAGTAGGGAATCTCTGGTAACTTGCCTCCCTCAACACACACACACATTGAGTATTCTTATTTTTAAGTATCAGCTGATTTCCATTGCATCGACTCTGTTATTCTGTTGCCAATACAAAATAATGGAAATTTTTCCAATTATTTTAAAATTGCTTTATAATATTAATAGTGAAAAACAAGAGTTACTAAATAGCAACAAAAAAAA
>NW_006921633.1:4625352-4627883 GCF_000298275.1 Orycteropus afer afer | reverse complement strand
AAAAAAAAAAACTTTTGATTAATTGCATAAATTCGTATCTCATTCTGATAAGATAGAAAGAACATGATTTTATTAAACAAAAAGTTTAAAAGAGGAATTGATCATTCAAGCATACATGAATTGGGAAATAAATGAAATCATTAAAGATACAGAGATTTCACAAGTAACATAAACTGACAATTTATTATTTTGTAGATAAAACAAAATTATAGAAATACAACATAAATTCCTTTTTCTGAAATATTAAAATATACATTATGAAAGTATTTTTTTAAATAAATTCACTTGGTTCTCTTCACTCAAATTGTCTTCCAAATATGAGGAGAATGAAATCAATTTGTCAGAAGGCACACATAAACACCCTATAGGCATATTAAATTATTCTTAAAATTTTAAAATTTATAGAACAAATCTATAAAGGTATAGGCTCCTAGAGTATGGTATTATCAGTTATTTTTGTTGTTATTAGGTGACATCGAGTCTGTTCTAACTCAGTAACTATGTACAACAGAATGAAACACTGCCATCTTCACAACCATTGCTGTATTCAAATAGATTTTTTTGCAGCCAATGTGTCAATCACTTGCATTGATGGTCTTCTCTTTGTCACTGACCCTCTACTTTACCAAGCATGATGTTCATCTCCCAGGAATGGTCCCTCATGATAACATGTTCAAAGTACATGAGATGAAGTCTCATCATCTTCACTTCTAAGGAACATTCTGGCTGTACTCCTTCAATACAAATTTGTTAATGCTGTTGTTAGTCCATAATGTACTCAGCATTCTTTGCCAACACCATAATTCAAAGGCATCATTTCTTCTTTGGTCTTCCTTTTTCATTGCCTAACTTTTGCACACATATTAAACAATGTAAAATTGTATGGCTTGGGTCAAGCACACCTTAGTCCTCAAAGTGATATCTTTGTTTTTTAATGCTTTCAGGAGGCATTTTACAGCAAATTTGTCCCCTGTTATACATCTGTCAGGATTCATCTTTTAAAAACACTTATTCATTCTGTACGCTGAGGAAATAATCCAAGAAGCTGGACAAAGAACATGACATCAGTATTAGAGGAAGATACATTAACAACCAGTGATACACTTGCTGAATGTGAAGAAGAATTGAAACACTTACTGATGAAGATCAAAGACTACAGCTTTCACTATGGATTACACCTCTACATAAAGAAAACAAAAGTCCTCACTACTGGATCAATAAGAAACATCATAATAATAGAGAAAAAATTGAAATTGTCAGGATTTCATTTTATTTGGATCCACAACCAACAATGAAGCAGCAGTCAAGAAATCAGAGGATGAATTGCACTGGCATATCTGCTACAAAGACTTCTTTAAAATATTAAAGAGCAAAGATGTTACTTTGAAGACTAAGGAACGCTTCTATGCATATGAAAGCTAGGCAATGAATAAGTAAGAGTAAAGAACTGATGCCTTTGAATAGTAATGTTAGCAAAGAATGCTGGAAATACTATGGACAGCCAGAATAAAGAACAAAACTGTCTTGGAATAAGTGCAGCTAGAATGCTCCTTAGAAGTTAGAATGGCCAGGCTTCAGCTCACCTACTTTGGTCGTGTTCTCAGCAGAGACCATTCCCTGGAAAAGGATATCATGCTTGGTAAAGTAGAGGGTCAGCAAAAAAGGAGAAGACCTTCAGCATGATGAATTGACACAATGGTCAAACAATGGTCTCAAGCATAGCAAAGATTATGAAAATGGCATAGGATTATACGGACAAAATAAGGGGATACTACATGTTTTAAAATCAGAAAGGGAGAATGTCATGGTTGTATCCTTTCACCATACTTATTCAATCTGTATGCTGAGCAAATAATACGAGAAGATGGACTATATGAAAAAGAATGCAGCATCAGGATTGGAGAAAGACACATTAACAACTTGCAATATGCAGATGACACAATTTTGCTTGCTGAAAGTGAAGATGACTTGAAGCACTTACTGATGAAGATTAATGAGTAAAGCCTGCAGTATGGATTACACCTCAACATAAAGAAAATGAAAATCCTCACAACAGGACCAGTAAGCAGCATCACGATAAATGTAGAAAATATTGCCTCCTGGTAAGGGATCTAGGTAAGTGGAAAACTTTATGAATAGCAGAGAAACACTGTGTGATACATTACTGTGCGACTTTATGGATAGCCTGGAAACATTATCTGATACAGTGCAGCAGAATGAGCTCATTAGGTCGGAAAGCTCTCAAAATAGGACTGGGAAAGAGCCAAATCATCATAGTAGAACCAACCTTACTGATATGGATAAAGTAAAGCTTCTGAGACCTCCATTTGCTGACATGGCATGACTTAAATTGAGGAGAAACAGCTGCAAACATCCATTAATAATCGGAACATGGGATATACGAAGTATGAATCTAGGAAAATTTCATAAATGAAATGGAATGCATGAAGATTGATATCCTAGGCATTTGTGAGCCAAAACTGATTGGTTTTGGACATTTTGAATCAGACAACTGTATGATCTACTATGCC
>NW_006921633.1:4619893-4621437 GCF_000298275.1 Orycteropus afer afer | reverse complement strand
CACTGCTGTCGAGTTGATTCAACTCATAGCAACATTTTCTTGGGTTTCTGATATGGTATCTCTACGGAAGTAGATTGTCCAATCTTCCTTCTGAGTAGTGGCTGATTAATTTCACCTGTTAGTCTTCTGGTTACCAGCAAATGCCTTAGGCACTATGCCACCTATTTCCAGTCAAGTTGACTAAGTAGCTGTCTTCCATATTTACTAGCATACATGATTAAGTGCCTTCAGTGAGGCATTCATTTGTTGAAACATCTCAATGGGTATTCTGTCAATTCCTGGAGCCTTGTTTTTTTACCAATTTATTCAGTGCAGCTTCAACTTCTTCCTTCAATATCATTGGCTCTTGATCAGATGCCACCTCCTGAAATGAATGAACATTGATCAATTCTTTTTTGTACAGTGATTCTGTGTAGTCCTTCCACCTTCTTTTGTTTACTGTGTCATTTAATATTTTTTTTCCCATGGAATCTTTCAATATTGCAGTTCTAGGCTTGAACTGTTTCTTCAGTTTTTTCAGCTTGAGAAATGCTAAGCATTTCTCTCCTTTTGGTTTTTTAACTCTAGATCTTTGCACGTTTCATTATAAAACTTGAGTTTGTTTTCTCGGGCTATTCCTTGAAATCTCCCGTTCAGCTCTTTTACCTCATCATTTCTCCTATATGCTTTAGCTACTCTCCATTCAAGAGAAAGTTTCAAAGTCTCTTCTGAGATCCATTTTGGTCTTTTCTTCCTTTCCTGTGTTTTTAGTGACCTTTTGTTTTCTTCACGTATGATGTTCTTGATACCATCCCACAATTTGTGTAGTTTTCAGTCATTGGTGTTCAGTGCATCAAATCTTCTTTCAGATGGTCTCCATATATCAGGTGGGATATAAACAAGGTCATATTTTCATTCTCATGGACTTGTTTTAATTGTCTTCAGCTTCAACTTGAACTTACATTTGAGCAATTAATATGTTCCAAAGGTAGCTCCTGGCCTTATTTTGTCTGAAGATATTGAGCTTCTCCATCACCTCTTTCCACAGATGTAGTCAGTCTGATTCTTTTGTACTTCATCATGTGTATACCTGCCATTTATGTTGTTGAAAAAAGGTTTTTCAATGAATACATTATGGTCTTGCAAAATTTTGTCATGCAATCTCTGGAGTAATGTCTCTCACCAAGGCCATACTTTCCAACTATCAGTGATTATTCTCTGTTTCCATCTTTCACATTCCAATCACCAGTAATAATCAATGCATCTTGATTGCATGTTTGATTGATTACAGACTGCAGAAATTGGTAGAAATCTTCAATTTCCTCTTCTTTTGCTTTGGTGTTTTGTGTAGGTATTTGAATAATAATAGCATTAACTGGTCTTCCTTGTAGGCATATGGATATTATCTTATCATGACAGTGTTGTACTTCAGGATATACCTTGAAACATTCTTTGTGACAATGAATGCCAGGCCATTCTTTTTCAATTTGTCCTTCCTGGCATAGTAGATCATATAGTTGCTTGATTCAAAATGATCCAGACCAGTCCATTTCAGTTCGCTAATG
>NW_006921633.1:4617487-4618191 GCF_000298275.1 Orycteropus afer afer | reverse complement strand
TCAATATCCTAACTTGGCAACAGGAGAAAGGATAGAGCAGTCATCTTAATTAAGAATGTAAATCTCCTTTCTATTGACCACTGCTATTGCCAACAATTTTGGCTATTATTCATTGAATTTACACTATCTGTCAATAGTTTGTATCCTGGTATTGATAAATTTGGTCCCTATCTTTCAGCCAGAAGAAGATCTTGATCTGCATGTTTTAAAATCAGGAAAGATGTGTGTCAGAATTGTATCCTTTCACCATACTTATTCAATCTTTATGCAAAGCAAATAAACTGGGAAATTGGACTATATGAATAAGAATGTGGCATCATGACTGAAGGAAGACTCATTAACAACCTGTGATATGAAGATGACAAAACCTTGCTGGCTGAAAGTGAAGAGGAGTTGAAGTACTTACAGATTAAGAGCAAAGAAAAGAGCCTTCAGTATATCTCATCCCAAAGAAAACAAAAATTTTCAAACTAGACTAACAAACAACATCATGTTAAATGGAGAAAAGATTGAAGTTGTCAAGGATTTTGTTTTATTTGCATCCACACTCAAAACCCAGGAAAGCAGAAGTCAAAAAATCAACAACATATTGCATTGGGGAAATCTGCCACAAAAGACCTCTTGAAATTGTTAAAAAACAATTTTATAAATGGCAGTGGAACATTGATTGACGAGAGGTCTCCAACAGCAAGACAAACTTGTCT
>NW_006921633.1:4614819-4616170 GCF_000298275.1 Orycteropus afer afer | reverse complement strand
TATGGATCTTTTACATTTGATTGGCCAAGTAACCATGTTCCAAATTTCTTCGCATAGATGAGTAAGCCCTTCTAGCATTACATGCATTTGTCAAAATATCTCATTGGTATTCCATTAATTCCTGAAGTCTATCCACAGGTGTAAGAATTAGGATTCCAATATATATTTTAGGGAGACACAATTCAATCTCATGTTAGCTTCATGCAAAATCTATCCCTAGTTAAGACAGTCATTTTTCAAAGGTGTATCTGGAAGAGTGTCTTGTGCATAGTAAATATTGACTACATAAATATAGATGAAATAAGTGTGTTTAATAAGCTAGAATGCCATTAATCAAAAAGAGAAAGCAAGAAGAAGAGTTGTTATGAGGGTAAATTTTGAGTTCAGCTGAAACCTACTGAATTTCACTTTCTTTTGAAAAACGAAAATTGAAATATCTAACATGTGCCTGAAAATATTCATTTAATAATGAATCTCAGTGATAGCATTTGGAATGCACTAGTAGAAGTAGATGAAATCTCTCTAAAGGAGAGTGGAGAGCAGAAGAATATCAGACACAGAGTTCCAGAGCTTAAAAAAAAAAAAAAAATCAGTGTTTGGAGACAAAATGGAGATCAGAACAGTGACATAACTAGGGTTGATTTCACCTAGTTCAGTAAGTCATAGTGTCATCCCCTCCTCCCCCATCATGGATCTCCTTATGTACCAGACCATATAGAATCCTTAGTAATGTTTATTATCAATTTTAATCATAAAATGATACATGATATAATTTTAAGTTGCTTAAATGTAGTATTTCTTAGACTATATGAAAAAAACTCACTGCCATCAGGTTGATTCCAACTCATGTTGACCCCCACTGGGTTTCTGAGAATCTCTGTATTTAAAGCAGCTCTGGTAGTGTAGTGTTTAAGGCACTTGACTGCTAACCAGAAGTCTAGGGTGAGCCTTGGAAGGAAGGGTGAGCAATCTATTTCCACAGTGATCCTGCCTCAGGAACCCAACGAGAGGTCGCTATGAGTCGGATCCATCTCGACAGCAGTGGGTTTGGTTTTTTGGTTTTTGGGTTTCTGAGGCAGTAAATCTTTATGGAAGTATATTGCCCCCTACTCCTTCCATGAAGAGGTTGGTGGGTTTTGAACCACCAACCTTCTGGTTAGCAGTAAAATGCCTTAGTCATTGCACCACTAGAGCTCCTTAGATTATATGAACACTAACTAAAAAATTGTTTTGTAATATCTTTCTGCATTGAATTACAAAATAATTAGTTACAATTTTATTAGTAACTGAGTGGAAGACTTTTTTGATCTTTCTCCTTTTCCTTCAATTTCCATTTCATTCTCAAAAAAAA
>NW_006921633.1:4611912-4613654 GCF_000298275.1 Orycteropus afer afer | reverse complement strand
ACCATAATTTGCAGTGAGTAATGAGGCTTGAATAAATGGTGTCCTATTTTCAATGGGTTAAAGGATTAATTAATCAGCAAAGTAAGTGTAATTAAAATTGCTGTTTGAAGGACTATAAAATTGAATGCCAAGTTACACAGGGCTAATTACACTTTTTGGGAATGTAAGTTGCATTAGAAATTGTGTAGGTCTCTGAGTAACACAAAATTGGTTGTGCTCAACTATTACCCTAAAGTTTGGCATTTCTCACTAACCTAGTAGCACTGTTAAACAAAAGCTTGTAATATGTTTCCATAAAACTTATAGGCAAGAAAACTTTATGAAGCACAGTTCTACCCTATAACATAGGAGGATGACATAAGTCAGGATCTACTCTATGGTAAGAGGTTTCTTTTCTGGGTTTTGAGGATTTTGTTGTATTAGAAATAGTGGGTGTTTTTTGTTTTTGTTTTTCAATCTAGTGTCCCTTTCTATATGCCCCATATTTCATGTTTGCTTTACAGCCCTCTCCACTCTACCCAAGAAAACTGCCCATGGCACAGTTTTCTAATGTGTGTGTATATGTGTGTGCTGTGTGTACACATACATACACAGGTGTCCATGACTAAAAGACCAAGATACGTTTCATGAAATAGAATGTTACGCTGTTTGGATGTTGCACAAACACCATAATATTATATACAAAAAGTTCCCCTACAATCCATCATTAAATCCCTGTAAAGCCTATTACATTAAAACCTTATGAGCCTCCTCTGGACAAAGCCTGAAAGTTATACCCACTGGACACAGGAGGCCAGCATTGCCAGGTGTGCATCTGGGCCAGGCCAAGACTGTATTGGTAATCAAATAAGGACTTTACATATGTCTGGGTGCAGGGCAGGGGTGGGGGGGCTGTGGATGAGGTGGCATGGAGAGATGGCCATGGAGATTGGGTATATGGGTACTAAGAGCATGCTGACAGTAGAGGCCTTGGCTACCACTACACTGTTGGTGTGGCTGCTCTCTGATCATGTGCAGCCCTACTGCCACTGTCCAGAACCAGGAGCCTATGAATGCCGCAAGAGGAGGCAGTGCTGCCAAAACCATGGCAAGAGTAGAGGAGCTGTGACAGATGCTGCTCTGTGCCAGGCTGCAAGGCTGCTGGGTCCATGAATGAAGTCAGGAGAATGGGAAAGAGGAGGTTCAGGAGGAGGTGCTGTGGGTATTAGAATGTACCCTGGAACCCCACTGCTCATTCTGTCTGGAGATTTGGGGTCTTTAAAACCATTATTGTTGTTAGATGCCATAGAATCAGCTCCAACTCATGGTAACCCTATGTATAACAAAACAAAACACTGCCCAGTTGTGTGCCATCCTCACAATTCCTGCTACACTTGAGCTCATCATTTCAGCCACTGTGTTAATCCATCTTGTGGGACTTCCCCTTCCTTGCTGACCTTCCATCTTGCCAAGCATGATATCCTTCTACAGGAAATAGTCTCTTCTGACAACATGACCAAAGTAGGTGAGACAAAGTCTGACCATTCCTGCTTCCATGCAGCATTCCAGCTGCACTTCATCCAGGACAGATTTGTTCATTCTTCTGGCAGTCCATGGTACTCTCAGTATTCTTCTCCAACACCACAACTCAAATTATCAACTCTTCTTCAGTCTTCCTTATTCATTGTCCAATGTTCACATGCATATGATGAAATTGAAAGTACCATTACTTGAGTTAGGCACACCTTAGTCTTCAAAGTGAC
>NW_006921633.1:4608540-4609597 GCF_000298275.1 Orycteropus afer afer | reverse complement strand
GATCATATCATAGCCTGATTCAAAAAGGCCAATCACAGTCCATCTCAGCTCATTAATGCCTAGGATATTGATCTTTAGGCTTTCCATTTCATTTTTCATGACTTCCAGTTTTCTTAGATTCATACATCATATATTCCATGTGCCAGTTATGAATGGATATTTGCAGCAGTTTCCTCCCATTTTGAATTATTCCTCATTAGCAAATGGAGATCCCAAAAGCTTTACTCCATTCAGGTTATTAAGGTCTACTGTAAGAACTGAGGAGGCAACTCTCCCCTAGTTGTATTTTAAGTGTATTTCAACCTGGAGGGCTCATCTGTCATTATATAGGGCAGTGTTCCAAGCTATTCATAATGTTTTCCAGTACCATATCAGACAGTGTTTCACTACCATTCATAATGTTTTCACTGGCCAATTTTTTGAGAAATGGATGGCCCCTTTCATCTCAGTTTGTCTTAGGGAGAAATAATAAGCAAAAAGAGAACTACTTTCCCTTAAAGAAAGAAAACCTAATGGAACCACTGATGCATATGCTACCCAACATTGTCTAAATGGACTTCAAGCATACATACTCATAAATATGTATATATATATATATATATATATATATATACATATACATATAAAATATGTATGTTTTCTTTAATTAACACTCAGGTATGTGCTACAAGAGTCCCCAGGTGTTGCAAATGGTTAACACACTCAGCTCCTAACTGAGGAGCTGGCTGTTCAAGTATACTCAGAGATACTTTGGAAGAAAGCCTTCTTGATCTACTTCTGAAAATGAGTCACTGAAAAGCCTATGGAACACAGTGTTACTCTGCCATTCATGAAGTCACCATGAGTCAGAATTGGCTCCACTATGACTAGTAATGTGCTATAAGGTTTACAAATAAATTAAAAAAAAAGTGATTGTTTTGGCTTTAAAGGAAAATAAGCTAGGAGTGAGAATTTAGTAAATGAAGGAAAAGAGACCCTATATTTTCCATGTATTTTACCAATCCTTGCTTTTCCATAGTCATCTCTTCCTATCTTCCAATAAGCTGCTCTCTGACAC
>NW_006921633.1:4607292-4607756 GCF_000298275.1 Orycteropus afer afer | reverse complement strand
TTATTTTTCCTTGGGTCTTTGCCTCAGTTTCCTAGTGCTGCTGTAAAAGAAATACACAAATGTGTGGTTTTAAAGAGCAAACATTTATTTTCTCACAGTTTAGGAGAATAGAAATCTGAATTCAGGGCACTGGCTGTGGGAGAAGGCTCTCTCTCTCTTTTTGGCTTTGGGGAAAGACACTTACCTCTTTCAGTTTCTATAGCCCTGGCTCCATTAGTGCCCATTCTGTGTATACTATGGCTCTTTTTATATCTCAGAAGAATTTGGATTTAGGACACACCCGACACTGATAGGACCACATTAACATATCAAAAAACTCTGTTCCCAAAGAGAATTAATTTCATAGGTATGTTGTTGTTGTTATTTGCCGTTGAGTTGGACCTGACTCATAGTAACCCCTCCTTGGGTTTCCGAGGCGGTATCACTACGGAAATAGATTGCCCAACCTTCCTTCTGAGGAGTGG
>NW_006921633.1:4604687-4606362 GCF_000298275.1 Orycteropus afer afer | reverse complement strand
GCTTTCCTCATCCCTGCTTTCAATTGCTTGCTGATTGATGTTTCTGCTCTGTTAATCCATCTTTTACTGTTGATGACTGTATACTTTTTGCAACCTCCATTTCATCTTAAACTTGTTTACATGCCCAAAATTTTATATAAATTCTCCATATTCACTTGCTTAGTATTTCTTTCTTAAAACACTCACTTATAATTCTCTTAAGTACAGAAGCTGGTACCAGAGACCAGGATCTTCATGTTTTCCTTTATCACTTTTATACCATTTCACTGCACTATTACTCACTTAATCATTTCTCCTTTAAGGTCCCTAGCATCTGTTTCTAATATTGTCTATGTCTTTTTATCAGACCTCCTAGGTACTCACCACATTTAGCCAAATTGTAAGTATCCATCTCAGTGACTCCTTCCCATCTCAAAATTCATTGTTAACTTAGAATTTCAGCTAGATACACACAGTTTCTTGATTTCAACCACTTCCATCCATTTTCCATTTTAGGAACCAAGGCCACACTTTTGACTAAGTTATTATCTGAAAGTATTTCACATCTAAAATCTCAAAACAAATATCTGATGTTCTAATATAAGCCACTGTCCTTTTGGCCTTTTCAGTCATGTTTACTCATTCCTAGTCTCCTAACATATTGTGATATGTAGCTTTTTACCATTCCCTCATCTCTATCATCCTTCTCTTGGGTTTTCTTCTTTATTATTCCAGAACCATGTGATTCCTCTCAGAAGCTCTCCCAAATATTACAAAGTCTTTTCAAGATTTCTATCTTTTTGCTATGCAATTTACTCTTAGAAATTCTTATTTCACAAAGTAAATAAAGGCCAAAAGGAAGAAAATAATTCCCTCCCATTTATAGATATAACTGAATTTGCAAGTCACTCATTTCCCATCACTGCAGAATAGGCTTCTCCCTTCCCATCAAAGATTAACTCTCTGACTAGTTCTTAGGTTCTGAGCCACTGTCATTATCTCTGATATCTGGCTTCATCAATTATGCTTTATTTTTCCAGAGTCATATAACACTCCATTTCCAGAGGATTCATTTTCTCTGCATATAATTATGAAAAAGTGATTCACATTTTGCCAGGGGTGGGGGAGTCTTCTAGCTATGGCTTTCTCTTTTTCTGTTCACAGCTGAGACTTTGTGCTGTGTTGGCTGATAATCAGCTAATAGGTCTCATATTAAATTCTTCCCTTGAAATTTATAGAAAAAATACTTCAAATCAGATTCTAACCTCAATTCTCAGTTGACATTATCACCATTCTTTAAGTTTGTAAATCAGATAATTGCTTTTAATTCTCTATTTTACTGGACCTCTGCTCCATGTGAAGCTCTTGACTGCCCAAATAAGTGGACAGGAGTTGAGACCAGAACTATTATAAAGTGACCTGGACAAGGAAAAAAAAAAAATTCCAAACAGACTATACAGAGAGACAATATCACATGCTAGAGAAACCAAATTCAAACACCAAATTTGAAGGGTCATAAAATACTGCAGTTCTGTTGTGGAATAAAAAATTCAGCATCATAATAAGATCAGTTTAGAAACAATTAAAAATAGTACCTAATCTAAAAACTGCTTTAAGAGAGATATAGCATGGATTAGGACTTACCTGCTTATAGAGTACATCTCTACAGTTTAGCATGACAACCAGTTGCCATTGA
>NW_006921633.1:4599308-4604087 GCF_000298275.1 Orycteropus afer afer | reverse complement strand
TTTTAAACAGAAAACATGGAATCTAGTTTTTTGCCAGTAAAATTACTAAAAAGGTTGAGTTCATCCATAAAATTTATATCTTTACTACTTATTATAAAGGTGGCTATGTTAATAACTGGAATTCCTTCACATCATTGCTTTTGACATTTCCAATTCACAATTTTATTGTAGTGAATGATAAGACCTTTTAAAAATTTATCACTCTACTGTTTCTGCAAGTTAGACATATTGAAAATGAGCTTTGGTCCTACTATCTTAATTACCATTGAAGTAAAAGTGATGCTCAAACTGAATAGTTTTTTATTGCTAATCATTGCTAGGAGCTCTGGGGGTGCAGTGTCTAAGGCATTAGACTGCTAACCAGAATGTTGGTGGTTCAAACCTACCAGCTGCTCCACAGAAGGAAGATGAGGCAATCTATATCCACAAAGATTTGTTGTTGTTGTTGATGTTGTTGTTACAAGGTGCCATCGAGTCATGTCCAGCTCATAGTGACCCTATGTACAGCAAAACAAAACACCACTGGGTCATATGCTAGCTCCACAATCCCTGCTATACCTGAGCCCATAGTTGTAGCCACTGTGTCAGTCCATCTTTTTGAGGGTCTTCCCTTCTTTCGTTGACCTTACACTTTACCAAGCATGATATCCTTCTCCAGTGAATGGTCTCTTCTTACACCATGACCAAAGTAGGTGAGATGAAGTCTGGTCATTCTCGCTTCCAATGAGCACTGCAGCTGCACCTCTTCCAGAACAGATCTGTTAGTACTTTTAGCAGCCCATGGTACTTTCACTATTCTTCACCAGCACCACAACTCAAAAGCATCAACTCTTCTTTGGTCTTCTTTATTCATTGCTCCGCTTTCTCATGAATATGAGGTGATTGAAAATACCATGGCTGTGTCAAGTGCATCTTAGTCCTCAAGGAGACATCTTTTCTCTTCAGCATTCACTTGAAAGAGGTCTTTTGCAGCTGATTTGCCCTGGTGGGATAGTGCCTAAGGCATCTGACTGCTAATCAGAAGGCTGGCGGTTCAAACCCACCAGCCACTCCTTGGAAGGAAGGTTGAGCAATCTACTTCCATAGTGATACTATCTCAGAAACCCAAGGAGGGTCATTATGAGTTGGGTCCAACTCAATGGCAGTGAGTTTTAAGATATGTCATCTGATAAATTGACTGCTGCTTCTATTGACATTGATTGTAGAACCAAGTAATATGAAGTCTTTGACAACTTCAAACTTTTCTCCATTTATCATGATGCTGTTTATTGGTCCAGTTGTGAGGATTTTTCTTTTCTTTATATTGAGATGTAATCCATACTGCAGGCTGTATTCTTCAATCTTCATCAGTAAGTGTTTCATGTCATCCTCACTCTCAGCAAGCAAAGTTGTGTCATCCGCATATCACAGGGTGTTAATGATTCTTCTGCCAATCCTGATGCCACGTTCTTCTTTGTATAGTCCAGCTTCTCAGATTATTTGCTCATCATATAGATTGAATAAGTATGGTGAAAAGGTGCAACTCTGATGCACTTCCTTCTTGATTTTAAACCAAGCTCCCTTGGAAGCTCTGGTAGCATAGTGGCTAAGGCACTTGACTGCCAGCCTTCTGGCTGGCAGTTCAAACCCACCAGTCACTCCTTGGAAGGAAGATGGGGCAATCCACTTCCGTAGTGATACTGCCTCGGAAACCCAAGGTGGGGTCACTATGAGTTGGGTCTGACTCGACGGCATATAACAACAACAACAGTGTTCCCTGGTTCTTTCTGAATGACAGCTTCCTGGTCCATGTATAGGTTCCTCATGAGTACAATTCGGTGTTCTGGAATTCCCACTCTTCTGAATGTTTTCCATAATTTGTTATGATCCACACAAATGCTTTTGCAAGTCAATGAAATACAAGTAAACATCTTTCTGATATTCTTTGCTTTCAGCCAAGATCTATCTGGCATCAGCAATGATATACCTCATTCCACATCCTTGTCTGAATCCAGGTTGCATTTCTGGAAGTTCTCTGTTGATATACTGCTGCAACCATTTTTGAATTACCTTCAGTAAGATTTTACTTTCATGTAATATTAATGACATTGTTCGATCACTTCCATATTCTGTGTGATCACCTTATTTTGAAATGGGTATAAATATGGATATCTTCCAGTCAGTTGGCCAGGTAGCTGTCTTCCAAATCTCATGGCATAACCAAGTGAGTGCCTCCAGCAAGGCATTTGTTTGTTAAAACATCTCAATGGATATCCCTTCAATTCCTGGAGCCTTGTTTTTTGCTACTTCCTTCAGTGCAGCTTTGACTTCTTCTTTCAATACCACTGGTTCTAGATCATATCCATCTCCTGAAATGGATGAACATCGACCAATTCTTTTTGGTACAGTGACTCTGTGTATTCCTTCCAACTTTTGATGTTTCCCACATCATTCAATATTTTGCAAATAGAAATTTTCAGTATTGCAAATCAAGGCTTGCATTTTTTTCTTCAGCTTTTTCAGCTTAAGAAAGCTTTTTCTTCCCTTTTGGTTTTCTAACTCCAGGTCTTTGCATATTTCATTATAATAATTAAATTTGTTTCTCTAGGTGCTCTGTGAAATCTTGTTCAGCTCCTTTATCTTGTCATTTCTTCCATTTGCTTTAGCTACTCTCCTTTCAGGGGCAAGTTTCAGAGTCTCTTCTGACATCCATTTTGGTCTTTTCTTCCTTTTCTGTCTTTTTAATGACTTTTGCTTTCTTCATGGATAATGTTCTTGATGTCATCCCACAATTCATGTGGTTTTCAGTCACTGGTGTTCAATGAACCAAATATATTTTTAGTTGGTCTCTAAGTTTGGGTGGGATATGTTCAAGATCATATTTTGGCTCCCATGGACTTGGTTTAATTGTCTTCAATTTCAACTTGAACTTGGATATGAGCAGTTGATGGTCTGGTCCACAATCAGTTTCTGGCCTTGTTTTGGCTGAAGATATTGAGCTTTTCTGTTGCCTCTTCACACAGATAGTCAATCTGATTCCTGTGCACTCCATCTGGTGAAGTCCACATGTGTAGCCACCATTTGTATTGTTAAAAAAAGATGTCTGCAATGGTTAAGTAGTTGGTCTTGCAAAATTCTATCATGCGATCTCCAGCATTATTTCTATCACCAAGGCCAAATTTTCCAACTACCAGTGATTCTTTATTGTTTCCAACTTTTGCATTCCAATCACCAATGATAATCAGCACATCTTGATTGCATGTTTGGTTAATTTCATACTGCAGAAATTGGTAAAAGTCTTCAATTTCCTCGCCTTTGGCTTTGGTGGTTGGTGTATAAATTTGAAGAATAGTGGTATTAACTGGCTTTCTTTGTAAGCATGTGGATTTATCCTGTCACTGACAGCACTGTACTTTAGGATAGATCTTGAAATATTCATTCTGATGATGAATGCCACTCCCTTCTTCAATTTCTCACTCCCAGCATTGTAGAGCACATGGTTGTCTGAATCAAAATGGCCAAAACTGATCCATTTCAGCTCACTAATGCCTAAAATATCAATCTCTTTGTGTTCCATTTCATTTCTGACAACTTCCAATTTTCCTAGATTCATACTTTGTACATTCCATGTTCTGATTATTAATGGAAGTTTGCAGCTGTTTCTTCTCTGTTTGAGTCAGCCCAATGGAGATCCCAAGCTTTATGTTATCCATATGATTAAGGGTGGCTCTACTCTGATGAGGCAGGTCTTTCCCAGTTGTATTTTGAATGCCTTCTGACCTGAGGGGCTCATCTTCCAGCACTGTGTGAGACAACACTTCACGGCTATTCATAAAGTTGTCCAGTAATGTCTCAGACAGTGTTTCTCTGCTATTCATAAGGTTTTCTCTTGCCAGTTCTTTGAGAAGTGGATGGCTTCTTCCTTTTTCCTACTCTGTCTCAATATGGAATCTCCACTGAAACTTGTTCACCATGGGCAACTCTGGTGGATTTTAAAACACAAGTGGTACAGCCTCCAGGCTCACAGCATCACACAAGCCACCACAATAAGACAAACTGACAGACAAGTTCATCTTCCTTAGCTGTTCCAAACCTCTCTGCTCACTTCCTGGCCTTCCCCCTATATCTTCCAGCTGTCAACCCTAGCTTCTTCCCACTGCTCCTGCCTTGAGTGTGGTCTCTCCATAAGATTTACCACCTTAGAAACGCAATGAGAGTCTCTATGAATCGAAATTGACTCCATGGTAGTGAGTTTAATTACTGTGAAGGAGCCCTGGTGGTGTAGTAGTTGAAGCACTAGTCTGCTTAACCAAAAGGTTGGTGGTTTGAACCTATAGTCTTTCCACAGGAGAAAGATGAGGCAGTCTGCTCAAGTAAAGATTTACAGCCTTGGAAACCCTATTAAAAACTTCTACTCTGTCATATAAGGTTGCTATGAGTTGGAATTGACTTGAAGGCATTACGTTTACTGGGTTTAATCACTGCTACAAGCTGCTACACAAAAATATAAAAATCTAAGTATTTAACTTTCATAGGGACAAATAAAATAAACTACTGATTTTTGTGAGAGCTTTAGATTTTTAAATTAACTGATTATATAAACAATAATTATTGATTTTTCTGATCTGAGAACAGCAACAAACATTATTCTCCTCCTTTAATATATGTTGTTGTTATTGTTATGTCCCATTGAGTCAGACCCAATTCTTGGGTTTCTGAGGTGGTATCACTACAGAAGTAGATTGCCCAACCTTCCTTCTGGGGAGTGGCTGGTGGGTTTGAACCTCCAGCCTTCTTGTT
>NW_006921633.1:4598126-4599208 GCF_000298275.1 Orycteropus afer afer | reverse complement strand
GGAATTCCCATTCTTCTCAATGTTATCCATAATTTGCCATGATCCACACAATCAATTGCCTTTGCATAGTCAATAAAACACAAGTAAACATCTTTCTGGTATTCTTTGCCTTGAGCCATGATCCATCTGACAGCAGCTATGATATCTATCCCTTGTTCCATGTCCTCTTCTGAATCCAGTTTGCAATTCTGGAAGTTCTCTGTCAATATACTGCTACAACCGTTTTTGAATTATCTTCTGTAAGATCTTACTTGTGTGCAATATTAATGATATTTTTCTATAATTCCCACATTCTGTGGTATCACCTTTCTTTGGAATGGGCACAAATATGGATCTCTTCCAGTCAGTTGGCCAGGTGACTATCTTCCAAATCTCTTGGCATAACCGAGTGAGTGCCTCCAATTGGGCATCTGTTTGTTGAAATATCTCAATGGGTATTCTGGCAATTCCCGGAGCCTTGTTCTTTGCCAATTCTTTCATTGCAGCTTTGACTTCTTCCTTCAGTACCATTGGTTCTAGATCTTATGCCACTTCCTGAAATGGATGAAGATTGACCATTTCTTTTTGGTACAGAGACTCTTGTGTATTCCTGCCATCTTCTCTTGATGTTTCCTGCATCATTCAATTTTTGCCCATAGAATCTCTCAATATTTCAACTCTAGGCTTAAATTTTCTCTTCAATTCTTTCAGCTTGAGAAATGCTGAGCATGTTCTTCCCTTTTGGTTTTCAAACTGCAGGTCTTTTCACATTTCATTATAACAATTTGTTTTGTCTGCTTGAGCTGCTGTTTGAAATCTTCTGTTCAGCTCTTTTATCTTGTCATTTCTTCCAATGGCTTTAGCTAATCTCCACTCAAGGGCAAATTTCAGAGTCTCCTCTGTCATCCATTTTGGTCTTCTTTTATTTTCTCATCTTTTTAGTGATCTCTTGCTTTCTTCATGGATAGTGTTCTTGATATCCTCCCACAATTCTTCTAGTTTTTGGTCATTGGTGTTCAATGCATCAAATCTATTTTTAGATGATCTCTAGATTTAGGAAGGATATATTCCAGATCATATTTTGGCTCTCTTGGACTTGTTTT
>NW_006921633.1:4594123-4597240 GCF_000298275.1 Orycteropus afer afer | reverse complement strand
TGACAACTTCCAATTTTCCTAGATTCATACTTTGTACATTCCATGTTCTGATTATTAATGGAAGTTTGCAGCTCTTTCTCCTCAATTTGAATGGTGCCACATCCACAAATGGAGGTCCTGAAAGCTTTATCTTATCCATAGGAGTAAAGCTTGGTTTACTCATATGATGCAGCTCTTTCCCAGTCCTATTTTGAAAGTCTTCTAACCTAACCAGACTATTCATAAAATTGTACAGTAATGTATCAAACAGTGTTTATTTGCTATTCATAAGGTTTTCCCTGGCCAATTCTTTGAGAAGTGGACAGCCTCTTCCTTCTTCCTAGTCTGTCTCAATCTGTAAGCTGGGCTAATACCTGTGCACCATGTGCATCCCACTGTGTTTGAAACAACAATGGTTCAACCTCAAAACTCACATCAACACGTCACCACGGTAGGACAAACCGACAGACAAGTTTGTCTCCCTGTTCAAAACCTCTCATACCACCTTTACCTGGGTCCCTGCAGCTGACTGCTCCTCTGTCCATGTTCCTGGCCTTTTAATCCCCTTTCTCCTGCTCTCCCATCCTGCTGCTTTGGGCGTGCATGGGTTCTCTCTCTTCACCTGGACCCTTGCAGCTTACTGCTCCTCTGTCCTGGTTCTTGGGCCTTTTAATCCTTTTTCTCCCACTGTCCTATCCTGCTGCTTTGGGCGTGCCTGATTTCTCTCTCCTCACCTGGATCCCTGTGGCTGACTGCTCCTCTGTCCGGGTTCCTGGCTTTAAATCCCCTTTCTCTCGCTTTCCCATCCTGCTGCTTTGGGTGTGCCTGGGTTCTCTCTCCTCACCTGGACCCCTGCAGCTGACTGCTCCTCTGTCCAGGTTCCTGGCTGTCACAAGATGATAAATATATGGATATCAAGTACACATTAATTGGGGATAATTTTTGTGTTAATATTCTGGTTTGCTTTGTTTTTAGAATGAAATTCATAAACAGTAATTTTATTATTTCATGTTAGATAAAAAGATTATATGTGTCTATGGAGGATAATAGTGAGGATAAATAAGAATGCATTTTATGCTAGATCCTTCAATGATATATTTCCCAGGTTACATTTTGCAATGGTATTACATCTGAGTCCCAAAAGTCTACTTAAGTAACTTTTGCCAAAACCAATTTTTAAAAAAATGCTTCCCAACTTCCAAGGTTATTTTTCAAGCATTAGGCTAAGAATCTAAAGCTTGGCTTTATATTCTACACCCAGAAAATTAAATTTCCTATGAAATCAATTAAAAAGAAGATATTCTTTCATTAAAAGCATCATCAAGTAAAAATGAGAAAACTTATTTTTAGCAACATTTCTACCTCTATGGATAGATTTACCCTTAAACTCTTTTGAATATAGTAAGAAGTCCTACTAGAATTTAAACCTCAGGTTTTTTTTTTTTTTTTTTTTTTTTAACTCAGATGTTCAAATTTATCTGCTAAATATGCGGAGTTCTGCACAAAGTTAATATTCTTTCATTTATCTAACAAGTTCTGTCTCTAGATAGCAATAGTATCCATCAGCACATACAACTGGAAAAAAACTTTTTTTTTCCCCCTTAGTGAAACCATCAACTTAGAGCTAAATGAAGTCAATTGTCTTGTGTGAAAAATTATTTTTTCATGTAACTAAGTTTTTGGACAAACTTGTTGTGGTTAAGTGTCATTGGATCCATTCTGACTCATAGCTAATCTATGTATAACAGAATAAAACTTTGCTTTTTTCTGGCCATCCTCACCATGGTGGGTAGGTTTGAGCTCATTGTCGCAGTTACCATGTCAACCCATCTTGTTGAGGGTCTTCTTTTTTGCTGTCCCTCTACTTTACCCAGCATGATGTCTCCACAAGGATTGACCCCTTTTGACAATATTTTCAAAATAAGTGATATGACATGTTCTTTTAGCAGCCCATGGTACACTCTATATACTTTGCCAACACTGTAATGCAAGTTTATCAATTATTGTTTGGTCTTCCTTTTCATGGCCCAGTTTTATATGCATTTGAGGCAATTGGAAAGGCCGTGGCTTAGGTCAGAAGAACCTTATTCATCAAATTTATATCTTTGATTTTTAAGATTTTGAAAACGTCTTTTACATCAGATTGTTATCAATATTGCTGTTATTTTCAAAACTATAGTTATTGGATTTATCTATCAATTCTACTGATTTTTACATTTTTGTTAATTTATGTTTTATTTGTCCATCATAATTTCTAACCACCTTCAGGATTTTTTGTTGTTGTTGTTCTATATGTTACAGTGTGATTTAAATTTGCTTATTATAATACGTTGTTTGATTTACTGAGGGATGCTTCCATGGCACTGACTGTTGATTCAAGTAAAATGAAATCCTTGACAACTTTAATATTTTTTCCATTTATCATTGTATTGTTTACTGGTCCAGCTATGAGAGGTTTCATTTTCATGTATGTTGAGGTGTAATTTGTATTGCAGGATATGGTCTTTGATCTTCATTAGAAAGTACTTCAAGCCATCTTCACTTTTGCCAAGAAAGGTTGCATCATCTGTGGAATGTAGAAATTATCAAACAATATAATTACTATCATATGTAATATCATATCACTTAATTAAAAATTCCATTTGCTTTAGCTACTCTACCAAAGACAAAGATAAAATCATGAATGAAGCTTGGGGTGATGGGAAAAAAATCCACAGTTACGGACAAATTTCAAGCAATGTAGTGGATATAAATAAGAAAACTTGAAGCTGTTTCCTAAAAAAAGAAAAAATATTTACTAAAACAGAGTGGTACAGATTTGATACACAGGTCAGAGTTTGTCTCCCATCTATATATTTCTCACCAAAAATTCAATAGCAAAATCATTAAAATAAAGAAGATAGTTTAGCAAGCTTTTGACATAAAACCAAAATTAAAAAAAAAAAAATATTTCTCTATGTTAGCCATAAATGGGTATAATACATACATCTAGAAAAAATAATAATAATAACATATTAGGTTGTTGGTAGATGCTGTTCAGTCAGTTCCGACTCATAGTGACCCTATATACAACAGAAAGAAACACTTCCTGTTTCAGCATCATACCTAAAACCAGCCATGCTTCCATTTACAATAACA
>NW_006921633.1:4592334-4594023 GCF_000298275.1 Orycteropus afer afer | reverse complement strand
GGTATCACTACAGAAGTAGATTGCCCAACCTTCCTTCTGGGGAGTGGCTGGTGGGTTTGAACCTCCAGCCTTCTTGTTAGCAGTCAAATTCCTTTAATATATGCTACAGTTGAGATACCATTACAATGTAATTATCAAAATCTTAAGTTTGTATGAGGGAAGACATACCTCAAGTGCAATTAGACCACATATAATATTATATTGTAATATATTAAATACATTATGATGTGTTTAGGTCCTGTAACACTAAACCTATGAGGAAAGACAAATATTAATATTAGAAAGACTATCATTGAATGATTCTTGAATACCAGCCAGAACTTTTTTGAGTGCTTTGTATTTATTATCTTAAACTTCTCAAACCATTTTCTTTAGACAAGAGTAAACTGAGGCAGAAATAAGTTAAGCAACATGTCCAAAGAGTGCTCAGGCCAATGACAGTCTTTCAAATTGAGCCACATTCAGAAACCAGACTTTTACATAATGGACTAACACCACTTTTCCAGAGACACTTCACTGTGTACCTACTCCCAACACATACATTCTCTTAGCTGTTGTTGTTGTTATGTGCCGTTGAGTCGTGCCCAACTCATGGCAACCCCTCCTTTGGTTTCCGAGGCAGTATAATTACAGAAGTATATTACCCCATCTTCCTTCCCAGGAGTGGCTGGTAGGTTTGAACCGCCAGCCTTCTAGTTAGCAGTCAAGTGCCTTAGACAATATGCTAATTGAAAAATAAAGGTGAATCTCATCAGACAGTTTATTTTTACAGCCTAGGATGCCTATTTGGACAGAACCTCCAAATGCCTAAGGTTTACCTACTCTTAATTTCCTTGGACTGATGGAACTAAATATCACACACTGGGTGGTTTGTAAGGACAGAAATATATTCTCACAGTTCTGGAGGCTAGGAGTTTTAATTCTGGGTGTCAACAGGACCACGTCCTCTGTCTGCTCTAGGGAATGACACTTCCTTGTCTCTTTCATCTCTAGTAGCTTCAGGCATTTCCTGGCATTCCTCATAGATTCTAGCCATGTCCCTTTGTGAATATCTCTGTGTCTATTCTTCTCTTCTTTAAAGATAGCATTCAGGTTGGATTATGATCCACCTAATCATTTTCTTATCAATGCAAGAATTGGAGCATCGAACTTTAATGAAGAAAATCACACAACTGGGATAACTATGATTAAATTTCAAACAGTGAATATTGTCTGATGGTTAATCAGTGTACCATTCTCTGTAAATGCTAGGTTTTTCAGGACTTATTTTTATAATCTCTTCTCTATCCTACCTTTTCTCACTGCACAACCACACTTACACACAGGTTTAAATACCATATATTTGTAAGCTCTCAAATTTAGATAAAAGACACAAAAACACACCTATTTTTCATATTTAATTTCCGTTATGTCTTTAGTTTTTTGTTTTTGTTATTAAATTTTTAGCAATTTAATTCCTACAATTAAGCTTGCACCAATATTTTGGTGTATGACTTATTTTATCCCAACAGTTTAAATTATTGTTTCATTATAAATCAGTAATTATTTGTAATTACCCACTTTCTTGATATTTTCAATTTACTTACAAATAGTTGAACATAGTTTTGCATTATAAGATTTTTTCTTTAACATTAAATTAGGAATTTAATGTTTAATGTTTTCTAGAACATATCCTGGACTAGACTAGTT
>NW_006921633.1:4568019-4584529 GCF_000298275.1 Orycteropus afer afer | reverse complement strand
CAGTCAATGTCATGAGATAAAGTGTATGTGAGCTGCTATATGGAGATGAATTTGCTCTGTAAACTTTCATCCAATTCACAATAAAAATTAAAGACAAACAAACAAAAATCAGCTGTGCTTGAGCCCCTTGTTGCAGCTACTGTGTTAATAATCCATCTCATTGAGGGTTTTCCTACTTTTCACTGACCCTTTATTTTGCCAAGCATGATATCCAGGGACTGGACCCACTTGATAACATAAACAAAGTATAAGAGATGACGTGTGCTCATTCTCACTTCTAAGGAACATTATGGCTATACTTCTTCCAAGACAGGTTTCCCCTTTTTTATTTTTATTTTATGTCAGTCCATGGTACATTCAGTATTCTTTGCCAACATCACAATTCAAATACATCAATTCTTGTCTTTTTTATTCATTGTCTAGCTCTTGCATGCATATGAGACTATTGAAAATATCATGGCATGGGTCATGTGTACCTTAGTCTTCAAAGTCACATCTTTGCTCTTAAACACTTTAAGGAGGTCTTTTGAAGCAGATTTGCCCAAATGCTGTATGTCATTTGATTTCTTTATTGCTGCTTCCATGAGCATTAACTGTGGATTCAAGTAAAATGAAATCCTTGACAACTTCAGTTTCTTCTCCATTTGTAATGATGTTGCCTATTGGTCCAGTTGAGAGAATTTTTGTTTCTTTTATGTTGAGATCTAATCTATACTGAAAGCTGTAATCTTTGATCTTCATCAGTAAGGGCTTCAAGTCTTCTTCACTTTCTGCAAACAAGGTTGTGTCAACTACATATTACAGGTTGTTAATGAATCTTCCTCCAATCCTGATGCTGGATTCTTCTTCAAATTGCTAAGGTTCTCAGGTTATTTGCTCAGCATATAGATTGAAAAGTATGGTGAAAGAATACAACCTTCACACACAACTTTCCTGATTTTAAGTATTGCAATATCCCCTTGTTCTGGTCAAGTGACAGCCTCTCGGTCTAAGTACAGTTCCTCATAAACGCAAGTAAGTGTTCTGTAATTCCCATTCTTCACAATATGATCTTTAATTTGTTATGATCCACAGAGTCGAACGCCTTTGCATAATCAAATAAAACACAAGTACACATCTTTCTGGTATTCTTTGCTTTCAGCCAAGATCCATCTGACATCAGGAATTCTTCTGAACCCACCTTGAAATTTCTGGCACTCCCATGTATGTACTGCTGTGACAACTTTTGAGTTATCTTAAGCAAAATTTTACTTGTGTGTGATATTAATGATATTGTTTGATATTTTCTGCATTGTGTTGGACCACCTTTCTTTGGAATAGACACAAATATGGATCAACTGGCCAAGTAGCTGTCTTCCAAGTTTCTTGGCATAGACAAATGAGAGCTCTCAGTGTTGTATGTGCTTGTTGAAACATCTCAGTGGCTATTCTATTAATTCCTGGAGCTGCATTTTTTGCCAATGCCTTCAGTACAGTTTGAAATTCTTCCTTCAGTATCATCAGTTCTTGATCATATTCTATCTCCTGAAATAGTTGAACAATGACCAATTCTTTTTAGTACATGACTTTGTGTATTCCTTTCATCCTCTTCCAATGTTTTCTGCATTGTTCTATATTTTATCCATAAGAATCCTTCAGTATTTATTACAACTGGTTTCTTGAACATTTTCTTTAGTTCTTTTGGCTTGAGATATGCTGAGCATTTTCTTCCCTTTTGATTTTCTAACTACAGGTCTTTTCACATTTCATTATAATATTTTACTTTGTCTTTTCAAGCTGCCATTTGAAATCTTCTGTTCAGATCTTTTACTTTATTATTTCTTCCATTCACTTTAGCTACTGTCCATTTAAGAGCAAATTTCAGAGTCTCTTTTGACATCCATTTGGTCTTTTTTTTATTTCCTGCCTTTTTAGTGACCTTTTGCTTTCTTCATGTATGATGTCCTAGAGGATATCTGGTCTTCAGTCATTGGTGTTTAATGTATCATATCTATTCCTCAGATGGTATCTAAATTCAGGCAGTATATACTCAAGGTCATAGTTGGCTCTCATGGATGTGTTTTAATTTTGTTCAGCTTCAACTTCAACTTGCAAATATAACATATCTAGAAATAAATCTCACTAAAAAATCTTTCAAGAACTTTATGAAGAAAATGTTTTAATTTATTGAAAATAATTACAGTACAACTCAATAAGTGTATGTATGTATCCTATTTGTGGTTTAGAAGATTCAAAGTCTTGAAAAAAAATACTCCTTTGAAAATTGATCTTTTTTCTTTAAATTACTTTTTATTGTGCTTTGGGTGAATATTACAGAGCAAATTCATTTTCCATTCAACAATTCAAACACATATTGGTTTTGACATTCATTGCAGTCTCCACAGTGTAATACCACTACTCCCACTTCCTCCCAGTCTTTACTCTTTTTTTACATCCTTTCCTTTCCCTTCCCTCCTGCCTTCTCAGCTTTTTACCTTTGCAAAGGCTGACATTTTGACCTCCTCTGATTGATTATTCTAAACAGTTTTCACCTCCCTGATGTAGTTATTCAGCTAACAGCCCTGTCTTTTTTTTGGGGGGGGGTAGGAGTTCTGGTAGCTCTGTGGTTAAAAGCACTGGCCTACTGACTAAAATGTCAGCCACTGTGCAGGAAAAAGATGAGACAATGTACTTCCATAAAGATTTACAGCCCTAGAAACCCTACTGGAAATTTTTACTGTGTTCCATAGGGTTGCCATGAGTCGGAATCAACTTAATGGCAATATGTGTAGTTTTTTGGTTTTATTGTTTGGCTGAAAGTTGAACCATGGTGGTGAGCTCAGTTCCAGGCTTGAAAGGATCTAAAATTCATTGTCCTAGGGGTTCCACCAGTCTCTATAAGATCAGTAAGCCTGGTCTTTTTATGATTTTGAATTTTGTTCCACATTTTTTCTCCCACTCTGTGCAGGTCTTCCTATTGTGATTCCTTTTAGAACAGTAATCAGTGGGAGCTGAGCACCATCTAGTAGAGCTTACAAGGGGCACAGTTATTAATTTCTTAGTCATAAACAAGCATCTTGAGGGAATGAGTCGCTGAGCCTAGGGGCACAAGACTATAGTTTAGGGGGACTTCAAAATCAATTGTCATTACATAGTCTACAAAGACAGTGTTCTACATCCTGCTTTGGTGAGCAGTGAGTGGGGTCTTAAAAACTTGTAAGTGGGTATCTAAGAAATAACTATTGGTCTCTCCCTGGAGCAAAGAAGAAGAAAGAAAATCCAAGATACAAGAAACAATTAGTCCAAAGGACTAATGAACCATACAAACCCCAGCCTCCATGACCATGATATCAAAAATTGATCTTATGAATTAGTGTTGTTGTTGTTGTTGTGATATACCATAGAGTTGGACCTGACTCATAGTGACCCCTCCTTGGGTTTCCAAGGCAGTATCACTATGGAAGGAGATTATCCAGCCTTCCTTCCAAGGAGTGGCTGGTGGATTTGAACTGCCAGCCTTCTGGTTAGCAGTCAAGTGCCTTAGGGACTATGCTACCAAGGCTCCTATGCATCAGTGATAAATCTACCTACAAAACCACTTTTCAGGGAAGAGAAAGAGGAGAGAATTTATAAATCTAATTTTGTATTTTATGTCGAAAATCAAAATCTCTAAAGGAGTCAAAGAATTTAGGAGGAAGAAAAAAACTGGCAACCTTTTTTCTTTTATCAGAAGTCAAGAATTACTATAATGCTGTATTAACTAAGTCTGTGTGGTATTGATGCGAGGGTTGACCAATAGGACAAAATAGAGTCAAGAAGGAAGCCCATACATACACAGAATGTTTAATTTGTAACGTATCTAACACTGTATGCCATGGTTCCAGTGATGCACTATTGCTAAATATTAGTATTTAGATTTAGTATTAACAAATATAGGATAGAAGTAGAATAACTTTTCCTCTCTATGTCCATCAAGATCAATAGTTGTGGGAAGCTACATAAAACTGAATCTGAACTAAACATAGATGATATATTATGGACAACATTAAACTTTTCATGGAAAATTATGTCATTGTTGTGATAGGCATGGCCAATGGCATTTGTTGAATATATTGAAAATGTATATGAAATTATGATAGATCATTTGTGAAAACCACAAAATCTGGTCTATAATCAATCAATTAAGCCTCAACATCTCATTAATCAAACAGCCTCCCTCCTGTCAAAGACTGTAAGGAGCACTTTTTATGTTTTATCATCCTCTTCAGAATGCTCAGAGAACTCCACATTGGGATAATAGACACCCCCACATCTGACTAACAACCTCACCTGGCTCCAGGATCTCCTCCCATTTCATTGGTATTTTTTTGTTCTACTTTCTTTATATGTATTTATCTGTCCAAGAAAAATAAATGTATAAACTACATTAAATTGCCTGATCAATAACCAGGGCCATTTTATTAGAAAAGTAGCCTGTTAATAGTTGTCTACAGACAACAAATACCATTGTTATTGTTGTTGTTGTTGTTGTTAGGTGCTGTCGAGTTGTCTCCGACTCATAGCAACCCTATGCACAGCAAAACTAAACACTACCTGGTCTTGTGCCATTTCCATGATCCTTGCTATGCTTGTGCCCATCACTGCTGCCACCATGTCAATCCATCTTGTTGAGGGCCTTTCTCTCTTTTGTCGACCCTCCACCTTACCATGCATGACATCTTTCTCCAGGGAATGGTCCCTTCTGGCAACATGACCAAAGTGGGTAAGATGAAGTCTGTCCATTCTCACTTCCAAGGAGCATTTTGGCTACACTTCCTCCAGAACTTACCTGTTAGTTCTTTTAGCAGTCCATGGTACTTTCAGCATTCTCTGCCAGTACCATTGCTCAAAAGCATCAATTCTTCTCCGGTCTTCCTTATTTATTGTGCAGCTCTCACATGCATATGAGGTGATTGAAAATACCTAGCTTCTGTAAGGCACACCTTAGTCCTCAAGGAGACATCTTTCCTCTTCAGCACTTGAAAGAGGTCCTTTGCAGCCAATGTGCCCAGTGCTATACATTGTCTGATGTCCTGACTGCTGCTTCCACTGCCGTTGATTGTAGAACCAAGCAATGTGAAGTCTTTGATAATTTAAATCTTTTCTCTATTTATTGTAATGCAGCTTATAGATCCAGTTTTGAAGATTTTCATTTTCTTTCTATTGAGATGTAATCTATACTGTAGACTGTATTCTTAAATCTTCATCAGTAAATATTTCAAGTCATTCTCACTTTCAGCAAGACAAGTTGTGTTGTCAGCGTATCTCAGGTTGTTAGTTATTCTTCCTCCAATCTTGATGCCACATTCTTCTTCAGATAGTCCAGCTTCTCAGATTATTTGTTCATCATATAGATCGAATAAATATGGTGAAAGGATTCAATCCTGACGTGCTCCCTTCTTGATTTTAAACCATGCAGTGTTCCCTTTTTTTGTTTGACAATAGCCTCCTGGTCTATGTACATGTTTCTCATGAGTACAATTAAGTGTTCTGGAATTCCCATTGTTCTCAATGTTATCCACAATTTGTTATGATCCACACAATCAAATGTTTTTGCAAAGTCAATAAAACACAAGTAAACATCTTTCTGGTATTCTTTGCTTTAAGCCAAGATTCATCTGACATCAGTAAATGATACCCTCATTTCACATCCTCTTCTGAATCCAGCTTATATTTCTGTAAGTTCTCTATCCATATATCTGCTGCATATCTGCTGCAACTGTTTTTGAATTATCTTCAGTATGATTTTACTTGCATGTGATACTAATGATATTGTTTCATAATTTCCACCTTCTGTGGGATCACCTATCTTTGGAATGGGTACAAATATAGATCTCTTCCAGTCAGTTGGCCAGGTAACTGTTTTCCAAATTCCTTGGCATAGCCAAGTGAGTGCCTCCAGCGGGGCATCTGTTTGTTGAAACATCTCAATGGCTATTTCGTCAATTCCTGGAGCCTTGTTCTTTGCCACATCTTTCAGGGCAGCTTTGATTTCTCCTTTTAATATCATTGGTTCTTGAACATATATCACCACCTATGAATGGATGAAGATCGACCACTTCTTTTTGGTACAGTGACTCTGTATATTCCTTCCATCTTCTTTTGATTCTCCCTGCATCATTCAATATTTTGCCCATAGAATCTTCCAATATTGTAACTTGAGGCTTAAATTTTTCCCTTAGTTCTTTCAGGTTGAGAAATGCTGAGCCTGTTCTTCCCTTTTGGTTTTCTAACTCCTGGTCTTTGCACATTTCATTATAGTAATTGGCTTTGTCTGCTCAAGTAGCTCTTTGAAATTGTTTGTTCAGCTCTTTTATCTTGTCATTTCTTCCATTTGCTTTAGCTGTTTTTTGCTCAGGGGCAAGTTCCAGAGTCTCTTCTGACATCCATTTTGGTCTTTTCTTTCTCTCTTGTATTTTAAATGACCTTTTATTTTCTTCATGGATTATGCTCTTGATGTCATCAAACAATTTTTCTGGATTTCGGTCATTGGTGTTCAATGCATCAAATCTATTCTTTAAGTGGTATCTAAATTCAGGAAGGAAATATTCAAAGTCATATTTTGGCTATCGTGGACTTGTTTTAATTGTCTTCTACTTCAAGTTGAACTTGCATATGAACAGTTGATGGTCTATTCCACAATCAGCTCCTGGCCTTGTTTTGGCTGAGGATATTGAGCTTTTCCATAGGCTCTTGCCACAGATGTTATCAGTCTGATTTCTGTGTACTCCATCTGGCAAATTCCATGTGTATAGCTGCTGTTTGTGTTGTTGAAAAAAAGGTATTTGCAATGAATAAGTCATTGATCTTGCAAACTTCTATTATGTACTCTTCAGCCTTATTTCTGTCACCAAGGCCAAATTTTTCAACTATCTGTGATTCTTCTTCGTTTCCAACATTTGCATCCCAATCACCAGTGATAATCAACACATCCTGATTGCACATTCAGTCAATTTCAGACTGCCAAAGTTGATAAAAATTTTCAATGTCCTCAACTTTGGCTTTGTTGGTTGGTGCATAAATTTGAATAATAGTAGTATTAATGGATCTTCCTTGTAGGTATATGGATATTTTCCTATCACTGACAGCATTGTACTTCAGGACAGATCTTAAAACATCCTTTGTGATGATGAATGTCACGCCATTGCTCTTCAAATTGTTTTTCCCAGCATAGTAGATCATATGGTTGTCTGATTCAAAATGGCCAAAACCAGCCCATTTCAATGCACTAATACCTAGGATATCAATCTTTATGCATTGTATTTCATTTTTGACAACTTACAGTTTTCCCAGATTCATACTTCATACATTCCATTTCCAATTATTAATGGATATTTGCAGCTGTTTCTCCTCAATTTGAGTCATGGCATGTCAGTACATGGAGGTTCTGAAGGATTTACTTTATCCATATTATTATGGTTGATTCTACTCTGATGAGGCGGCTCTTCCCTACTCTTGTTCCCAGTGCATTCCAACTCAAGAGGCTCTTCTTCCTGCACTGTGTCAGACAATGTTTCCAAGCTATACATAAAGTTTCCCAGTAATGTATCAGACAGTTTTTCTCTTCTATTCATAAATTTTCCCCTGGACAATTCTGTGAGAAGTGGATGGCCTTTTCCTTTTATCTCATCTGTCTCAGTCTATAAGCTGCATTGAAACCTGTGTACCATGTGCAGCCCTGCTGGCATTTGAAACACCGGTGGTACAGCCTCAAGCCTCACAGCAATGTGCAAGCCCCACAAGATGACAAACTTATAGACAAGTTTGTCTCCCTTAGCTGTAAGAAACCTCTCCACCCTCCCCTTACCTAATTCCTACCTGGATTCTGCCACTTTGTGGTCCCCAGCCACTCTTTTCCTTTCCTGGCTCTCTGAGGCTAGGGCCTACTTGTCTCCTTCCCCTTACCTGGATCAAATAGCATTAAGCAGAAAAATATCACTTCTCTAATCCAATACTTACATTATTCGCAAATCAAAAGTTATCAACATATATTTTGTGACTCTACATTGTTACATTTTAATGATCTGGATGTTTAAATATTTAATGTCCAATTGGAAATATTGCTTGTAAATTTTAATGTTTGAATTACCATTCCTATCTTTATTACTACATGAAAAATTTTCACAGGCCTTTGATTTCTTGAATTTTATCTCTTAAATCTTATGTACACATGCAAATATTTTCTTTATTGTTTTAATTGTTGGTCAATGTGTGCGTATTTCTTAATTTATCATTACACTATGAGTGCCTATGTTGCATAATAAGAAATTTCTGTGAGAAAACTAGTTACACCCCTACAGTTGTTTGGCATATTCAACAACGATTGTTGAAGATTTGGTAGGGCTATACATAAGAGATAAACCTGAATAACACTAAATTAACAAGTAGAAATACATTCCTCTCTTACATAAAAGAAGTCCAGAGATGATTATTTCAGAGTCAGAAGTTGTCTAGTGCTACTATAACCAAAATACTTAAGTAGGTGGCTTTAATAAATAGAAATCTATCCTCTCAGTTTTAAAGGCTAGAAATCTCAATTCAGGGCACTAATTCTAGAGAAAGGCTTTCTCTTTCTCTGTTGGATCACAGTTTAGGAGGAAGGTCTTATTTTTGGGTCTGGTGCTCTTTGGATATCTCCATGTGTCTTGGCAATAATCACCCTTTGGTCTAGGAGATTCCCAGTGCAAGGACCCTAGTTTCAAAGGATGTGCTCCTCTCTTGGTTCTTTATTCTTGGTGGTAGTAAGTCACACTCTCTGCTCACTTCTCTCTCCACTTATCTCTTGTAAGATAAAAGATGATGCAGGCTGAACCCCAGGGAAACTTCTCTTACATTAGATCAGGGCTGTGATCTGACTGAGGGTGTTGCATCTCATCCAAATCCCCTTACCACTGATTGGCTGATCACATCAGATTACCTCATGGGAAGATTACTTCATCATAACTACCAAACTACTGAGAATAATGGCCAAGCCAAGGTGGCACATATTTTGGTGGGGCACAATTCAATCCATGGCAGAAGATGACAACACAAGGCTGCTTGGGTCCCCCACATTTCTCAGGTCACCATTCTCCTATCAGTGTGTGGCCTGAAACACCAGCTATGAGATACTTCCAGGCCCAGGCAGCAGGACAGGAGAAGGGAAAGAAGGGGCAAAGGACTGAGACCAACATTGGACACAGTATAAATACTCAATGTTTGCACAAAGACTGAATATTGCATGTTGTTTTTGTAGTTAGGGTCTGTCTAGTTGATTACAACTCATAGCAATCCCACGTGACAGAGTAGCACTGTACCATAGGGTTTTCTAGACTGTAATGTTTATGGAAATAGATCACGAAGTCATTTATCCTGTGGAAGTTTTAGGTGAATTTGAACCACCAATCTTCAGTTAGCAGTTAGCAGCTGAGGGCTTAACCATTGTCCCAAAAGGGCTCCATGAAAATCATATGGACTGATGCAACTGAAAAAAAAAATGTTATTGTTTTTGGGTACTATCAAGTCAGTATTAACTCAGCAACCTTATATACAACAGAATGAAACTTTTCATGGACTTGTACAATCCTCATAACAGTAGGCATGTTTAAGTCCATCGTTGCAAATACTGCATCAATCCAGAAAATAGTGACCAAGAAATTTATTTAAACCACATTGCACTCTCTCCCTCCTTCTCTCTCTTCCCCTTTGTGTGTGTGTGTGTGTGTGTACCACCTTTCTTTCTCTCACACACACACACACACACACACACACACAAGTTGTTTCTGGTGCAGAATCTCCAAAGCTTCCCACACTTGTTGCTAAAACTGTGTTCAAAACAGCAAACCAATAAATCAACAAGAGACTTCATCTACATGACACAATGACACAAATGAAGAAGCTGACTCATCTTTCCTATGACTTTTCTGACTGTGCAGTTGTTTTGACACTGTGTGTTTTATATGTGGGAAGATGTTTATAGTCCATTCTGTCACTGACTTTGAAGTCGTATTCACTTTTTGTATTCAGCAATATCATTTCTGAATATAAAGAACCAGACACTTCTTGAGAGTGTAATTCTTCCTAGTCTTTTCACAATTATTTATTATCCCACAAAAAAACTACACAAAAATTGTATAATTACTTTTATTTTCTTTTTTTACATTACTAAGTGAGCAAACCACTGTTCTATTTTAGGGCTGTATTTGAGCATATTGATCATCTACCTCTGAAGCTCTCAATTGGAGTTGCACATAACAATTACCTGGGGAGTGATTAAAATACTTGTGCCACCCAAATATCCTATTCCATAGATAAAAACCCAAAGAATTGTGTGCATGTGGTTATTCTGCCCCTTACTGTCATATGTACTTAAATTTAAAAAAAGTCTAAATCCTGCTTAAACACCTCTATTATTCAATTTGAGAAACACTATCTGGTTAAAGGAGCTCTCATGGCACAGTAGTTAAGGCATTTGGCTGCTAACCAGAAGATCCATGGTTTGAACCCACCAGCTGCTCTGCAGAAGAAAGATGAAGCGGTTTGCTTCTGTAATGATTTACAACCTTGGAAATCCAATGGGGGCTGTTAACAGTTAGAATTGACTCGGTGGTAGTGAATTTGGTCTAGTTTTGTTTAACCTGGTCAAACACCTCTTTGAGACATATAAATACAACAGGGCTACATCAAAGAGCATAAATACCATGGGGTGAGAGATATTTTCATTTGCTATCATATCTCCGGGAGCTCTGATAGCATAGTGCCTAAGGCACTTGACTGCTAATCAGAAGCCTGTCGGTTCAAACCCACCAGCCACTCCTCCAAAGGAAGATGGGGTAATCTACTTCCATAGTGATACTGCCTCAGAAACCCAAGGAGTGGTCGCTATGAGTCGGGTCCAACTCGAAGACACCTAACAACAAACAACATCATATCTCCAGCATCTAGCACAATGTCTTACACAAGGTAACCACTCAATGAATAGATCAGAGAATTATGTTCAAATGGCTGACAGAAGTAAAAATTTGTCTCAAATCTTTGGGCAAAGGTGAAATGGACCTTCCCTGAGCAAGATACAAACTGAGTGGTTTCTTTAGTGTTCAAATATATTATCATTTTGCCAAATTATATTACAAATTCATGTGCTTACTTGCAGTTTGCTGTCTAGTTCCCTCACCAGAATATTAGCTCCTAGACGTGATCCATCGTTCAGAACACTGTGTGATACATTGGACCCACAACCTTTGACATTGAGTTGATTCTGACTCAGAGTAACCCCATGTCTTCCAGAGTACAACTGCTCCATAGGGTTTTCGTGGCTGTAATCTTTATGGAAGTACATCGCTGGCCTTTCATCTGCAGTGCACTTGGGTGGGTTTAAACCATCAAGGTTTAGGTGAATAGTTAATAACAAACCCCTTACACTACCACAGATTTGGTTCAATGGGCAGGAACTAAAAATGTGTTAAGTGATTATTAAAGGAATATATTCAAGGCTCCCACTTGTGGAGTTAGATCATGAAATTGTGGTTTTATAAAATAGCCTAACAGTAGAAGACATAATAAATGCTCCTTTTAAAAAAATTAAAAATGTATGGCTATAAATGTAAAAATCATTTGACATTCCATTAAAACTATGTTTAATAATCTGGTGTACAACTTTTTAGCTTTTACTATGTGCATGTCTTTGTGTGTATAATTTTACAAAAAAGAGATCGTATTTAAGTGGTATTTTATTCATTAATTTTTTCTCTAAGTAATATACCATGTGAGAGAGAGAGAGAGAAAAGGACACAGAAAGAGAGAGAGAGAGATTTACTTCAAGAAATTGCCTCACATGATTGTGGAGGTTGTCAAGTCCAAAATTAGTAGTTAGTGACAGATTGGAGACCTCTGTAGGCTTGCAACCCAAGATCCATCGGTTAGGTGACAGAAGAGTGCAGAGTAGAAAAAGAGAGCAGGTTCTGCCAAAATATCTCTTTATACTCTGGAGGCAGAATACACCCTAAGGAAATAACTTTTAAAACTGATTGAGTACATTGCATGAGATTACATAATAAAAGGTATTTATATTACATTGCAATAGATTACATTGTGAGACAGTAACTAGACACTCATTTGGTCAAACCACTGGGAATTATACTTTCTCTAAGCTGACATATAAAATTAACTATCACACCTACAAAAGACAGCATATAGATATACTTTTTTTTAATGTTTGCAAAGAATCCTATTACATGAAAAATTTATTTAAGCATACCCATGGTAATGGACATTTGAGCAGTGTAGAGTATTTTGCTATTACAAACAATTGACATTCCTCTCCATTTATATATGTGCATATATATTCAGAGTATAAATTCCTAAATTCCTAGAAGTAAAACTATTATTTAATACATTTTAGATCATGAGATATATTACCAAATTATCTTCCAATAAGGTCTTATCAATTAAGTTTCTTCAAAGAGGGGATGGGAGTATTAGTTTACCTTCACACCCTGACCAATATAATCCACTATTAAAATTTTAAGACTTTTTTAGGCTCATAAATGCAAGAAAAAGTATCTCATTGTCTTAATTTGTATTTTTAATTATAATTGAGGTCAAGAATTATAAATGAGATTTGTCTAACATTTATAAGCTATTTGTATATTCGTTTTCTGTGAATTATTTCTAATTATATTTTGCCCATTTTTGTTTTGAATTAATTTTTGATTGATAAATAAAGATTCTTTACATATTATAAAAATATGTATTTTATTACAGGAATGTTATATTGATGGCATTAATGGCCTTAGTTCTTCACCCGTCTCTGCATCCAGGCCCTTTATTATATGACTCTGTAGTTTATTTTATTATTTCCTTACCCCTTAAATTTTAGCAGCCTTTATGATTTGTTTTGACTAATAATATGTAACAGAAGTGATGATCTGAGTCTTTGCCTCAAGAAGAGTTCTGTTTTTCTACTGTATCATAAAGGACCTCTGGTGGCATAGTGGTTAAAGCATTATGCTGTAAACCAAAGGTCCATAGTTCAAACCCACCAGCTGCTCTGTGGGAGAAGGATGAGACAGTCTGTGTCCATAAAGATTTATAGCTTGAAAATCCTATGTATGCCACTGTTAATCAGAATTACCTCAATAACAGTAGGTTTATTGTTTCAATGCACTTCTGCAAGTTTCACAGAAAGACATGCCCAGGTTAGTCCACTAGTCCCAGAAGGAGAATGAGTCAGGGGGAGCAGACCCAAGCCATCCAGTTGCCTCTGATGAAACTAGTCCAGATAAACATAGAACTAACCAATCCATAGACTCTTGAGGGAGACCAGCTAAGATCAGCCAAACCCAATGGATTTTTATCACCATGAATCAGGAGCTATAATAAATGATTGCCATTTCAGGAAGGACTTCAAATGAATTGGTTGGAAGTCCTGGTTTTAGGCCACTGAATCTTGAAATGGTTTGTTATACAGCACTAGGTAACTGATAATACTCAACTCACTGCCGATGAGTTGGATCTGACTCATAGTGACTTCTCCTAAGGTTTCCGAGGTGGTATCACTATGGAAGTTGATTGCATAGTTGTCAAATAATTCTCTCAATTTTTGTTCTCTTTCCCTCTTGTCGTTCCTTCTTTCCTTTCCTTTCTTTCTTTTTTCTTTTCCATCATCTCCCCTTCCCTTTTTACCATCCCTCACTCTCTCTCTCCCTAACTCTTTTGTTTCTGTTTCTCTCTCCTTTTTTCTCTTTCTGTCTCATTTATATTTGTTAGTTGCTGTTGAGTCAGCTCCAACTCAGTAACCTTATGTATAGCACAAGAATGGTTTGGCTGGTTCTGCACCATTTTCACTAACATTGGTATGTTTGAGCCTATTTTTGCAGCTATTTTGTTAATTCATCTCTTTGAGAGTTTCCTTTCCTTTTGCTGACCCTCTACCAACCATGATGTCCTTTTCTAGCAATTGGTCTTTCCTGAGGAAATGTCTAAAGGGAGTAAAATATCACTATCCCTGCTTCTAACAAGCATTCTAGTTATATTTCATCTGAGGCTGCTTCCCTAGTGTATCCAATATTTTTTTGCCAACATCTCAATTTGAATGCATTGATTAGCACCCTCCAATTATTCAATTATTCTTAATTTTCTAGTTTGTTTTATGTTTCTGTTGACTTTGTTTTGGTTGGGAATAACATTAAATTTATTCATGAATTTAGACGAACTATTCAGCATCTTTCTATTCCAATAAATATTATTCCACACCATCATTTAATTGTTACATAGTATGTTATTGCATGATTGTTTTCATTTATTCATCCTTATATACAATGCAGTAATAATCATTATTCTCATATTTTTCATACTCCTTTTAATGATCACTTTAAAACAAATTCCTAATAATGCAATTGCAGTATTCATACCTTTTTAACTTCCATATATATTAAAATTGTTCCCAGGAAAGTTGCATCAAGTTCTACTCCCCCTAACAATTTATAGTAATATGTGTTTCCCTTACTAATGAAAAGGTAGGTGATTCACACCCACACAACAGCTCGACAGGAGAAAGATCTGGAACTCTTCTTCCATTAAGAATATAGCCAAGAAAATTCTAAGGAACTGTTCAACTTTGTCATATGAGATCACTATGAGTCAGAGTCAATTTGATGGCACCCAACAACAATGTCCCTTGAACACTTTGAGTATTAGCAATATTTTGTATTTTTTATACATATGTAGGAAATGATAGAAGTAAATAGTTTAAATTCACTTCATACACATATGCCTAGGAACCACAAAGGAAAGTCATGACATGTTTATCAAACTATGCTACACAAAACGTTTGCTTCTTTGGACTCTCATGTAATCCTAGCACATTATTATTAATATAATAACAAAATGTTAATGTTTTTCTCATGCTTGCTATGGCATTCATTTTGTTTGCCAGAGGACACACTTAACTTTCACTCCTTATGTCTTATGTTCCATGTATTAGAGAAAGTTAAATAAAATAACTCTGTATAATTTTAATTTTCTTTCAGTAAACTTTAATTAATTTGCTTTTAAATACCCTGAAGATTTGTTTTATCATACCTAAACATGAAAGTAAAAATGCATAAAAATTAATAAAGACCTTTTATTTCCAATGCAAGATAAAAGTAATTCCAAATACAGAATGAAGATCTTGTGTGTTTTTGTTAGGTGCCATTGAGCCAGTTCCAACTCACAGTGACTGTATGTATGACAGAAAGAAACACTGCCCAGTTGTGTGCCATCCTCACAACTGTTGCAATGCATTATAGCCCCTGTGTCCATCCATCTCACTGAAGGTTTTTTCTTTTTTCACTGACCCTCTACCCAGCATGATATCCTTTTCTAGGGACTGATCCCTCCTGATAACATCACCAAAATCCTTCTAGATTCTAAGGAGCATTCTGACTATACTTCCTCCAAGACAGATTTGTTTGTTCAAGCAGTCCATGGTATATTCAATATTCTTTGCAAATATCACAATTCAAATGCATCAATTCTTCTTTGGTTTTCCTTATTCGTGTCCAGATTTCACATGCATGTGAGGTCATTGAAAACACCATGGCTTGGGTCAGGTATGCCTTAGTCTTCAAAGTGATATCTTTTCTCTTTAACATTTTAAAACAATCTTTTGCAGCAGATTTGTCCAATGCAATACATTGTTTGATTTCCTTCTGCTGTCCCCATGGGTATTGATTAAGTAAAGTGAAATCCTTGGCAATTTCAAACTTTTCTACATTTATTATGATATCATGTATTGATCCAGTTGTGAAGAGTTTTATTTACTTTACACTGACATGGAATCCATGCTGAAGGTTGTATGGATCAAGTTTTTGAGCCTCATCAGTAAGTGCTTCATTACATATGACTATATGAAATGATATAATAAGATTGTTAAATCACTGTAATACTAGGGACTTAAGAACTGGATCTATTTGCCTGGAACCCCAAGGATATTCTGGACCTGGACGATTGGAAATGTGCGAAATTCCCTTGTTACTATTATACCCCACACCAGTTTGGTGAACAGAGATGCAGCCATCCCTCACTCCCACCCACTTTCTGGGATAACAGGAATTCCATCCCAGTCTATGTGCTCAGACAGAGCCTGTGTGCCCTGACTTGCCCTGTCCCAATTTTATTTTTCTTTTTTCTGTTTCTTAATTTGTTTGTTTTTGTCTAAGTTTGTTTTAAAACTACTATTGTTATTATTGCTTTTGTCTTTTTACCATTATTCTTTAGCTTTCCCCTCCCAGTTTCTAGTTTTCAGCTATATTTCTTTTCCCTGTTCCTGGTTGCATTTTTTTTTTTTTTTTTCATTATCGTGGTTAACCTGATTCCTTGTTTTTCTTTGCCAATATTTTCCTTCATTATGTTCTTTCTCTACCATTTTTCTCTTATTGCCTTCTCCCCAGATATTGCAGGTTTTTGTTTTGTTTTTTCCTTCTTTTTCTTTTTTTAGTTCCAGTTCCTGTGCAATTACATGGAGTATTTT
>NW_006921633.1:4564797-4567039 GCF_000298275.1 Orycteropus afer afer | reverse complement strand
TTACTTACAAAGGACAACCAGTAAGAATAAGCTCAGATTTCTCAGCAGAAACCATGCAAGTGAGGAGGCAATGGGATGGTATATATAAAACCTTGAAAGAGAAAAATTTTCAGCCAACAATTATATACACAGAAAAATTGTCCCTAACATATGATGGGGAAATTCAGAGATTTCCAGATAAGCAGAAACTAAGGGAATTTGTAAAAACCAGACTAACCTTACAAGAGATACTAAATGGAGTCCTTTGCACAGAGAACCAAAAATAGCAAATAACAACCAATGACATAACCCAGAAACCACGACTATGGATATATCCAAAGTAAAATAAGTTTAAAAGATTGTAAACAGGGAATAAGAGACATCAATTGACAAGTCAGGACAATTACAAACAAAAAAAGGGAAAATACTGTGTAGTTACAGAGCTTCTAAATGGTAAGGAAGTTAAGAGAGTTGCAAGACAGAATGGACTGTTCTAAACGGGGAGAAAATTATAAACCACAGGGTAACCTCAAAGAAAAATGATAAACCTTCACATCACAATAAAAAAAGAGGACAAGCACAAATATTCAACAACTATTAAAACAACTAAGACAACCAAAGGAAATGATAACAATATTCATAAACATAATGAGCTCAGCAAAGAAAATAATATGGAACAAAGAAACAAGTGGTACCATGAAAAAACACATAACAAAATGACAGCAACCAACTCATACTTGTCAATAATTACATTGAAAGTTAATGGATTAAATGCACCATTCAAGAGAAAGAGAGTTGCAGATTGGATAAGAAAACAAAATTGATCAATATGTTGTGTACAAGAGACACACCTTAGAGACAAAAACAAAAATAGACTAAATAAAAGGCTGGAAAAAGACTTATCAAGCAAACAGCAGCCATAAAAGAGCAGGAGTAGCAATAATAATTTCTGATCAAATTGACTTTAACACAAAAACCTCCATATGAGACAAGGAAGGGCATTATATATTGATTAAAGGATCAATTGAACATGAAGATATAACCATAATAAATATGGACCCAATGAAAGAGCCCCAAAATACACAAATCAGACTTTAAAAGAGTTGAAAAGTCAAATAGATGACTCCACAGTCATATAGTGGGAGACTTTAATAAGCACTTTCAATGAAAGATAGAAAAATTGGAAAGAAATTCAACACAAATGCAGAAGAACTAACAATACAATCCACCAACTTGATCTTATAGACATTTACAGAGCATTTCACCCAATAACAGCACAATATACATTCTATTCCAGTGCACAAGGGACATTTTCCATGATAGACAATATGTTAGGCCATAAAGCAAAACTTAATAAATTTAAAAACATTGAAATACTGCAAACCATCTTCTCAGATCAATGCTATCAAATTGGAAATCAACAAAAGGAAGATGAATGGGAAAGGAGTGAACACATGGAAACTGAACAAGATCCTCCTTAAGAAAGACTGGGTAAGAGAAGATATAAAAATGGAATTTCAAAAATTCCTTGAAACAAATGAGAATGAAAACACAGTATACCAAAATCTTTGGGACACAGCAAAAGCAATGATCAGAGGCCAATTTATAGCAATAACACATCCATCAAAAAAGAAAAAAGAGCCAAAATCAACACTTTAAACCAACATCTCCAGCAATTAGAAAAAGAGCAGCAAGAAAAGCCTACAGTCACCAGAAGAAAGGAAATAATCAAGATTCGAGCAGAAATCAATTAAACAGAAAATAGAAGGGCAATAGAAAAATCAACAAGACCAGAAATTGTGGGTTTTTTTAAAAGATAAATAAAATTGACAAACCACTGGCAAATTTAACAAAGGAACCAAGGGAGAGAATATAGATAACACAAATAAGAAACAAAATGGGTGGCACCACAACAGAACCAACTAAAATGAAAAGGATAATATCAGGATACTATGAAGAACTGTACTCCATCAAATTTAAAAGTCTGGAAGAAATGGACAGATTTCTATAAATACACCATTTACGTAAACTAACAGAGTCTAATGTGGAAAAGTTTAACAGATCCATAAAAAAAAAGAAAATGAACAGGTCATCAAAAAATTACTAACAAAAAAAAAAGTCCTGGCCCAGACAGTTTCACCAGAGAACATTCAGGGAAGAACTGACACCATTCCTACTAAAACTATTCCAAAACATAGAAAAGGATGGGATCCTCCCTAGCTCATTTTATGAAGCAAACATAAAACCAGGCAAAGACATCACT
>NW_006921633.1:4528656-4548823 GCF_000298275.1 Orycteropus afer afer | reverse complement strand
CTCTTGGAAGGGGATCTACGTAGGAGATCCTTGATAGAGAGGGAGAACAATGTGGAACAAAACTCAAAATCATTTGGAGAAAAAAAAAAGAAAGGGGGGAGGGAGCAGGTTTGCTGATCCGATAGAGCCTGGTGGAACGCCTGAGACTATGGCTCCTAGCTGCCCTTCAGGTCTGGAACTGAACACACACCTATGGTTTCCAGCCAAACAAAAGACAGGCATATGAGTTGAACATTTACCTGAGGTAGATACATTCCTTGGAGAGAACAATCATGGGAGAAAGAAGAGCTGCTTATGCACAGAGAGACAGCTCAGGGGGCAGGAGCCCATGGAGGGATGGACACTGGGAAGAGGTAACTATGGCGAGGAATTGGGAGGGGAGCTGTTCCATTGTGGTAAACTGTGGTCAATACCATGAGACAAAGTGTATGTAAACTGCTGTATGGAAAGTGAATTTGCTCTTTAAATCTTCACCCAAATCACAATTAAAAAAAAAAAAAAAGGAAAATTAAAAAAAAAGAGCAACCCTCCCCAACCCCAAAAAAACAAAAAGAATAGAATGTATCAAATTTAAAACTGGCTGGAATAATAGGAAGACATTTTGGGCAGTGTGTTTTCATCCCTGATATTGTCTCCAACCCACTCTCCATTGACTGGATAAGAAAAGTTACATAACCACCCAGAACTCAAAGTGACTGGATTCCTCCCCTTAATGGTTACTAGTTCAGAGTTGAACAATCTATCTATGCCTAAACTCATGGCAGTTTCTTAAATTGCTCGAACAACACAAAGCATAGGTTTCCTATTATGGCTGGAGAGAAAGAAATCTTTCCAAGTGAATATGAATGCAAAAGCATATTTCCCTGTAATTATGAATACTTTGAGAGAAGCCCTGCTAAGGACGAAGCCAGCAGTCTTAGGAAGAAAAAAACAAAAACAAAAAAATCTCGAAAAATGGGGCCTCAGCCCTAAGGGCATCCTAAATGAATGTAACCTGTAGTTTCAGTGCTAGATGGTTCAGTTATGTAAGCCAATAAAATATTGGTGATACCAGTTTCAGTTGGATTATTATTGTTTACAACTTAAAAGTGCCTAAGTGAAAGGGAACATTCCTTAGAAGGACAGTGAATCAAGTTCCTAATATCTAATACAACCATCTGGCATCATGGATATAAGAAAGATTGTAAAATTTTGTGATAAAAGATTATAGTCACTCATTCTAGAAGCAAAGATACTTCCCAAAGCTCTCAGCTGATTGGTTACTTATACTCTACCTAGAAACACAGTAGATGAGGCAGATTTTCTACTTGCTCAGGTCTGATGTTCTATTTGCTGACTGGAACATCTTTCTCTCATCTTTAACATTGAAAGTTTCAAAAGCACTCCTTTGTTTCTGGGTTACATTCACCTGTCAATATATATATAAATACATAAATATACACATATTTATTTACATATATATATATATATATATACATATATATATATTTCAAGTAGATATAAATGATTTCAAAGAAAAATCTCTTCACCAACCAAAAAAATAAATAGAAATATTTTCAAAATGCTAATGGCTAGATAAAGATAAAATGTCAGTGAATATCCAAGTAGAGAGCAAATTAAATTCATGAATTATACTCTATTTACACTTCAAACATGAATTAAAATTGTTTATTTAGCTAACAGACTCAGCCTTGATTACATGTTATTAGTGTCCATGAGAATTTAAACTGAGCTTGAGTTTATTAAGCTCCCTAAAAAATCACAGTCTTTTACTTTAGAGTTGGAAATATAAATTGATCTAGTATCTTGGCTATTAACACCTACACTCAAGTTAATTATTGCTTGAGGAATCTAACTTTTTAATTTTGAGAAATGAAACAAAAAAATAATTCTTCATGTTACTAATCAATTTTTGAGTTCTAGTGGTATGGACACTAGCCAGCCCCACACCAATTCCCTTGTACCAATTTCCTCTTTTTATTTGTAAAGTGTTGGCCTTTCCTACTGTAGAACTGATGTACTTGCTCCAGAGTATATTTCCTTCTTCATTGTTTGAAACACATTTGGCATTTAAAGGAGCACTTACTTATACTTATTTATTTCTAGAAATATTTCATAAGTGAATGTCTATATAACTACAATGTTTTGCTCATGTCATTTCTTGTAAAATGTTGTGTAGTAATATTGTAATTTAGAGGTTCGTGGAAAGGAAGTACTGGAGGACTTAGATGGTCAGCCCAATGAGAACAGTATTAACTTTCTGATCAAGATAGTAAAATTAAATTCACAGGAGAAAAATAAGCATATTCATCAAGAGAGATTAATTTGCCTCTTTCTGAAGATTTCAAAGATGGTCCATGCAACTCTCCCTATTTTGAGATATGGCTGTAAAATCTACACAGACAATTGCTACTACAGGTATAGTGGCATCACATAAGTTGGCACATGGAGGCAACAGAGTCATCTGTAGTGGAATATGGCTGAATGGTGTCATGGATTGAATTGTGTGCCTTCAAAATTTGTGTCAACTTGGCTGGACTATGGCTCTCAGTGGTTTACTAGTTGTAGAATGATGTAATGTGGCAGATATGCAATGATGCCCCCTGATTTGATCCGATGTGTTAAACTGATCAAGGATAAAAGGATTAAGAGTAAGGGTGGGTTGCAACACACTTAGTCCCATCACAGCCCCATGCAATATAAAGAGACTTCCCTGGGATGTGGCCTGCAACACCTTTTACTTTATTAGAGATAAAAGGAGAGAAAAGGAAGCAAAGAGGCAGGAATTTACCACCACCAAAAAAGAGGACCCAGAAGCAGAGTACATTCTTTGGACCCAGGATCCCTGAACTGGAATCCTCCTAGGAACAAGACACACACACACAGAAAGTCTTCTCCTGGAATTGGTGCTCTGAACTCAGATTCCTAGTTTCCTACACTGTAAGTGTTGGAAGTGCTTACTTGTTTATGCCAAGAAATTTTGCCAAGAAATCACCTGGCCAACTGACTGGAAGAGATTTATATTTGTGCCCATTCCAAACAAAAGTGATCCAACACAATATGGAAATTGTTGACCAATATAATTAATATTACACCTAAGTAAAATTTTGCTGAAGATAATTTAAAAATAGTTGCAGCAGTATATTGACAAAGAACTTCTAGAAATTCAAGCTGGATTCAGGAGAGGATGTGGAATGAGGGATATCATTGCTGATGCCAGATAGATCTTGGCTGAAAGTAAAGAATACTAGAAATTTGTTTACCTGCGTTTCATTGACTATGCAAAGCCATTTGACTCTGCGGATCATAATAAATTATAGATACCATTGCAGAGAATGGGAACTCCAGAGCACTTAATTGCGCTCAAGAGAAACCTGTAGAACTATGTTAGAATAGATACTGCATGATTTAAATTTAGGAAGGGTGTGCAGTAGGGTTGTGTCCTTTCATAATACTTATTTAATCTATATGTTGAGCAAATAATTTGAGAAATGGGATTATATGAAAAAGAATACAGCATCAGGATTGGAGGAAGACTCATTAACAACCTGGGATATGCAGATGACTCTTTGCTTGCTGAAAGTAAAGAAAACTTGACGTACTTACTGCTGAAGATCAAAGACTATAGTCTTTAGTATAGATTACACCTCAACATAAAGAAAATAAAAATGCTCACAACTGGACCAATAAGATACATGATGATAAATGAAGAAAAGTTTGAAGCTGTAAGGAATTTCATTTTACTTGGATCCACAATCAACACCCATGCAAAAAGCGGTTAAGAAATCAGACATAGTATTACACTGGGCAAATCTGTTACAAAATATCTCTTTAAAATGTTAACCAGCAAAGACATCACTTTAAAGACTAAGGTGCACCTAACGCAAGCCATGATATTTTCAATCATCTAATATTCATGTGACAGCTGGATCATGAATAAGAGAAACAGAAGAATTAATGCCTTTGAATTATGATATTGGCAAAGAATACTGAAAATACCATGGACTGTCAGAAGAATGAACAAATCTGTCCTGGATAAAGTATGGACAGAATGCTCCTTGGAAGCAAGAATGGCCAGATTTTGTCCCACCTACTTTGGTCATGTCAGAAGGGATCATTCCATGGAGAAGGATCTCATGCTTGGTAAAGTAGAGGGTCAGTGAAAAAAGGGGAATACCCTCAACAAGATGCATCAACATAGTACTGCAACAGTATAGCAAGGATCGTGAGGATGGCACATGACCAGGCAGTGTTTCGTTCTTTTAAACACTATGAATTGGAGCTGACTGGACAGCACCTAGCAACAACAATAAACTATAAGGGAATAAATTCGGTTTGCTAAGCCATCCACTTGTGGTATTTCTATTATAGCAGCACTAGAGAACAAAGGAACTCTGTTGGCATAGTGCCTAAGGCACTTGACTGCTAACCAGAAGGCTGGCAGTTCAAACCCACTAGCCACTCCTCAGAAGGAAGATTGGGCAATCTACTTCCATAAGATACCGCCTTGGAAACCCAAGGAGGAGTTGCTATGAGTCGAATCGACTCAATGGCAGTGTTTTTTTATTTTTTTTATTTTTTAGTTAGATAACAAAGACAGAATAGTATATCCTCTATTCAGGGCCGCTTTCCTAGTTTGCTCCAATATATTCTTCAGTTCTCAAACATTACCAAGATTAGGACAAGTTCCCTTGTAATATACTCCATAGCTTCTGTACTTTCCTCTATAACATGTATTAGCTTTTAGACATATACTTCTTTTGTATCATGATTGATTAATATTTTCCTCACTTACTAAACTATAAGTTCCAAGAGGGTAAGAACTATGTCCTTTTGAGTACCATTGTGTGTAATGGTATGTTTATATGACATAAAAGCATACAATGGCAATGTGTATGTGTTTAAGACAATGCTTAGCACACACATAAGATACATCATACATATATTTAAAAAAAAAATGGGTGAGGAAATGAGGCAGAGCCTACTTCACTGGGTACATCTGTCACTTTCCCTGAGGAAGGGATAAAAGAAGATCCCTGAATATTTCTGAAAATCAATTTTAAAGTACATTTCATTTGTGGAAAACAGATCACAAATGCAAATTCTCTTCAAAGTGAAGAATACATGCTCAGACCAAGCAAGGAATAATGTATCAGTGGGCAGGGATATCAGTGGATAAAGTATGAGTGTATATGGGTGCCTACATAGATCATCATACCACCTCGGAAACACAAGGAAGTGTCACTATGAGTTGAATCAACTGGACTGTAGTGAGTTTGGTTTGGTTTTTAACCTAAGATTAAAAGGGATATAAATATAACTCAAAGCACAGTAAGTGACTCACTTAATCAGGTGGCTGAAGTGTGCTTCACTTATATTTAAATGAAAGACATAGTATTCCTCTCAAGTCATTTACGAGCTAGAAAATCACCCAGAATATTTTTTTTAAAAAATTTTTGGTTTCTTTCATGTTTCTGAAAAACAAGAAGCAGAAAGAGATCACCTTTATGCATGCACAGAAGTACAATTATAGAATTTTTTCTTCAAGTTACTTTCATTTCACTTCCCTTCTCCCAAATGTATTTTAGCTCCATATAAGAGTTTCTCAAGCAAAGTCTGAAACAAAACAAAAAAAAAAAAATACTATTCACTTTATCCTCTAATAAGATGAACAATTAGAACAAAAATAAAATACAGATCAATTATTTCACTAAATGCCTAAATGTTTATTCTATATCAAATGGTAAAATAAGAGAAGAATAAAGTAAACAATTAGTAGGTATAATATTTAATGCATGCTGTTGCAAGAAATGAAAACAGGAAAAATTCATAATTTCAAAAAGCTCAAAATTTTATTACTTCAACAAAATCCAGAAATACTTGCTTAAAACATTTTCCTAAATGAGTGATTCATTTTCTATTGTCTAACTGAAATTGTAAAGGTTAAAACTTGAGTTGGAGTAAGTTTGTACGATGAACATATGCTCAACTCCCCAAATGTTTTCTATTATATTTTACAAGTGAAATAACGCAATGGACTGAGTGAGCAGAAAACTGACACTTAAATTTACCCAGAGAAAGGAGCCAAAAGACCATCCCATCATTTCAAAGTTTAGTTGATGAATTTGCAAAACCTATGTAATTTATGAGTATGAGACCCTCAAGCATTCCAATGGCCAACTTTGCCATATCCCTCCTCCCTTTTTTTCATTATGTTTGACATTTCTAAAGCAGAGTTTTACTGCAGACAAGCAATCTATGGTAATAGACATGGGTTATGAGACTAAGCAGGAGAGGTGGAGAAAGAGAGAGGTGAACGAAAATGAGCACCAAATTGAAACGGGGCTTTGGAGATCCATCACTGCTGAGTAATGGGACCTGGTGATTTATGAGGAACAGCAAGGAAAGGCTCTTAAGAATCAAGAGCAAACTAACTCTTTCTGACTTCTTACTTAGATAAAAAATCTGACTCTGTGGCTAATACAAAAAGAAAATAACAAAATTAATAAAATATGCCAGGTTTTACTATAACCTATAGTCAGAAAGAGCTCTAGTAGCATAGTGGCTAAGGCACTTGACTGCTAATCAGAAGGCTGGCGGTTCAAACCCACCAGCCACTCCTTGGAAGAACGGTTGGGCAATCTAATTCCATAGTGATATTGCCTTGAAAACACAAGGAGGGGTCATTATGAGTCTGGTCCAACTGGATGGCACATAACAACAACAACAAAAACATAGAAGGAACAAATCTGTCCTGGAAGAAGTTCATTTGGAATGCTCCTTGGAAGGGAGAATGGTGAGACTTCATCCCACCTACTTTGGTCGTGTTGTCAGAAATGACCATTCCCGGGAGAATGATATCCTGCTTGGTAAAGTTGAGGGTCAATGGAAAAGGGGAAGACCCTCAACAACATGGATTGACACAATGGCTGCAAAGATGGGCTCAAGTATAGGAAGGATTGTGAGGCTGGTGCATGACTTGGCAGTGTTTTGTTCTGTTGCACATAAGGTTGCTATGAGTCTGAGCCAATTGGAGGGCACCTAACAACAACAACATAGTCCTCTGGTGTTTATATAACAGTAAGGAACATAAGAATCGGGATTTGTCTAATCAACTCACAAAAAAAAATAATCTCTATAAATAATAATAACAATAACAACTGACTGTATAATAGGAAAGAGCTCTGGAAGCACAGTGCCTAAGGCACTTGACTGCTAACCAGAGGCTGGTGGTTCAAACCCACCAGCCACTTCTTGGAAGGAAGGTTGGGCAATCTACTGCACCTCATCTTCATACTGTTGTTGTTAGCTGCAGTCAAGTTATTTTCAACTCATAGAACCACCCCCATGTCTTAGAGAACAGAACTGCCTCATGGGATATTCTAGTCTGTAGTATTCAAAGGCAAAAAAATCTCCCTGGGGTCTTTCTTCCTGGGGAGCTGCTGGATGGGTTTGAACCTCAAACCTGTTGGTTAGCAGCTGAGTGCTTAACTCCTTGTGTTACCAGAGATTCTTACCTTGACATTAGAGGCAATAAAGGTATTGAGAGTTTCCAAATACTTTAGCCACTCATTTAAGTTTCATATCCTATCCTTCCTATTGCATCCTTTGTGTATAGATGTTAATAGTTTGATTTTCAGAATTCCTTTTTCCAAGCCTATTGGGAGAAAGATTAGACTTAACAACAACAACAAATTAATAATGCATCTTTTATTTTTCAAGTTAGATATTACCATAAAACAGTTTTTTTTTTTTTTCAAGTTTTATAGTGTTGGTGGAGACACTAATAACCAGAAAGTCCAAACCCATTTCCATCAAATCAATTCTGAGTCATGGCAACCTCGTGTTTTCAGAGTAGAACTGCACTCCATAGGATATTTAACAGCTGATTTTTCAGAAGTAGATCATTAGGTCTTTTTCTTCGAGGTTCCTCTGGGTGGGTTTGAACTGCCAACATTCAGTTAGTAGCCAAAAGTTTAAACGTTTGTTCAACTCAAGGAGCATGGAGACGCTAGAACCTCCTGTTATAGAAGAGTAGGGCAAACCAATGCTGGCAAATTTGCCAATATTTCTGAGACTGATAGCCTCTTCTTGAGAGAATGCTAATAATATTCCACTCTCTCTGAGCTTATTTTTATCACCTGAAACGACCCAATTCTTAGGGAAATTTCTGCAAACATTAAGACAGAATGATGCTATATTTCATAGACCAAGCTTCTATTATGATTCATGATTTGCGAAACAGAAGCATACAACAAATTAATAGCAAAGGGATATGAGAGTCTTTCACTTGTGTCAGAATTTAGAAGAATTAAACTAAATTTAATTAGTAGATTTTACTACTCAGAATTGTAGAAAGAAATCATCAAATATCATTTATCCTTTAGAAACAGTGCAACAATTAAGTGATGTATGTATTAATTTCTTGCATGTTCTAGATCAACATTTTATAACATGCTGTTCATGGTATAATATGCTCTACTTTTCTGGTTTGCAGATAGAGTTTGCACATTAGCAAATTAAAGACTGAACAATCCTGCAATAAAAAATCATGATTAAGTCAGCATTTTCTAGTAATATCTATTAAAACTCTGAGGTGACACATCAGGACACACTAATATTTATAAGGCAAAACTTGCTTGTTAATTATTATCTTGGATGAATTTGAAGGTTGGGGGACAGATTCTCAATGGAATGATATGAGCAAGACATGTCTTTTCCAATGTGACCTTCCTGCCTATCACAGGAAAATATTTATATTGTCCTTAAATCATATCTTAGGGAGAACTTGATTGCCAATTAAGTCAAAGAATACATCTATAAAGCAGATATAACAAAGAGTAGAGTGACCCTGTGTACAACAGAATGAAACACCACCTCATCCGGTGCCATCCCACAATTATTACTATTCTTGAGGCCACTGTTACAGCCACTGTGTCAATCCATCTTGTTGAGAGTCTTCCTCTTTCTCACTGACCCTCTACTTTACCATGCACAGTATCCTTCTCTGGGTACTGGGCTCTCCTAATAATAAGACCAAACTACAAGAGATGAAGTCTTGCCATCCTCACTTGTAAGAAGCATGTTGACTGCTCCTATACTTATTCCAAGAAAAATTAATTCATTCTTCCAGCAGTCCATGGTACATTCAATATTCTTTGCCAACACCATTATTAGTATTCTTAGTCATGAAAAATGTACAAATATTTCCTTTACCCACCAAGTAGTAATATGGAAATTTAAAGCTTATATTCAATTAAAATATAAGCTAACTAAAAAAGAATATCCACTGAGACTGTAAAATCTCTCTAGATAACCCAAATGAATGCAAATATAAATTTAAAGAAATTATTAATAAATAATTCTGAACAAATTAAGATCTTCATATAGTTGTGAGGCAATATACCAATATTTATATTATGAATGATAAAATAATAATGCAAATTTAGTGTTAATTGATTTTTATATATAACTATTTTGTGAAATTGTATTATTCATATATAAATGAATTCTTAAGTGAGGAATAATGTGACTTAATGGTTATTCTTTTCACAAAATTAATTCACAAATGAGAAAAAAAATCCTTTGATAAATGATAAGTCCAAATAATTGGTTCTAAAAATATAATCACTATAACTATGGCTACTCTCCCTATGCATAGAAACACTCTAATTACATTTTAACCTTTTAATAATTCAAATGGGTAGAGGAAATAGAAAAATTGGATGTGATTAGGTTTCTAAGTGTTATCACATTATTTTAATTTTTTTTTTGCAACTACCTTCCTTTGAACATAAAAAAACAAGTACTCAACATTTCTTGTGAATGAGCTTCATTAGAGTCTATTAGTAACTACTAAATTGTTAAAATGAACATATATACACATAAACATCAATATCAGGGATAAAATGCAAGTGGTAAGTTTATACAATGCAATTTTAATCCCCTAAAATTGTCATTGCCACAAGAAATTGTATTTCATTTCTCAACCTTATTTCTATCTTTCTTTACTTCATAATGATAGTGATATTATTTAATCACAAAAGAGACACCAGAGTAGTTCATGAATAATTTAATCAAGTAATTAAGGATAGCCATCATTTGACACTTTGAAATTTGATCAAAGTCAAATCACTTTTTGTTTGTATATTATAAATAAAATGATAGGCCGGGACAACAAAGGCTTAAATCCTTTTAATCTAAAACACGACTTAACACATACTAAGTTTAAAATCAGATAATGAAAAAAAATAGGTCGATTTTCTACTTGATGAATAATATATGCCTATTTATATAAATGATAGTTATTATATGTGGAATAGGCATACATTTTTATAGAGATCCTCCCCGCAAATTTTCTCATGTCTGAAATCTAAGCTGCAATCAGTTTCAGCTGTCCAATTTTAAGCATGACTTTGAGAAATAGTCTACCAACAGCAGTATACTCCCCCAAACTCCCCCTCCCCCCAGAAAAAGTACTTCTGACAGGGCACATCAAAATATTTTTTTATTTGACCTTTCATTTCAAACAGCCAAGACATAAACTATCATTGAGATAAATCTTTTTCTAGGGGAATTTCAGTCCTAACAAAAAGTATTACAAATTTTAGTGGAAGGTTTGTTTTGTTTTCTCTTTTGTTTTGTATCTCTGAAAACAATAAACTCTGAAAGTAAAATTTAGGCAACAAATCTGGGCATTTTGGAGGCTACTTGCACAGTGAAAAGATTGGTTAGAGCATCTGGGCCTATTCATTGAGGGAAGCTTAGTGAGATTAGTAAGAGTGATCTGCTAAAGAAAACAAATCTTTTGATCACTTTTACTTTTATACTTATTTATCTAAGTATCTCTTCCAGTAAGATAGAAAATAGAACTAGTTGGCAAAAAAAGTTATACTGCCCAGTGGAAGATTATTTTTTGAGAGAGTTATAAAACTACATAATAATTACTTTTAGTGGAGGGAGAAAAAAAAAAAAAGGAAGACAAATTACCAACTGTCATGATTGCTTTATCACTTTCTCCTGTTCTCTGGTCTCAGTTTTTTGTCTCTTGATTAGTTTTGATTGTCACTCTTATTTTTGTTCATATTCCAAATTCATGAAGTACTTTTTTTTTCTTGTTCATTTTATCAATAGTTTTATCACAGATGAGGTGATGGAAATTGTTATTTTTTAGTAAAATCTATTTGTCGTAGGAGATACATGTGGTTGTTACCAGGTCTCTGATGACTACTCCACATCTTAGAGAGAGAGAAGCATGGTTAGTGAGATCCATTGGATGAAGAGTATCACAGCAGTCTGGAAGGGGAACAAAATTGAGCGCCAGCATATAAAACAGAGGGAGTCAGCCCAAGAGATAGCAAAAGTGAAGCAAAGAGCCAGGCAGACAGCCAAAACTATGCCATTAATCTGACATAACAAGGATGGTAGAAGTTTCCATCTTACATGCCAACACCTATCAACTTCTAGTAGCTGTGAGGACTGTGTTGATGAATGTGAGATTACAGCCAAGTTCAGTATGATACAGTAATGTGATTAACTATCACTCTCAATAAAAAGACACACACAAAAAGAAACAAATGTGCCAAGTTTTAGTGATCCTGTAGTTATTAAAGAAAGACTATATGAGGGAGATGAGGAAACTTCCAGCTTTCTATTGTGGGCTGGTAGAATAGTGCCTAAGGCACTTGACTGCTAACCAGAAGGCTGGTGGTTCAAACCCACCAGACACTCCTCAGAAGGAAAGTTGGGCAATCTACTTCCATAGTGATACTGCCCCAGCAACTCAAGGAGGGGTCGCTATGAGTCGGGGCTGACTCCACGGCCTATAACAACAACAACAACAAATGGTGGGCAGGCAGTATTTGTGCTTAAACCCAAACCAGAGGAACCATACACTGGGTTGCACAACATCCTACCCAAGAAGCCATGGACCTAAGTAATTTTGAACATTAACTCACTGTTTAAACAACTTCTTTGTTAATCAGGTAATGAAGTCTTGGATCAGTGATACCAGGATTAAAAGCTTTAATTGTTATGCAACTGTGTTTTCTGAGTGGAAGTACAATGAGAAATGACCAATGAAGTAAACTATAAAATCTTCATACTTTGAAAAAGGTCCTTTCAAATACTGATTGGTGTTATTTTCAGTTGCCATTGAGTTGATTCTGGCTCATGATGACCCCATATGTGCAGAACAGAATTGAGTTTCTTAGAGTTTTCAAGGCAGTAACTTTTAGGAAGCAGATCAACAACCCTGTCTTCCAAGGCACCTCTGTGTGGATTTGAACTGCCCAGCTTTCAGCTACTAGTCGAGTGTTTAACTGTTTACTCTACCTTTACAAAGTGATAAGAAGAGGTCTTCATAATACACATGATTTCAGAGTTTGCCGGGCTGTAATAGAAGATAAAATGTGCCATATTCATAGGGTGCCAACTATCAACCAAGACAGTCTTACCAATATTTGATCAACGTATTTTAGAGATGAGATCTAAATGATTGATATTCCAGGAACATGTAGAGGATAAATAAGCAGCTCTTGTAGCACAGTGCCTAAGGCATCTCTTTGCTAACCAGAAGGTTGGTGGTTCAAATCCACCAGACACTCTGTGGAAGGAAGACTGGGCAATCTACTTCTGTAAAGATTTACTGCTTCAGAAAGCCAATGTGGGTCTCCATGAGTCAGAATCAACTTGATGGCTGTGGTTTTGGTAGAGGATAAAAGAATTGGCAGCAGTCTGTCAAGTCATCTGAAACTGTGACCCAGGAACAACTCTCATAGGCAGTGGCGTATTCGAAGGGTTGGGATCATCAGAAATCCCCACTGATGATCTTCTGTGTTCTGAAATTGACAAATGAAATACTCTGACAAAATCTTTCCCACGTGGGTTCTTCTTTCTCACACATTTTTAGAGGAAACCACTTTAGTTCTTTATGTAGCACAGAATCACACAAGGGTTAAGAATGTGAGATCTGAATTTAGACAAACCTTGGGTCAAATGCTAGTTATATCAGGCAACGACTGAGTAAAAACATAACTCTCCTGAGTCTGAATTTCCTCATATGCAAAGTTGTTGTTGTTGTTGTTATGTGCCGGCGAGTCGGATCCGACTCATAGTGACCCCTCCTTGGGTTTCTGAGGCAGTATCACTATGGAAGTAGATTGCCCAACCTTCCTTCTGAGGAGTGGCATATGCAAAGAGGGAAAAGAAACTCAATTGTAAAGATTAAATCCAATAATGTATAAAAATCACCTAAGATGGTACCTAGAAAATAGTACATATCCAATTAAATGTAAGAGTAAGAAAAAAAAAAGTTTACCACAGGTGCTTTGAATATTTAGGCCCTGATATTAGGCACAACCATGGAGGTGCTAACCACGTGATACTGCTTCTGTTGGCTGTAAGGTAGGCAGCAAGATCTGGTGTGAGAAAAGCGTCTGGCTCTTCATATCTAGATCAGAGTGCAATCTCATAAGGTATGAGACTTTTTGGATGGCAGTAAGTGCTGTCAAGTCAGTTCCAATTCATAGTAATCCCATGTACAACAGAATGAAATACTGCCCAGTTCTGTGCCATTCTCACAATCATTGCTATGCTTGAGCACATCATTGCAGCCACTGAGTTAATTCATCTCATTGAGGGTCTTCCCTTTTTTTGCTGATCCTCTGCTTTACCAAGCATGACATGTTTATCCAGGGATTGGTCCCTCTGACAATATTACCAAAATATGAAGGATGAAATCTTGCTTTTAAGGAACATTCCGACTGTACTTCCTCTAAGACATATTTGATTGTTCTTCTAGTAAACCATGATACATTTAATATTCTTCACTAACATCACAGTTCAAATACATCAATTCTTCCTTATTCATTGCCCAGCTTTCTCATGCATTTGAGTCTATTGAAAATTCCATGGCTTCAGTCAGGTGCACTGAAGTTTCCAAGGTGACATCTTTGCTCTTAAATCCTTTAAAGAGGTCTTTAGCAGCAGGTTTCCTCAATGCACTATGTAGCTTGATTTCTTGACTGCTGCTTCCACAGGCATTAATTGTAGGTCTGTGTAAAATGAAAACATTGACAATTTCAATCTTTTCTCCACTTATCATAATACTGCTTATTAGTCAAGTTTTAAGGATTTTTGTCCTCTTTATGTTGGGGTTTAATCCATGCTGAAGGTTGTAGTGTTTGATTTTTATCCATAAATGCTTCAAGTCATCTTCACTTTCAGCAAGCAAGGTTGTCATCTGTATATCACGGATTGTTAATGAGTCTTCTTCTAATCCTGATTCTGAGTTCTTCTTCATATAATGCAGATTTATAGATTATTTAATCAGCATACAGATTGATTAAGTATAGTGAAAGGATACAACCTTGATACACACATTTACTGATTTTAAACTTTCGGTATCCCTTTGTTCTGTTTAAATGGCTGCCTCTTGGTCTATATACAGGTTCCTCAATGGAACAATGAAGTGCTCTGGAATTTTTATTCTTTGTAATGTTATCCATAATTTGTTATGATCCACACAGTCAAAAGCCTTTGCATAATCAAGAAGGCACAGGTAAACATATTTCTGGTATTCTTTGTTTTCAGCCAACAGCCATCTGTCATCAGCAATGATATCCTCATTGAATGTCCTCTTTTGAAACTAGTTTGAATTCTGGAAGTTTCCTGTTAATTTACTGCTGATTCTATTTTTGAATGATATTCAGTAAAATTTTACTGGTGTGTTATATTAATGATATTGTTTGATAATTTCCACATTCTCTTGGATCATCTTTCATTGGAATGGGCACAAATAATGGATCTCTTCCAGTTGCTTGGCCAGGTAACTGTCTTCCAAATCTTGGCATAAACAAGTGAGTGCCTCCAGTGCTTCTTTCATTTGTTGAAACATCTCAGTGGATATTCTTTCAATTCCTGGAACCTTATTTTTCACCAATTCCTTCAGTGCTGCTTGGACTTCTCTTCAGTGCACTCAGTTCTTAATCATACTCTATGTACTGAAATGGTTGAACATTGACCACTTATTTTTGGTACAGTGATTCTATGCATTCCTTACATCTTCTTTTGGTGCTTCCTGCTTAGTTCAATATTTTGTCCATAGAATCCTTCAATGTCACATCTCAAAGCTTGAATTTTTTCTTTCATTCTTTCAGCTTGAGAAATGCCAAGCATATTTTTCTCCTTTGATTTTTCAACTTCAGGTCTTTGCACATTTCATTATAGTATGTTATTTTGTCTTTTTGAGCCACCCTTTGAAATCTTCTATTCAGCTCTTTTATTTCATCATTTCTTCAATTTGCTCAAGCTACTATGGTAGCATAGTGCTTAAGGCACTTGACTGCTCACCAGAAGGCTGGCGGTTCAAACCCACCAGCCACTCCTCGGAAGGAAGGTTGGGCAATCCTACTTCCGTAGTGATACTGCATCGGAAACCCAAGAAGTGGTCACTATGAGTCGGGGCCGACTCGAAGGCAAAACAACAACAACAACAACAACTCTCCTTTTAAGAGCAAGTTTCAGAATCTCTTCTGACATCCAATTTGGTCTTTTCTTCATTTCCTGTTGTTTTAATGACCTTTTGCTCTCTTCATGTATGGTGTCCTTGATGTCATCCCACAACTCATCTGGTCTTCAGTCACTAGTAGTAAATGCATCAAGTATAGTCTTCAGATATTGTCTCTAAATTTAGGTGGGATATACTCAAGGTCATATTTTGCTTTTGTGGACTCTTAAATTTTCTTAAACTGTAGTTGATAGTCTGTTCCACTGTCATGTCTTGACCTTGTTTTGTATGCAGCATAACCCAAATTAAAGGTGGATGATGGTAAATATTTTCTTTCCCACTGTAGCTTTCAGTGCCAGCTTCTGAGCTGCTAGTTGGAAGTTGCTATACCAGGTTCTCACATGAATTGTTGTTGTTGTTATGTGCCATCGACTCAGACTCAACTCATAGAGACCCCTCCTTGGGTTTCCGAGGCAGTATCACTACGGAAATAGATTGCCCAAACTTCCTTCTGAAGAATGGCTGGTGGGTTTGAACTGCCAGCCTTCTGGTTAGCAGTCAAGTGCCTTACGCACTACACTACCAGAGATAGGAACACTTTATTTTCTGCCTTTAAGTCTAGGACTGGACTGGGTCAGAGTGAGACCAGCTAGGTAAACAGTACTTTGAAAGATGGAAGAGAGCAGTTTCCTAGGAAAATTAGAAATCTTTCTCTCTCTTAAGGTGATTATTTGTCGGGAGAGGCAAGTTAGGAAAATTTAGTATGAGTTGTCAATAAATCATGATAAAGGTTAAAGCCTCCAGAGATTATACTTACCATTTACACATACAAGTTGTTAATTGTTTTCAGGAGGCCTCAGTATGCCCTGAAATGTGGTTCATCTTGCTATATGTCACATCATTGGGGATAAAAATGCCACCTAAATCTCCTGGTAGAACCATATCCCAAAAAAAAAAAATCTATTGGGGTCATATTGTGTCCTGTTCCCCTACCCTGAAAACCATGAATATGGAATCACTGAGCTCTAGCCTGAGAATTCTAGGAACTGCAGTGCAAAAAGTCAGTTTACACAAATTGGCTGGCCAAATTATAAAGCTCAGTCCTAATATCCAAATAAATCATCAGTTCAAATAGGCCAGGTAGCAAGCAAGAATTCAGGTATGATTTATTAGAGGGAAATCAAAAGAAAATGAAGGTTCCAAGTCAAGACATGATAATGAGGAAGTTGTTAAAATGGTTGTACAATAAAATAGCAAATTTCACAAATCATAGAATGCAATAAGAATTTTACTCTGATTGTGACATGACATATCCAGGAAACATGCTTTAGTGTAACTGGCCAGTGACTTAGGAATGAGGTGTTATTTTTAAAAATTCCTCCAGTGATGGAGTCCAACCTTTAATCAATCCATGCTGACTAGTAATTCTGATTCAACACACAGGCTAGTGTGAAATCAAAGCAGATACTCCACCTCTGATAAAAGTTTTCTTTCCAAATGGCCCCTTTGTCTCCTTACCATGCATGACAAATTTGAATTGCATGAAATAATTTCTACTAGCATTACATTATAAAATCAGAACTAGTAATAAACCAACTGTTGCAAAATGTCACAAGATATGTGATAAAAACATGTGGCTGGTGTCTCAGTTACCTAGGGCTCTCGTTCACAATTACCTAAAGTGGGTGGCTATAAAGAGTAATTTATTTTCTCACAGTGCTGGAAGACAAAACTCAAAATCAGGATTTCAACCCTGTTATTCATTTCTTGTTGATAGCCCTGGGTGTTACTTGCTTCTTTGGTGTTCCTTGCTTGTAGACAATCCTCATATGACATTTTTCCTTTCTTGACATGTATGTATGTATGTGAGATAAAGAGAGTCAGAGACAGAGTTCTGTCAAAATATCTATTTATATTCTACAGTCAGAACATACCCAGAGAAACTCTCTTTTCAACTGATTGATTACATTACATTAAATTATGGAAGATGATTGTATTATATTATATCACATTGTTGTTATTGTTAGTTGCCATTGAGTCAGTTCTAACTTATAGTGGTCCTATATACAAACAGAAGAATACAGTGCCTGATCCTGGGCAATCTTCACCATCTTTGTCATGTTTGATCCCATTGTTATAACCACTGTGTTGATTCGTCTCATTGAAGGTCTTTTTTGCTGACTCTCCTTTAGCTAGCATGATGTCCTTCTCCAGGGACTGGACCCTCCCGATAACACGACCAGACAAAGACTGACCATTCCCACTTCTAAGGAGCATTCTAGTTGCACTTATTCCATGACTGATCTGTTTGTTTTTCTGGCAGTCCATTTTATATTCAAGATGATTACATTACATCATATTAACTAGTTGCCATTGAGTTGATTCTGACTCATGAGCACCTCATGTGTGTTAGAGTAGAAATGTTCTCCATAGGATTTTTAATGGCTAATTTTTCAGAAGTTGTTTTCCAGGCCTTTAATCCAAGGTACTTCTGAGTGGACTCAAGCTCCAACCCTTTGGTTAGGAGCAGAGTGTTAACTGTTTGCACCATCCAAGGACTCCTATCTTATATTACATGTAAGGTAACTACATTAAATAAGGTCACGTTAGGAAGGTAATCTTATCTACCCAAAGCCAACTGATTTAATCACATGTAACTACTCCATAAGAGCCACCACCAGGCTGGTGTGTGGCCAAAAAAACAGGAACCGCAGCTTAGCCAAGTTGACACATAATATTCACTATCATAGTTGGGAACTCACTCAATGCCCTGTAAAGCTTAATTTGGTTTTTGTTGTTGTTATTGTTGGTTGTCATTGAATTGATGCCACCTCATGGCAATCTCATGTGTGCAGAGCAGAACTGCTCCATAGAGTTTTCAAGACTGTAATCACTCAGGAACAAATTTCAGGCCTCTCTTTTGAGGAACCTCTGAGTAGGTTTGAACAGGCAACTTTTCAGTTAGTAGTTTGACATTTAACCATTTGCACTACACAGAGACTCCTCAATGAATAGATATTGAATCAAAATTCTTGCTAATGAACCAATTAATTTCTGTCATTGTAGTATATTAACCAATTTTATGCCATACTATTCCTATCAATTTACTCTACGGAACACAGTTGTAGGTACTTTGTAAAGAGAAAATGGTAAGTAGATAAAATACCAACTTATACGGAGATCAGTAATAAGGACATGTGCAGATTCAGTACACAAGAAACTGCTCTAAAATTAATTTAAGTACATAGAAACAGAACTACTCAAACATATTATTACTAGTCTATTAAAATATAATTTGCAATGGTAGATAAATCTGCAGCAAAATGCTTCTACTCCTGATTTAACTTAAATAACGACCTCAACCACTCAGACAGATGCAAATTCCTCAGTTTCTATAATAAAAGGGTAACTGAAAGGTCTAAAGCATCCTTCACAGGTAAAGCTGAGCCTTCGGAGAATGTTCTTTGTTGAAGGTTCAAAACAAGGTAAAATATTAGAAGCATTCAAAAGCATTTTATCTTTGAAACATCAATCTTCCAGGGGGGAAAAAAAAAAAAAGTTGTTGAATTCCTGAAATATCTTTCAGCAGGGAAATGGAGCAGAATTTGAAAGACATAAAACACTTTATAATCCAAGACTTGCACCAGGGGAGCTATGCCTCCAAAACCATTAAATCTATTTATGAAAATTACATAGAAAAATATTTCCTCTTTAGAAGTATATTTTCGTAGTCAAGGAAATCCAGAATGTGCACAGTAGATAAGTAATTTTTAATTTAGAAGCTTTCAATTGAGAAACTTAAAATAAATGATGGCTATGTCCAGAAAAAAACATCAGTCACACATTCCAGCAATATCTGATGTCAATTCAATACCAGAAGACAAGAAGACTGAAAGATACTAGAATGATCAAAACAACGGAGAAATAAAATTGCTATAAACACATTTCTCAAATTTGAATGTGTATCTGAAGTGCTTCAGGATGCTGGTAAAATGCAGACTCCGTTTCCCTAGGTCTGGGGTGGGACAGAAATTCTGCATCTCTGACATACTTCCAAATAATTTTGATACTACTACCCTGGAGAACAAAAGGAGCTCTTGTGGTGTAGTGATTAAGCATTTGGCTGCTAACCAAAAGATTGGTGTTTTGAACCCACCAGCTTTTCTACAGAAGTTGAAGCACTCTGCTTCCATAAAGATTTACAACCTTGCAAATCCAGTAGGGACTGCTGTGAGTGGAAATGGACTCCATGAGAGTGAGTTTGGTTTGGGTTGACTGTAGCGAACAATCCTCCAACAGCAGCTACAAAGAAATAAAAAGATAAATCAGCATCAAAACCCCACTACCCAAGTCGTATCCCAAACCAATAAATCAGAATCTCAAAGATGAGTGTCCAGAATTGGTGTTTGTTGAAGCTCCCAGGTGATCCCAATGAGCAGCCAAGACTGAGAACCCCTGGTCTAAAAAAAAAAAAAAACAACTCAGTACCCTCGAGTCAGACTTGACTCATAGCAACCTCCTCCTTAGGTTTCCAAGGCAATATCTCTACGGAAGTAGATTGTCCAATCTTTCTTCCGAGGAGGGGCTGTGGGTTTGAACCGCCAGCCTTCTGGGTAGAAGTCAAATGCCTCAAAGCACTACAAACAAAATTTAAGCCCA
>NW_006921633.1:4494693-4528336 GCF_000298275.1 Orycteropus afer afer | reverse complement strand
AAAAGATTTGATGATTGCTAAAAACTTTAGCACAGGAAAATGAAGTGAACTCCTAGCTCTGTTTTGATTATTTTTCACTGGGGTTCCTTGGTCAACTTTGAGGCAATTTTAAAGAATGAGGTCCAAAGATGATCTCTCTTCTTTTTTATTCTCTTTCAGATGGATGACCCTATTTCATACATACTCTGAAGGAGAGAAAAACACAGCTTTCTGAACATAAACTGTCATTAATTGACATATGCACATAATGATTACTAATCCATAATGAATCCCTCAGATTTGTATTAAAAATGAAAGCAACTTCCATCTTTGCATTATTACAGGAAATCAATACTTTATGCATCATTATCTGCAAAGAAAACATGCTAATGGTAGCCCTAGCAAAAGAAAGCTGTATTAAGCTATAATTATGATACTGTTTGTCAGTATCTTGATCTACAAACAATGCAGAACTATGGGAGTAAGCTTTAGTTAGGCCACTGAACATTGTTATAATAAAAATTCATTATGGATCTGAAACATTTATATACTAATGCACATTTCTCAATTAATGTGCATCATGATAATAATAAAAAAAAGAGAGAGAGAGATTCTTGTCCATTGGCCTTTACAATGCAAAATTCTTTAATATTTATAGCAATGGCAGTTCTAATTAAATTACCAGTGCTTATTTAGGTTTTTTTTTTTTTTTTTTTTTTTTTTTTTTTTTTTGCGGGGGGGGGGTCTATTTAGTAATCAAGGAGCCCTGGTGTTGAAGTGATAAAAGCTCTCGGCTGTACCGAAAGTTTGGCAGTTTGAACCCACCAGCTGCTCTGTGGGAGAAAGATGTGGCAGTCTGCTTCTGTAAAGAATTACAGTCTTGGGAACCCTATTGGCCAGGTCTACTCTGTCTTTGTAGGGTTTCTGTGAGTTGGAATCAATTTGTTGGCTATTATTATTATTTTGTACTTATAAATACAACCCTGTTTCGAAATACAGTTTTTCTTTTGTTATGATAGTGAGACCATGCCAGAGTATGGCAAGTCCTAAGCCCAGGGCTTTAACCAGTTAAGCCTGGTTCAGTTATGCTTAACAAAGCAACACTGGAATTGACACAGAGTTTTTAAACATGGGTGAACTTCAACACTAACCAGAATGGGAAAAATTACATGTGAAAGTCCTACTAGAAATTTCATCTCTCTCTTAGAAAAACAACAACAGTATACATGTTGCATAGCAACCACATCTCTTGATCAGCTGAGTCAAAAACATTGGTGCCTAGCTCCAAGATGGCTGCTGACCACACAGCTTTGAATGTGGTCATTCTCCATAAAAATAAAAAAATAAAATAAAATAAAAAATAAAAAAAATAAAACACCTCCCTGCTATCGAGTCGGATCCGACTCATAGCAAGCCCTCCTTGGGTTTCCAGGTTTCCAAGGTGGTATCTCTATGGAAGTAGATTGTCCAACCTTCCTCCAGAGGAGTGGCTGCTGGGTTTGACCTGCCAGGCTTCTGGTTAGCAATCAAATGCCTTAGGCACCAGAGCTCACAACTGGTGGTGTAGTGCCTAAGGCACTTGACTGCTAACCAGAAGACTGGTGGTTCAAACCCATCAGCCACTCCTCAGAAGGAAGGTTGGGCAAATCGTTAGGAGGGCTTATTCTTTTTGAAGTACAAGTTCTTTGTAAATAGTGTGGGGCAGAGAAGAGAAAGAGAAGAGGTAGAGCCTGGAGCAGTTTCTGAACACCATAACCAGTAAAACCTCTTGATCCAGTTTCCATAGATTTAAGTGTGGGTGAGCCAAGAATGCTTAAGGGAAACAGCTTTGGAGTGACTAGTTTTGAACATACTGAAATATTTTCATTTCTTTGCTTGACAGGAACTTTTTAGTTTTCTTATTCAGTGGTAGCAGTTGGAAAATTATCTCAGTTTAAACTGTGGATGAATTGCCACACCATTGTTTTCTTAAATGTGTATGCGAAGTAATTTACACACAAACAGAGTGGTGCTTGTCAATGATTATTTTATGTTCGTTTACCCTCAAATAAGTACCTGATTAAAGTAACTCATCTATAAAACTACCCGGGCATAAGTTCTCACATAAAACAAGAAGCAATGCATCACAAAATATACAGTATTGATTCTTAAATCTGTACTTGTGTTCCATTGGCAATTTTCTTTGATTCTAGATTGCTGATCTTCGTAAGGTGGGAAAACAGTTATTTTAAAACTGCCAAAGTGTAGGTTAGCTGCTTAGGGGATGGAGGAGAGGTCATCTTCAAGGTCAATAACTCTTCCATATTTACTTGAGCAGGGGCACTTTTATAGGTATTTTTCTTATTTCATGGTAAAGGAAAGTACTATTTAAAACAGATATGTAATGTAAAGGAGCCCTGAAGGCACAATGGTTAAGTGCTTAGCTGATAACCAAAAGGTGGATAGGTTTGAGCCTTTAGAGAGGTCCTATGAGAGTAAAATCAGGAAATCTACTTCTGTAAACATCACACAATGTATAGCATGCTATGGGGAAGTTCCATTCTGTCATGTGGGGTTGCTGTGAGCCGAAATCTGCTCAATGGCACCTAGCAACAACATAATAATGTAAGAGACTGATTTCACTCTGATCCATTGTATCACTGTAGGAAATATTATGAAGTTGATTGAGGGATGGAAGCACTGGCTTTTCTTTGGGAAAAGCAGAGAATGAGCAGACTGGATGCTTAGTAAAAGTAGATCCACCGGAGCTTCTTTGCAACTGGATGAGTCTCCCAGCTCTGAGCTAAGAAGAAAGTGAAAGAAAGAATCTCAAAGAGAGAAGTTGGCCTGTGACTAAGGAAAATATTACCTTGGCAATGGTATACTTAACTTAGTACTTGTTTTCTGAATATATCAAGTGAAATAATTGCTTCTAAGTAAAAAATAACAGAGGAATCCTTAACATTGGATGATAGTGCAAGACTAAAGGAAATAGGATCCTGTGTGAAATGTGTTTGGTTTGTCATCCTATTATTTATATAATTCTTTGTCTTGTGTACAAGCTCTCAGGACATTATTTTTTACTTTCCATTAAAATGACATGGGTACATCTTACAAGTGTGCAGTTTGACAATTATCACAAACTGAACACACTGATATAACTAAAACCTAGATTAAGAAACAGAACATCTTTCAACTGCCTGCTGACCTAAAGGTTGGCAGTTCAAACCCACTCAGCACCTCCATGGAAGAATGGCCTGGCAAACTGTTGGATAACGATTACAGCCAAGAAAACCCTATGGGGCAATATGACTCTGTAGCACATAGAGTTGCCATGAGCCAGGGCTGACTCAATGGTGCTAAGAACAACAATTGCTGATGTATAGGAATATTTAAAACTGCTATCAATGTGGTTTCAGGTATTTCACCTGCAAAATGTTATGTTTTTTGCTCAGGTGCTTTGCCATTAATGTGGCTTAAATGCTCGAGGTTGGTCTGTTTTTCTCTCATCTGTCACTTGGCTGGCTTCTATACCTTCCTCAGAACAATCCTATTAGTTGGTCTCTAGAATCTTCTCTCCCTTCCTGGTAACAACACCTCCAACTTTTTTTTTTTTTTTTTGTGGAACCTCCCCTCCCCTACACTTATTCCATGGGTGTTTAGTGCATAAGCATGTGATCTAATCCTGACAAATCAGCCTCCATTTCCCTGTCCACAGTGATTGGTTCAGGGATGGTTATTTGTGGTCTAACCAAGTCAAAAAGGTCCACTTGGAACTAATTCTAAGAATTTTGCTTGGGCATCCAAAGATGTATGTTATTTTCCACTGGACTTGAGCCCATGAAAGAGATGGACCTCAGAGTCACAGAAAGACTGGATTCTAATGAAACTGTTTGAGCCTCTTAGTCAGCACCCATCTAAACTTGAAGCAATGCAAATCAATTCCTTCCACTTTGTATTTAAGTCTATTTGATTTATACAGGAGTTTCTGTCACTTGCAATGAAAAAGGATCTTGACAGATACAATATGTAGATTTTTTCTCTGTCCTCTAGCTTCTGCCTATACACAGTATCTGCTCTGTAAAAATACCTATTTGCAAGTGGCTCTTAATGACCATCAACTTCAACTGCTAATGCTGTTGTCTATTTCTATTTTTCCCATTTCAGTTCTCGAAAGAGAGAGGCAAATCAACCCATTTTCTGGACAGGTCCTATGCCAACTGTCTATAGGATGGCAGTCACTGGGAAAAGTAATCACTCCTGCTCCAATCAGCTGAACTTAAAAAGGTGAGATAATTTGACCATATCACCTGTGGGCTTATTGAGAAAAAGTCTGAAAGGCTGACAAGACCACAAGGTACATTATTAGTGTGATAATGATTACTACTTTATAGATTATACAGTCAAAAGAATATAAGTTCTATAAGGAAGAGTGATGGATGGACTTCTCTACTTTCTTTGCTTCATCTAGAACAATTCCTGGAACATAATAAGTGGTCAATAAATATTTAGTGTATACAATATTGTGTGTTTTTGAAAATTTTATATTTTGAGCATTCTGTAAACAAGAATCCTGTTCACAAAGCCAATATGTTGAAAGCCTACTGTACTTTACTCCTTAGAGAAGTATATGACTTCTTGGGTCATCTGCCTGGTGCTTTCTGGGATCCTTCAGCCTCTTAAAGAGAAATACATGTCTGGCTTCCTGCCTTTGCATGTCTCTATGTTTCATTCCTCCTCACTCTATTCCCTTATGTTCTTGGCATGCCTTGTATATTCCAGTATATTAAAGATTAACTCAGAAAAAAAGAAGAAAAAACAGAACACCAGCTTCCAATGTCTGCCCTTCCCACAAAGGTAAGTGATGGGCTTAACTTCCTTTCCTACATTTTTGTTAATTATTGATACAGATAGTCCAGAGTTATGATATATTCAAGTATGAAGAACCAACCCACCCCATACATCTTATCATTAGTAATATGTACTACATTCCATATTGTATGGAGCTCTGGTGGTACAGTGCCTAAGGGATTTGACTGCTAACCAGAAGATTGGTGGTTCAAACCCACCAGACGCTCCACAGAAGGAATAAGAGGCAATTTACTTCTCTAAAGATTTACTACCTTGAAAACACAATAGGGGTCACTATGAGTGGGAATCGACTTACTGGCAGTGAGTTTTGTTTTGGGAACAGTATTGCAGTGCGTTATTTGCTGCTGTTCTCATTCTCAGATGTTCACTTGCAGATGTTCAAAGATTAGGTTTAGAAAAACCAAAAAACCAAACCCGATGCCATTGAGTCAATTCCAACTCATAGTGACCTCCATTGGGTTTCCCAGTCTTTACAGAAGTAGATTGTCCAATCTTGCTTCTGCAGAGTGGCTGGTGGGTTTGAACCACAAACTTTCTGGTTAGCAGTCAGATGTCTTAGGCACTGTGCTACCAGAGCTCCTTTAGGTGCATAAAGATACTAGTAATAAAGTGACCCTCATTTAGTTTCTGAGGGGATAAGTCTTTATGGAAGCAGATTGCTCTGTCTTCCTTCCTTGGAGCAGGTGGTGGGTTTGAACTGCTAACCTTCTAGTTACCAGTCAAGTGGCTTAGTTAGGCGATATGCCACCAATAACAAGGAAAACAAACAAACAAATGAGGTATTAGATTTATTTCAGAACAGGTTTATGACAAAGTCATGGGAACGGAAACTTTTGATGCATCAGAGCCTACTGGTACTTAGTCTTAGCCACGTTTTGGACTCTTACATAAGGAGCTAATGCCTTCTACTCAGGTGGAGAAGTCCAGGGACAAGCTGCAGGGCTCTAAAGGTGCAGGTGAGGATACAAAACAAGAAGCATAGCAGAGAGACTAGGAGCAGAGAGCATTAATCTGTAAACGGCAACAGAGCAAATATTTTTGGTTCTGTGGGCCATATGGTCTTTGTCAAAACCTTAAAAGAATAGAAGTAACAGTGTTCCAGCAAACTTTATTTACTTAAACAGGCAGCTGCTGTACTTTGCCAGCCCTTGGTGTAGAGCAAGCAATGTCTTTGCAATGTGGGGCATTACTTAAAGGATACCAGAAATACTTCAGAGGGGGAATCTTGTAAAATCCTGGACCTCACTATAAATCTGTTATCTGAACTCTTAAAGGCAGGAGAACTTAAGCCTTATACTTTATATTCGCTTATTTCTATGCTTGGTCTAGTTTTAACTTTCAGAATAATGCAGTAGTCAGCAGCAAGACTCTGGGAATGTCTAGAAGCAAAAAAGACTATTTTTGTTATATTTAGCAACATTGCTTAAGGAAAGTGCCCTGGATTTCACACTATTTTCTAAATCTCAAATTCATTAAAAGTGAACTTTTCTCTAATAAAATTTTCCATGGACAATGGAATTTGTAAATCTTGAGGGTTTCTATATTTAACAGTTTAACAATTACTTAATTGAAAGGAGAGACGCAGCATACATAACATCACATTTCTTCTCCTTTTTAACACCACTGGTCAATTTAATCTTCTATTCAATTATTTCCAGAACACTAATCCTGATTTGTGATATGATGAAACCGTTTGCATCACCTTAAACTCAATGTGCTCAAACCTTTGTGGCCATGGCAGAGGGCATTCTAATCACAACTACAGAAATAACAAACACAAGAGAGAACAAATGGAATTTCCACAAAATCTCTGCTTAACAACAAAAAAAGCTTGTTCTGAAGATTTTGCTCTCTATCATTCCTCCAGAAATCTATCATAATTCATAGGAAAATTCATATGATTTGACAAAAATCAAGCAACATTGGACACTAACCAACGACATTTAACAAGTGCCTATTGAATTAATGTTCATGATTATCATTGATATTTATGAAGATTGTTTATAATATTTGTCTGCAGAGTAAATTAAACATGATTTTTCTTTCTCACATGACTTTGAAAATTATATGATCACTATATATTACATTATTCATCTTTGACTCTGCTTTTTCTCATCCTATATCCAAAATATCCTGTCTTATATCATTCTCACTAACTACACTGCTTACACTATAGTCCAAACTACCATCATTTTTCAAATGGATTATTGCAGTAGATTCTTACCAGTCACCTTACTTCCTCACTTATCCACACTATAATCTGTACTCTACAAAACAGCCAGAGTGACACTTTTAATACACAGGCTAAATCTCATTCAAAACCCTTCTTCAGCCTTCATTACCTCCCTGACTTCATCTCCCGCCACTTCTATCCCATGACTTCTTTCCAGCTACACTATCTTACTTGCTCTTCCTTAAATATTTCAAGCATGCACCTGGCATGTAAAACTGCTCTTTCTTCGGCAAGTACCATGCCTCCTCAGTTTATACCTAGGCAGCCATGTTGTGATACATTCCTACTCATCATCAATCCTTTTCACTCTTTCTTTTGTGGTCCAACATGTTCATATTTGTCTGTTATATTTTTAATTGTTTCTTCCAACAACTAGAATATTAGCACAATGAGCTAAAGGGCACTGGAATGGAGAAAAGGAAAGGGGAAAAAGATTGGAGAAGGTGCCTTGAATTTGTCAGGTATATACACATACCATCACAAAGCATTATTTTTTTTTTTTCATATGCAACAGTGAATTGCATGAAGATGTTCATGGGATCCCTAATTGTACTACAAATACTATGAGTGAAAATAATAAGATGTTTGTAGCAGAAATAAATAATGAATGTGTAGTTCTTCTGTGCTTATTTTGGGTTTGTTATTATCAATAAATAATAAACTTTAGTGGATAGTACATTTTTTATTGTTGCTATGGGAATGCATCACACAAAGAAAATATCCTTTGCTTAAGAAATTTAGGATTAGGATTGTCAGAAGAAAGGAGAAAATGGAATACATATTTTCTCTGAATGTTATACCAATTATTTCACATTCTAATAATTAATTTCTCTAATTATTAGAGAGTGTCACTCACATTTGAAATTTATGCCTTCATTTTGATAAAGATGGACTATAAAAGAAAAAAAAAATACCAATTATCTTTCTCAGAAACTGTCATTCTTTTTATGATCAGCAAATCTTCACTAGAATTACCATATATTATCATAGATCTAGGGAGCTCTGGTAGCATAATGCCTAAGGCACTTGACTGCTAACCAGAAGGCTGGCAGTTCAAACCCATCAGCCACTTCTTGGAAGGAAGGTTGGGCAATCTACTTCTGCAGTGATACTGCCTCGGCAGCCCAAGGAGGGGTCGCTATGAGTCGGGTCCAACTCGACGGCACATAACAACAACAACAACAATCATAGATCTAAATTAAGAGTTTACTTGAGATTGAAGTCTATCCAGAGCAAGTGTTAAAATCCTTCTTTGAAACACTTGCCATCCTCATGTGATAATCTATTTTTGTTAAATGTAAACTGCACACTTTATCACTGCACAAAATGAGTAAGTCTCTTCCACTCCTTGACAGTGGGTATAATTGAATAAGTAAAAATAGGACTCTAAATAGAATGTGTTGGAATTTATACATTTACTCCTTCTACATGGGTGATTCTTAACAAAAAGAAAACAACTATACACACACACATGCACAAACATAAGTCTTCCCCCAGGTACATCACTACCTCAATCTGTAAATCCACTGGTGTTTTTCAAACTATAACGAGACTCTATTTGACTGCTTACCAGAAGGTTGGTGGTTCAAACCCACCAGCCACTCTTCAGAAGGAAGATGGAGCAATCTACTTCCCTAGTGATACTAGGAAACCCAAGGAGGAGTTGCTAGGAGTAGGGTCCGACTCGATGGCACATAAAAACAACAACAACAACTAGAGCTTACCTTATGCATTACCACATTGAGATTCATTGTCATGGTGTAAAACACTCAAAGTGACACAAGTCCCTACCTGTTGCTGTTATTAGGTGCCATCTAGTTGGTTCTGACTCATAGTGACCGTATGTACTCTAACTAAACACTGCCCAGTTCTGCACCATTCTCACAATAGTTGCTATGTTTGAGCCCATTTTTGGAGCCACAGTATCACTTGATCTAGTTGAGGATCTTGCTCTTTTTCACTGACCATTTACTCTACCAAGCATGATACCCCCTCCAGGGACTCATCCCTTCTGATAACATGTTCAAAGGAGCATTCTGGCTGTACTTCTTTCAACACAGATTTGCTTATTCTTCTGGCAACACATTATGTATGTAACATTTTTCTCCAATAACACAATTCTAAGGCATCAGTTCTTCTTTGGTCTTCCTTATTCTTTGTCCAGCTTTTACATGCACATAAGGTGATTGAAAAATCCATGGCTTGGGTAAGGCACACCTTAGTTCTTAAAAGTGACGTATTTGCTTTTAATGCTTTAAGGAGGTCTTTGCAGCAGATTTGCCCAATGGAATGCATCACTTGATTTTTTGGCTGCTGCTTCTATAGGTGTTGATTGTAGATAAAAGTAAAATTAAATCCTTGACATCTGAAATCTTTTCTCTATTTATCATGATGCTGCTTATTTGTGCAGTTATTTTTCTTTATGCTGAGGTTCAATCCACAATGAAAGCTGTAATCTTTGATCTTCATCAATAAGTGCTACAAGTCATCTTTACTTTCATCAAGGAAAGTTGTGTCATCTGCACATTTCAGGTTGTTAATGAGTCTTCCTCCAATTCTGATGCCATGTTCTACATGTTGTCCAGCATCTCAGATTATTTGCTCAACATACAGATTGAATAAGTATGGTAAACAGATAAGACTCTGACACACAGGTTCCTTGACTTTAAACTGTACAGTTCTGTTCTAATGAATGTCTCTTTTTCTATGTACAGGTTATGCATGAGCACAATTAAATATTCTGGAATTCCCATTCTTGAATTTTTTTTATGATCCATATAATTAAATGCCTTTGCATAGTCAATAAAACATAGGTAAATATCTTTCTGATATTCTATGATTTCAGTCAAGATCCATCTCACATCAGTGATGATACCTCTCACCTCAGATTACCTTCTGAATCTGGTTTGAATGAAAGTTTCTTGTCAATGTATAGCTGCAGTCATTTTTAAATCTTTATCTTTAACAAAATTTTGTTAACATGTGACATTAATGTTATTCTCTGCTGATAATTTTCATATTCTGTTGAAGTACCTTTCTTCGGAATTGGCTTTCATATGGATGTCTTCAATTTGGTTGGTCAGGTAGCTGTCTTTCAAACTTCTTGGCATACACGAGTGAGCACTTTCAGCTTTGCATCCAATTGTTGAAACATCTCAAATCATATTTTGTCAATTCCTGATCCCTTGTTTTTTCCCAATGCCTTCAGTGTAGCTTAGACTCCTTTCTTCAATACCATTGGTACTTTATCTTATGCTATCACCTGGTATGGTTGAATGTGAGCCAGTTCTTTTTTGTACAATGATTCTGTGTATTCTTTCTATCTTTTTTTGATGCTTTATATGTTGTTCAATCTTTTGCCCATAAAATCTTTCAATATTACAACGTGAAACATTTCACCTGAATTTAGAGACCATCTCAAGAATAGATTTTATGCACTGAATTCTAATTACCAAAACAAGAAGAGTTATGGGAAGACAATAAGAATATTATATGCAATAAGCAAAAGGTCATTAAAGAGACAAAAATAAAAAACCTCACTGCCATCAAGTCAATCCTGACTCATAGTGACCTCTCCTTGGGTTTCTTAGGCAATATCTCTATGGAAGTAGATTGCCCAGTCTTCCTTCCAAGCAGTGGCTGGAGGGTTTGAACTGCCAGCCTTCTGGTTAGTGGTCAAATGCCTTAGACACTACACCACTAGAGCTTCTATCAATAGAGCTTCTATTAAAGAGGCAGGAAATAAAAAAAAGAAAAATCCAAAATGGATGTCAGAAGAGACTCTGGAACTTGTTCTTGAACACAGAGTAGCTAAAGTGAATGGAAGAAATGGTAAAGTAAAAGAGATGAACAGAAGATTTCAAAAGCTGGCTCAAGAAGGCGAAGTACAGTATTATAATGAAATGTTCCAAGATCTGGAGTTAGAAAACCAAAAAGGAAGAAGAGCATGCTTGCCATTTCTCAAGCTTAAAGAACTGAAGAAAAAAAATCAGTTTTGAGGTATAGTATTGAAGGATTCTATAGGCCAAATAGCGTAGTGCCTAAGGCACTTGACTGCTAACCAGAAGGCTGGCGGTTCAAACCCACCAGCCACTCCTCGGAAGGAAGATGGGGCAATCTACTTCCGTAGTGATACTGCCTCGGAAACCCAAGGAGGGGTCGCTATGAGTCAGGATTGACTTGATGGCAGTGAGGTTTTTTAACAACAACAACAACATAGGCCAAATATTAAATTAACCAGTAGTCTGGAAAAAATTAATTTTTTCTTTTGAAGTTTTCTGGTAATGGAATGAATTAAAAAAAAAAAAAAGAAAGAAAGAAAAACTCATTTTTCAAATTCCATGAATTAATAGGAAAAAAAAATCAAGACTTTTACTCTGATTCTTGTTAAAATAAGCAGACTTGTATATATATTAAAAATAGTGTTGCCTTCAAACTTATTAAACAAAAAATGTCAGTTGCCATTGAGTCAATTCTGATTCATGCTGAACCTATGTGTGTCAGAATAGAACTGTGATCCATAAAGTTTACAGTGGCTGATTTTTTAGAAATAGATCATCAGGCCTTTATTCCAAGGTACCTCTGCATAGAATGTAACTAAAACAACCTTTCAATTATTAGTCAAGCTTATTAATCATTGGCACCACCCAGGGACTCCATCACACTTACTATGATGGCTATAATTAAAGAGATGGATTTGTTAGGGAAGATGTAAAGAAAGCACAACCCTTTATACTCTGGTGATAGGAATACACAATAGTGGAGCCACTTTGGCTCCAAAAGACCTCTTTAGATCTGAAGAGCAAAATGTTTCTTTGAAAACTAAGGTATGCTTAATCCAAGCCATGGTATTTTCAATCACCTCATATGCATGTGAAAGCTGGACAATGAATAAGGAAGATCAATGAATAAGGAAGTTTATGAAGTAGTGATACATGCCACACATGGATGAACTTTGGAAACATTATGCTAAGTGAAAGAAGTTAGTCACAAAAGGTCACAAATTATATGGCTGCATTTATATAAATTGTCCAGAATAGCCAAGTCTATACAAACATAAAGTATATGAGTGTTTGCCTGCGGGTTGGGGAATAGGAGGTGATGACTAAAGAGTGTAGAGATTTTTTCTGGAATAATACAGTTGTGATGAATGTACAATACTGTGTGCTCAATTGTTCAATTATCAATAAATAAATTAATGATATAAATATTATATCTCTAAAAGCTCCTTTACAAAAAAACGAGCTATTACTTGCATGCCTACATGTTCCAGAACTGTTCTAGCTTCTAAAGACCTATGCCATCCTTATTTCCATGGAGCTTATATAGGGAGGGGTTTTTGTTATTGTTAGGTGTTGTTGAGTTGATTTTACCTCATATCAACTTTATGTGACTGAGTAGAACTACCTCATAGGGTTTTCTAGTCTGTTATCTTTATGAGAGCAAATCACCAGGTCTTTTTGCCACTGGAGCTACTAAGTGGGTTTGACCCGCCAACCTTTCTGTTAGCAGCACAACACTTAATCCATTGAGCAACTCCACAGAAGAAAATACCTGGTGATCTACTATTGTAAAGATTACAGCTTAGAAAACTCCATGGGGGAGGTTATACTCTGTCATATAGGTTTGCTATCAGTTTCACCACCAGGGCTTACCAAATATAAATAAAGATGGAAGGAAGGAAATAAACAAAGAAATGTTTTAGATAGTAAAAATGCTAAAGAGAAAATAAATATTCAGGTAAAGGTGCAAAGGATGCTGGCTGTTGAATGGCTATTTTAGATAGAATGGGGAAAGCTTCCGTGAAGTGAAATTTGAGTTGGGACCTGAGTAGCACAAATGAATGAAACATATGAAGAGCTAGAAGGAAAGTACTCCATACAAGTTTAAAGGACCTGGGTAGAAAACAAGATTGGCACGTTCAAACAACTCCATAGAAACTACTAGGGTGAAAGAAAGGGAGTGAAGTCATGGCTGTCACAAACTGGGTTGACAAGAAGATTCATACCTTGCTAATCTCAAAGAATTCTACGGTTTATTTCCAAGAGTGAAGCATCATATTATGTGCTTGATATAATCATTTTATAGTCACCATAGTTCAGTTCCTCAACATAAAAAAAATGAAAATACTCATAACTGAACCAATAAGCAGCATCATGATCAATGGAAAAAAGATTGAAGTTGTCAAGATTTCATATTACTTGCTTCTGCTATCAACATCAATGGAAGCCCCAGTAAAGAAATCAGACATTGTATTGCACTAGGCAAATCTGCTGCAAAAGACCTCTTTAGATCTGAAGAGCAAAAATGTTTCTTTGAAGACTAAGGTATGCTTAACCCAAGCCATGGTATTTTCAATCACCTCATATGCATGTGAAAGCTGGACAATGAATAAGGAAGATCAAAGAAGAGTTGATGCTTTTGAGTTGTGATTTTGGTGAAGAATACTGAAAGTACCATGAGCTACCAGAAGAAATAACAAATCTCTCCTGGAAGAAGTGCAGCCAGAATGCTCCTTGGAAATGAGAATGGCCTGACTTTGTCTCACCTACTTTGGTTATGTTGTCAGAAGGAACCATTCTCTGGACAAGGCTATCAAACTTGGTTAAATGGAGTGTCAGCAAAAGAGGGGAAGGCACTCAATGAGATGGATTGATACAGTGGCTACAATGACGGTTTTAGACATAGCAAGGATTGTGAGGTTGGCACAGGACCAGGCAGTGTTTCCTTCTGTTGTACATAGGATTGCTATGTGTCAGAGCTGACTTGATGGCACCCAACAACAACATAATTCAGGTGAACATCATGTAATGTTTACTTCTTCATGGTAATGTGAAAATTGCCATCAAGCTTTGATTTTAGATACCATTTGGGAATTGGTTTTCATAAACACATCACCATCTTCATGGGACTAATATTACACTTCCATAACCTTAATGTAATAGTTGAAAAATTAAAGCAACTTTATTTTGCAAGGTTAAGAACATTTTCTATTTTCAGAATTTATTCCACTGATATTAGTATATTGGATATAATACCAGCAGGAAAGAGATAAGAAAATCAGATTAGATAATTTAAGTGATATTTTGTTAAGAAACTGTTTATAAAGGTGTGGTTATGATGTAGGGAACCTCAAGAGACAATGTAACATCTCTGGGTAATAACAACCTGAGCTGGGTGCCATAACCATCTTTTGGCTTGATCAGATGGAAGTGGGAACCTGTTATTGGAATCTGGAGTGAAAGAGATTTGAGAGAGGGCAATTTGACAGATCTGTAATATTCAGTAAATGATTCAGACAGCTAATGGGAGAGCTACCAGAATTTGGATAATAAGGATCCTCAGATCTTCTGATCGAGTTTCCCATGGACCAAACCCAACCTGAAGCCAGAAAACAAGGGTGCCTACTGATATAGCCCCTTGAGTATAGCCACCTGGAGGATAGTAGCACAAGATAGGAAAATACAGAGACCAGATTTGTAGGAACAAATGGAATTGTTGCATCATATGCAGCCAATAAAAATACAATTAGAATTTGTACTAGATATCTAAGACACGGAGCAAATAAATAGATATGTGATTATCAAATCATTGCTTATTTACTCCAACAAGCTTTCAAAATGTCAGGCACATCATAAGTCACTGAAAACTCAATGCATAGCCCTTACTTTTAAGAAGTTTACTTACACCAATGGGAAAATTGTCAAGTTAACAGAAGATTTATACACAATGTGGTCAGCAGAGAAAGTACCATTGGGAAATTGTTTTTAATAAACACATTACTCTCTTGTTGGGACTAATAACAAGAGAAATATTGATTAATCTGTCTAATTTATTTTATGTGTCATTTTAAAAGATAAAAGAAAGTAAACATATGAAAATGCTGAATTTCCAAAAGAATGTTATTGTTAATTTCTTGGATATTAGCATATGAAATATATATATCATCTTTATAAAAATATATAGTTTTATATTTAAATTTTAAAATCACTGATATATAGATGCAGATATCTCACAAATATGCCATTCACATGTGCAAAACATTTTCTCATAAGCCTACCAAGGTTTATGACCAGTTCTTCATGTCCATAGGCAATTCCAATACTATATGTCCTACTTAATTGATACGAGTACAAGCAAAAATAACTTAATTAAAATGCTAACAAATACATTATTGTAATTTAATTTGGATTTATAATGTTTAATAAATTATTAGTAGTAGTGTATTACAATATACAGTTGTGACATGGTGCATCTCAATTCCATTTATGATTAAGTGCTAAACTGCAGTAGGAGCCCTTGCAGTGTAACAGTTAAGCATTCAGCTGTGAACAAAAAAGGTGCTGATTGAACCCACGAAGACACTGCAAAGGAGAAAAATCTGGTGATCTTCTTCCATAAAGATTTCAGTTTACAAAACCCTATGGGCAGTTTCAACTCTGTAACATGGGGATGCTATGAGTAGAAATCAATTTGACAACACTTAACAACAACAACAACACTTACACAACAATATGAACTACAATATATAAGGTCAAACCCAGTAGACACAAATAGATTATCAGTCTTCCAGACATGCAAATAACAAAAGTAGTCTTTTGTGTCCAACTCGTTACCTAGATGACTGTTCAAAATTAAAACCTGTGTTAACTTGATTATTGAGATTATTCAGAAGCTTGAAGTTTCCTACAAAGTGCTGGAAACTGAGAGGAGTTAATGTCAGGCAAAACATTAAGTGATGGCTCACCAGTAACTTCAGAACATCTCCACAAAAGACCAGTTTGTGTGTTGGAAATACGAGACAGAGAAAGAGTGTTTGATCAGAGAAGGAAGTAGCCCTCTCACCAACCCTAGCCACAGCCTCCCTTTGATGTGTCAAAATGTAAATGGAATCATTAAAACTATTATCATTGTATTGTTTTGTGGATTAAAACATGTTTGCGTTATTAAGCCATAATTAAATGGTTTGTCATATAAATGTCTTCCCCTCTACTTTGCATAACTATAGACTATGAAGAAATATATAAATATATACAAGACATATTATAAGAGGTACTTGGCTCTGTTCTTATCTCTCCAATTTCTATTGTTCATTCCAAAATTTCTACTGTTTATATACTCAGTAAATGAAAATAGTATCTAGTGCTAAAGTGCCTGAGTGGCAGAATAAAGTTCAAAGAAATCATGATGTATATGTTTATACACATATATGTATATGTGACAGAGAAAAAGAAAGAAATTTGCCAAAAAAATTGTCTTCACATTATCACCATCTAAGTTTTTTCTTTGTATTAGTAGTGGTATCATATGAAACAGTTGAATATAGTGAGATGTGAGAGCATCTACGAAGGTTGGTTGGCCACCTTCACAGCCTTCCAGAAGCAAAGAATCTCTCCTTGGTAGAATTTTCAATATATTAAAATCTTTCATAAGTCAATTGTTTGGTTCTTCCCGCAGCTTAGAACATTGTTTTCCCAAGTGGAATTCACCAGCTTAAAATAGAACCATTGTACCAAATTGCTCACTTCCTTCAGAGAGCAATCTCATTTTGTTTTGTCATAAGTGTTTGAGGAGTCGTTAAACATCTGCAAGTTCAGATGATGCTCAGAACAAATGATCCATCACAATCAAGAGCTCAGGGCACACATAAATCTAAACATGCATTATCTTTCCATGAAATCAACACAAGCTAATCAAACCAAACCCTAAACTGTAGCAAATATTTAATGAATAATTACACTTTATTCCTTTTCAGTTTTGTGATGCATTAATGGCATGAGATTTCAAAAGACTGCAACTTCAGTCTGTATTTTTCATGAAATCTAAAATTAAATTCAGTCATGAATGCTGACAGTTTTATTTTTACTTCAAATAGAGTATTCAATTTAGAAGGTACTGTAAAAGATCTCAAGAGGACATTTGTTTAACTATAAATTAACAAAGTTAGGACCCTGACAATAATTTCTTTTTTCCCTGGGGGGAGGAGTCAAATCAATTAAATACATACAGCAATACACTGAGCTTCAAAAAGTAATATATATTACTTCTGATCATTATTTGATTTATATATCTATTTAACGGATCCCTTTTTGTTTTCTCCTAGGACATAATGTGGTTTTTATGTTTAAAATTCATTGTTTTCTTTTTTTTTTTCTATTTAAAACTTGATTCTTAATTTATATGATGAAGTTTTTCTGTCATTTAGATTTAGGTACACAATCACACACATACATATATATATCTTTTTATTTACACTTATAAAAGAACTTTAAAAAAATTGACTTTAAACAGTGACACACAGTAGAAATATGTCTTCATAATATGACAAATAATAGCAGTAAGACAAATGGTTGTAATTGTATTGACCTGTTCACCTAGCAGAACCATTTAAACCTGGTTGCCATGGAAAACCATGCTGAGAATGAAACAGCAGGAGAAATCTAATTTAGTGGCAGATCCAGTCAGTATCCCCAAGACTAGTATCTACAGGTTCTTTCTTTGGGATTATTTCCCAGCATCACCAAATTTTATGACTATGTTTGCTCCAGAAAATTTATAACACTCCAGATTGTACTGTACACAAACGTGCACTTTCTCTGTCATTTGAACAACTGCAGAATACAATACTCCAACTCTTTGACATGAACAAAAGCTCACTATGGCTGCCTACTTAACTCTATATACTTTTAGCAGAATGTTGCCATTTTGCGGTCTGTACTTTTCTTAGCTTGTCAGCAGAGCTCAATATTGTTGGTCAGTTTCCTATAAGACATTTCACTTATATAAAAAGACAAGGAAAGGCAAATGATATAGACCAAAGTTTATTAGTGGTTACCAGGGACGAGAGGGAAGGGAAAAATTGGGAAAAACAGTGATTGAAAAATAGCATTCATTAAGGGCAGGTTTGCACAATTATTGTAATCTTTGTAGGTTGTACACCTGTAAAAAAATTGCTTATGTAGAATCAAACATTTCAAGGAATTGCGTTCCGTGGTTTGGAATTTTAGGGCAAAGATTTTGTGAGACATCCCAGTTGATTGCCCTAATAACATGCTTAGTGCTTCTGTTCTTCCTCTTAGTTCATTGCTCAGTGCCTGGGGTCTTAAAAGCTTTCAAGCAGCCATCTAAGGCAAGGTAATTAGTCTCTATTTGTCTGGAGCAAGAGAGGAAGAAGGATAGTCAGGAATAAGAGGAGGAAACAGAATTTGTGGCTAATTGCTTCCATGAACAATTGCGTCCTTTGCCATAACAGCAGAACTGGATAGTGCCCAGATTCTATTCTGAATATTTTAATCAAGTGGGGGGAAATGTGAAAGAGAATTTAAAATTCTCATGAATTCTATTACTTTCTGTAGTCATAGAGGGCTGCATGAACACTGGAAGCTATTACCCTGAGATGATCTTTAGAACTTTAACTGAAAATATCCCTTGAAGTCTTCTTAAAACCAAACAGTAGTTTAGCTTAGCTTTTAAATAATGTCTGCATTGAACATTATTCTCTTTTAAAAACTATCTATGGTATCAAAGTGACAACACTAACTTAAAAGATTAGATAAAAACCTTAGGGGGCAGTGAGTTTATGGTAATATCTAAATATACTCATGTTTTTCTCATCAAGAGGAAACTGTCAAATTCTGATTTATAAAATAAAGCATATATTTTCTATTAACTGAAGTTTATACCAATAGTTCTCAAAATTTTGTCATCATCAAAGCCATCTATGGATGATTCTGAGAGACATCTGCATTTTGTGAGGAAAAGTTGAGTTTTTTATTATCCTTAAAATTTCTTTCTGCATTTACTTTGTCAGTGATATCTGTCTTTAATTCAAAATGGATTTGAGCATCCATTTTCCATTCATATCCATATCCATTGTTTACTTTCCCAAAATGGTCACTACAAGGTTCTCAAAATTCTGGTATGTAGAGTAGCAACATTACTATTTTAATTGCTGTAAAAAAGGATTGACAAGTAGAAAACAGACCTGATCTGTTTATAGTTACCTGAAGACAATGAACAACACATTGTCCTTATCCATTTACAATACCCCATCAGACAACTGTTATGTCTGCTTGTATACCTATACTTTCTCAATCCTCTTTTCACTGAACATGTCTTCCTTTTTATAATCAGCCATTTTCAAACATCATATCTTCTTTCTCTTCAATATTAATAGGATTTTCAGCTACACCCTGAAGAAGCAATATAACTAGATTAAGCAGAAATTAAACATTAATGGTATTTGTTAACTCTCAAAATTTCTTGGATAGCCAGAGAATTGGGAAGATCTAGACAGAAAAGAGCCAAATTTCACTACAGACTTTTCTAAAATAAAGCCATAATGCAATACAACAATCTACCTAGTAGAGTGCTAAAATTTAAGAGACTGACAATACCATATGTTAGCAAATATGTGGAACAACCAGAAATCTTATATATTGAAAGTGAGATAGTAGTAGATTGAAGGATTAGGATGAGGTATGATGGGGGAGTCCTTGGGTATTTGCAATATAGTATTTATTGCCATCAGTGGTGATCACATAGGTATTCATTTGGGGGTAATTTATTGAGCTCTATATTTATTACAAAGGAGATCTAGTGGTGCTATGGTTAAAGCATTCATCTGCTAATCAAAATGTACCAGTTCAAACCCACCAGCTTCTCTGCAGGAGAAAGATAAGGTAGTCTTCTGTAAAGTCTCATAGCCTTGGAAACCATAAGAAGCACTTCTACTCTGTTCTGTAGGGTCACTGTAAGTCTTAATCAAATTGGCAGCAGTGGGTTGGGTTTAGCTTCACATTTTTTGTGTGTGTCCATAGTTTTCTTTATGGAAGCTGTTCTTCAGTTAAAAAAAAATGAAAAAGATCTGGAGTGGCCAGAGATTATGACAAATGTAGACTATACTATAGACTTGCTTTAATTTGCTTGACTTTGAGGGAGAAGAAATCTATGATTTAATAACACTCCATTGTTGCAGCCACCGTGTCAATCCATCTTGTTGAGGGTCCTCCCCTTTTTGATGACCCTCCACTATATCAAGCATGATATCCTTCTCCAGGGAATGGTCTCTTCTGACAACATAACCAAAGTCAGTGAGGCAAAGTCTGGCCATTCTTGCTTTCAAGGACCATTGTGGGTGCACTTCTTCCAGGACAGATTTGTTAGTTCTTTAACTAACTTTCAGTGTTCTTCACCAACACCACAACTCAAAAGCATCAACTCTTCTTTGGTCTTGCTTGTTTATTTTCCAGCTCTAACATGTATATGTTGTTGTTGGTGTTATGTGCCGTTGAGTCGGACCTGACTAATAGCTACCCCTCCTTGGGTTTCCAAGGCAGTATCACCATGGAAGTAGATTTCCCAACCTTCCTTTCAAGAAGTGGCTGATGGGTTTGAACTGCCAGCCTTCTGGTTAGAAGTCAAGTGCCTTAGGCACAATGCTACCAGTACCATGGCTTAAGTGAGGCATGCCTTAAGCTTCAAGGAGACATTTTTGCTCTTCTGCACTTTAAAGAGGTCTTTTGCAGCAGATTTGCCCATTGCAATATGTTGTCTGATGTCTTGACTGCTGCTTCCATTGGTGTTGATTGTGGAACCAAGTAATATGAAATCTTTGAAAACTTCTATTTTTCTCCATTAAGTGTGATATTGCTTATTGGTCCAGTTGTGATGATTTTCATTTTCTCTATGTTGAGATGTAGTCCATATTGCAGACTTGAGTCTTTAACCTTCATCAGTAAGTGCTTCAACTCATCCTCACTTTCATCAAGCACAGTTGTGTCGTCAGCACATCACAGGCTGTTAATGAGTCTTCCTCCAACTATGATGCCATGGTCTTCTTCATACAGTCTAGCTTCTCAGATTATTTGTTCAGCATATACATTAAATATGTTGAAAGGATACAACCCTGACACACTCCATTCCTGATCTTAAACCTTGCAATATCCCTTAGTTCTGTTTAAATGACAGCCTCTTGATCTATGTACGTACAGGTTCACGAGGAGCAAAATCAAGTGTTCTTCTTCACATTCTTCTCAATGTTATCCGTAATTTGTTATGATCCAAAAAATCGAATGCTTTTGCATAGTCAGTAAAACACAAGTAAATATGTTTCTGGTATTCTTTGTTGTCAGCCAAGATCTATCTGATATCAGCAATGATATCCCTCATTTCATATCTTCTTCTGAATCCAGCTTGCAGTTCTGAAAGTTCTCTGTCAATATACTGCTGCAACCATTTTTTAGTTGCTTCAGCTAGATTTTACTTGTGTGTGATATTAATGATATGGTTCAATAATTTCCACATTCAGTGGCATAGCCTTTCTTTAGAATAAGTACAAATACAGATCTTTTCCAGTCAGTTGGCCAGGTAGTTGTCTTCTAAATTTCTTAGCATAGCCAAGTGAGTGCCTCCAGCACAGCATCCATTTGTTGTAACATCTCAATAGGTATTCCATCAATTTCTGGAAGTTTGCTCTTTGCCAGTTACTTCAGTGAAGCTTTGACTTCTTCCTTCAATACCATTGGTCCTTGATCATATGCTACCTTCTGAAATGGATGAATATTGACCAATACTTTTTGATGCAGTGACTCTGTGTATTCCTTCCATCTTCTTTTGATGCTTCCTGCATCATTCAATATTTTGCCCATAGAATCTTTCAGTATTGCAACTTGAGGCTTAATTTTTTTCCTCAGTTCTTTCAGCTTGAGAAATGCTGAGTGTGTTCTTCCCTTTTGGTTTTCTAACTCCAGGTCTTTGCACATTTCACTATAAAAATTGAATTTGTCTTCTGAAGCTCCTCTTTAAAATCTTCTGTTCAGCTCTTTCATCTTGTTGATTCTTCCATTTGCTTTAGCTACTCTCTGTTCAAGGGCAATTTTCAGAGTCTCTTCTGGCATCCATTTTGATCTTTTCTTTCTTTCTTGTCTTTTTAATGACTTCTTGCTTGCTTCATGGATGATGTTCTTGATGTCATCCCACAATTCCTCTGGTTGTTGGTCACTGGCATTCAATGCATCAAAGCTATTCTTTAGATGGTCTTTAAATTCAGAAGGGATATAATCAAGGTCATATTGTGGCTCTCATGGATTTGTTTTGTCTTCAGCTTCCACTTGAACTTGTATATGAGCATTTGATGGTTTGTTCCATAACCAGATCCTGGCCTTCTTTTGGCTGAAGATATTGAGCTTTTCCATTGCCTCTTGCCACAGATATTGTCAATTTGATTACTGTGTACTCCATCTGATGAAGTTCACATGTACAGCCATTGCCAGTATTGTTGAAAAAAGGTATTTGCAATGAATAAGTTGTTGGTCTTGTGAAATTCTATCATGTGATCTCCAGCATCATTTCAATCACCAAGGTCATAATTTCCCTTGTGTATTTCTTCTTTGACTCATTAACTATTTAGTAGTATGTTGTTTAATTTCCTCATATTTGGGAATTTTCAAATTTTCATTCTGTTATTGATTTCTAGTTTTATTCTTTTGTGGTCAGAGAAGATACTTTTTATTCTTTCAATGATTTAAAATTTATTAAGACTTGTTTTATAACCTAATATTTTGTCTATCCTGGAGAACAATCCATGTTTTGGAAAACATATTCTGCTTTTGTTAAGTGGAGGGTTTTATATATGTCTACAAAGTCTAGTTTTTTTTATACTTTTGTTAAAGTCCTCTAATATCCCATTTATTTTATATCTAGATGTTCTATCCATTATTGAAAGCAAGTATTTTGAAATCTCAAATTATTATTTTAGATCTATGTTTTTCTCATTTCAATTCTGTCAATGTTTGCTTCATCTATTCATAGGCTCTCTGGTTAAATGTATATATATATTTATTATACCTTCTTGATGAATTTAACTTTTTATCATTACATAATATCTTTTTTTTTTTTTTTTTTTTACCGGACTTTATTTTTTTTTTTTTTTTTTCCCCTGATATCATTATACCCATTCCATCTCTCTTTTGGATACTATTTGCATGGACTGTTTTTTCCATCATCTTATTTTCAATCTCATGCTTTGGATGCAAAATGAGTCTTTTGTAGACAGCATATAGTTGGATCATGTTTCTTATTCATTCTGTCCATCTCTCCTTTTTGATGAAATAGTCTAATCCATTTACATTTATAGTTATTACCTCTGGAGGATTTATTTCTGACATTTTGCTATTTAATTTTTATAGGTCATACATTTTCTGGTCTGTCATTTCTCCCATTACTATCCTCTTTTGTTTTAGTTGCTATTTTTTCCATTTTCTTTCTTTTTTTTTTTTCTGTAGTGAAGCACACTGCACTCTCTCATCATTTCCTTTTGCATATATTTTATAGATATCTTCTTTGCAACTATAATAGGGATTATATTTAACATCTTAAATTTATAACCAAACAAACAAAAACAAACCCCACTGCCATTGAGTCAATTCCAAGTCATAGTGACCACTATTGGGTTTCTGAGGCAGGAAATCTTTATGAAAGTAGATTACCCAGTCTTCTTTCTGAAGAATAGCTGATGGGTTTGAATCACCAGCCTTCCAGTTAGCAATCAAATGCCTTAGGCACTACGCCACCAGAGCTGCAAATTTATAACAATCTACTTTAAATTAATATCAACTGTAATACTTAATTTCATGTGTCTACTTGACACATGAATCTAGGAAAATTGGAAATTGTCAAAAATGAAATGGAACACTTAAAGATTAATATCCTAGGCATTAGTGATCAGAGATGGACTGATTTTGGCCATTTTGAATCACAATCATATGATCTACTATGCTAGGAGTGACAAATTGATGAGAAATGGTGTAGCATTCATCATCACAAAGAGTGTTCAAGATCCATCCTGAAGTGCAATGCTGTCAGTGATAGGATAATATCCATACACCTACAAGGAAGACCAGTTAATACTACTATTATTCAAATTTACACACCAAACTGCAAAGCCAAAGATAAGGAAGTTGGAGACGTTCACCAGCTTCTGCAGTCTGAAATTGACTGAAAATGCAATCAAGATGTGTTAATTATCACTGATGATTGGAAGGCAAAAATTGGAAACAAAGAAGAATCACCAGTAGTTGGAAAATTTGGCCTTGGTGACAGAAATGATGCTGGTGCTTGCATGATAGAATTCTGTAAGACCAATGACTTACTCATTGCAAATACCTTTTTTTCAACAACACAAACAATGGCTATACATGTAGACTTTTCCAGATGGAGTAAACAGGAATCAGATTGACTACATCTGTGACAAGAGATGAAGGAGAAGCTCAATATCTTCAGCTAAGAAAAGGCCAGGAGTTAACTGTGGAACAGACTATCAACTACTCATATGCAAGGTCAAGTTCAAGTTGAAGCTGAAGACAGTTAAAACAATCAAGTCCATGAGAGCCAAAATATGACCTGGAATATATCCCGCTGAATTTAGAGACCATCTAAAGAATAGATTTGATGCACTGAACACCAATGACAAAAACCAGAGGAATTGTGGAATGACATAAAAAGCATCCTCCATGAAGAAAGCAAAACATCATTAAAAAGACAGGAAAGGAAGAAAAGACCAAAATGGATGTCAAAAGGGACTCAGAAACTTGCCCGTGAATGAAGAATAGCTAAAGCAAATGGAAGAATTGATAAGAAAAAATATCTGAACAGAAGATATCAAAGAGCAGCTCAAGAAGAAAAAATCAATTATTATAATGAATGTGCAAGGTTATGGAGTTAGAAAACAAAAAGGGATGAACACACTCAGTATTTCTCAATATGAAAGAAATAAATAAAAATTAAGCCTCGAATTGCAATATTGAAAGATTCTATGGGTAATACGTTGAGTAATGCAGGAAACATCAAAGAAGATATAAGGAATACACAGAGTCAATATACCAAAAAGAATTGGTCAATATTCATCCATTTCAGGAGGTGGTATATGATCAAGAACCAATGGTACTGAAGAAATAAGTCAAAGCCACACTGAAGGAATTGGGGAAGAACAAGGGGCCAGGAATTGATGAAATACCCATTGAGATGTTTCAACAGATGCCATGCTGGAAGCACTCACTCAGCTATGCCAAGAGATTTGGAAGACAGCTACCTGGCCAACCGACTGGAAGAGATCCATATTTGTACCCATTCCAAAGAAAGGTGATCTCAGAGAATGTGGAAATTGTCTAACAGTATCTTTGATATCACAAGTAAAATCTTACTGCAGATAAATCAAAAACAGTTGCAGTAGCTTAATGGTACTTGATTGCCAACCAGAAGGCTGGTAGTTCAAACCCACCAGCCACTCCTCGGAAAGAAGGGTGAGCAATCTGCTTCCGTAGTGATACTGCCTCAGAAATCCAAGGAGGAGTTGCTATGATTCTGGTCCGACTCGACAGCATATAACAAGTTTATTGACAGAGAAATTCCAGGATTGAAAGATGGATTCAGAAGAGAACATGAAATGAGGGATATCATTGCTGATGTCTGATAGATCTTCGCTGAAAACAAAGAATACTAGACAGATGTTTACTTTTTTTTTTTTTAATTAACTATGCAAAGATTGTATGGATAACATTGAAAGGAATGGAAATTCCAGAACACTGAATTGCACTCATGAGGAACCTGTACATAAATCAGGAGGCTGTCTTCAAACAGAACAGGGTAATACTGCAGGGTTTATGATCAGGAAGGGAGTGCATCAAGATTGCATCTTTTCACCATATATACTCAATCTGTATGCTGAGCAAATAGACTGAGAAACTGGACTGTATGATGACGAATATGGCATCAGGATTGGAGGAAATCTTGTTAACAACTTGTGATACACAGATGACACCACTGTGCTTTCTGAAAGTGAGGATGACTTGAAGCACTTACTGATGAAGATTAAAAACTACAATCTAGAGTATGAATTACACTTCAGTATCAAGAAAACAACAATTTTCACAACTGGAACAATAAGCAGCATCATGATAAATGGAGAAAAGATTGAAGTTGCCAAGGACTTCATATGGTTTGGTTCTACAATCAACATCAATGGAAACAACAATCAAGATATCAAAAGACCTATTGCATTGGGCAAACCTGCGGCAAAAAAAAAAAAAAAAAAAAACTCCTTAAAGTGCTGAAGAGCAAAAATTTTTCATTAAAAATTAAGGTGCGCCTAACATAAGCCATGGTATTTTCAAACGCCTCATCTGGTGGTGTAGTGACTAAAACACTTGACTTCTAACCAGAAGGCTGGTGGTTCAAACCCACCAGCCACTCATCAGAAGGAAGTTTGGGCAATCTACTTCCATAGAGATACCCCCTTGGAAACCCAAGGAGGGGTCTCTATGAGTCAGGACCGATTCGATGGTAGTGAGTTTGGTTTTTGTTTTTGCTTCCATATATATGTGAGAGCTGGACAATGAATAAGGAAGATCGAAAAAAAGTTGATGCTTTTTAGTTGTGGTGTTGGAGAAGAATACTGTAATACGAGCTGCTAAAAGAACTAATAAATCTGTCCTGGAAGAAGTTCAGTTAGAATGTTCCTTGGAAGTGAGAATAGCCAGACTTTACCTCACCTACTTTGGTCTTGTTGTCAGAAAGGACCGTGCTCTGGAGAAGGGTGACATGCTTGGTAAAGCGGAGGGTCAATGAAAAAGGGGAAGACCTTCAACAAGATGGGTTGACACAGTGGCTACAGCCATGGTCTCAGGTATAGTAGGGATCATGAGGTTGGCACAAGACCATGCAGTGTTTCATTCTGTTGCACATAGGGTCATGGTGAGTCAGAGATGACTGAACAGCACATAACAACTACAACAACAAGAACTTGGCTAGGCTATGATCCCTAGAGGTTTGGTCAAATGCTAGTCTAGTTACTGTTCTTTCTCTCTCTCTTTCTCATTGGTTCTATTTCTCTAGAGAGCCCTAACTAAGACATCCACTTAACTGAAGTAACATACAAAAACTATTCCTATACTGCTCCTCCCTAACTTATGTTGTTGTCACTGATTATATCATTATGCATTATTTGCCCAATAAGTTAAATTATTAATTACTCTAATGAATTTAGGAGCTCTTGTGGTATAATGCCTACAGCATTTGACTGCTACCCGAAAGGCTGGCAGTTCAAACCCGCCAGCCACTCCTTGGAAAGAAGGCTGAGCAATCTACTTCCATACAAATACCACCTAAAAACCCAAGGAAGTGTCACTAGGACTTAGAATCAACTTGACAGCAGTGAGTTTCATTTTTTTTTTGGTTTTCAATGCATTTGTCTTTTAATTTATATAAGACATAATAAGTAGAATCACAAACCAAAAATACTATAAAATTTGCCTTCATATTTACCCATGAATTTACTGGAAAACTTTTTTTTTTTCTTTTTTCTTTATACATATTTGGGGAGCTCTGGTGGTATAATAGGAGCTCTGGTGGTGTAGTACCTAAGGCATTTTTTCAGTAACCAGTTCAAACCCACCAGCCACTCCTCAAAAGGAAGATTGGGCAATCTACTTCTTTAGTGATACTGCCTCAGAAACCCAAGGAGGGGTTGCTGTGAGTCAGATCCTCCTTGATGGCAGTGAGTTTGGTTTGAGTTTTGAGGATGTAATGCCTGAGGTATTTGACTGCTAACCAGAAGTTGGCCATTCAAACCTACCAGCCACTCCTCAAAAGGAAGATTGGGCAATATACTTCTGTAGAGATACTGCCTGGGAAACCCAAAGAGGGGTTTCTATGAGTTGGAATTAACTAGACAGCAGTGAGTTTGGTTTGGTATACATATTTGAGACAAATGTTCATTCATTTTGACTCAAAGACTCACTTTAGTATTTCTTGTAGGTCATTTTGAAAGGTAATAAACTCCCTCATTTTTTGTTTTCTGAAAATGTATTAATTTTGCCATTATTTTTGAAGGACAATTTGTCTGTTAATAGAATTCTTGGTTGATAGTTCTTTCTTCCAAAACCTAAAATATATCATCCCAATGCCTTCTGGCCTCCATAATTTCTGAAGAGAAACCTACACTTAATCTTATTGTGATCCCATATATGATGATAAACCTATCTCTTTCTGCTCTCAAAGCTCTCTATTAATGTTTATTTTTTTTTCAGAATTTGACTGTAATGTGTCTTAGTGTAGATTTCTTTAGGTTTATCCTAGTTGGAATTCATTGAGTTCATTGGATGTGTAAATTCATTTCATTAAATGTGGACAATTTTCAGACACTTTATCTTCACTTTTTATTTCTTCTCCTTTTTTTTCTCTCTTTCTTCTTTCTGGGACTCCTATAATGAATATGTTGGTCTGCTTGATAGTATCTCACAAGTCCTTTGTGTTTTGCTAACTTTCCTTCATTATTTTTTTCTTTCTGATCTTCAGACCCAATCATTTCAATTGTCCTATCATCAAGTTTGTTGATTCTTTCATCTGTTCCTTGAATCTGCTACTGAACCCCTCCACTGATTTTTTAAAAATTGTTATTGTACTTTTTAGAGCCAGTATTTTTAGTTGATCATTCTCTCTTTATAAATATTCTCATTTTACGCAAGTATTTTTATGATTACATTTAGCTCTTTGTATTTTTCTTTAGCTTTTAGAGCATATTTAATACTGTTATTTTAAGGTTTTTATCTGATAATTTCATTAGGTGGACTTCTCCAGTGATGTTTATGTCACTTTGTTTTGTTCTTTCGAATGGGTCATCTTTTCCTGTTTATATTGTATGCCTTCTGAAAGTTTGTTGAAGATGGGATATTTTAATATTGTGTGGTGAATAATGTGCTGATTCTGGAAATCAGTGTGGACACTGAAGTCTCTCTTCCTTCTTCAGCTTGTTTTTATCTACTGTCTTGTCAGCTTTCCTTGGATTCCAGGGGAAAGCAAACACACAGTTTGAAACTTGTCTGTATACTAGGCCTTACTTCAGCACTTAATCCAACTTGCACTGAGTATAAGGCTAAGAATGAGTGAAAGTATAGTCTTCCCAGGTAGTATTTGATCATGTATCTTAGCTTGGGTATGTGTGTGGCTTTCTCAATTCCTACATGTACGTGGAGCTTTTCAAAGCCTTAATTTCTGAAAGAAACTAATTTTCCAGTTTCTCCTCCCAATATTTACTGCCCTATTGTATGCCTTAATAGTACTCTTTAGCCCAGCAGCTATGGACTATTTCAGTGTTAGGATATTGCCCACTTCTCCTCAGGCCTTCAGATCTCTGAGCAAGATTCTCAGTTCTACCCATAAAGGTTAGAATGGTCACACACAATAATTTGAGAATGAGATCTGCTCTGCTCCCTCTCCAAGATCCCAAATATAGACGTAGATGTTCAGTCTCTGCTCTTTTAAGATATTCCCATCAAACATTGGAGGAGATGTAGAACACAGACTGGCAATGTTTCCATAATTCACTGAGCACTTAGTGACTATAACCATTTGATTGGTTTCCAGAGTTATAACTATTTGGTTCTACTGATTTATTCTTTTTGTTTGTGTCTGCATGTGTGTGTGTGTGTGTGTGTAAAGCATGTGTGTGTATATGTTTATGTGGGTTTGACATTGTGCAGGTGCTCACACTGCCATCTCACTTCCTATCTCACATTAGAGAGATTTAAGGACAGTTAAGGACAGTTTTCTTAAGTTACATTGAAAATTTGAACTATATTTACCTGTATTTACATTTCTCTCTCTCTTTCAAAGTGTATTAACATTTCATGGTGCCATGACTGTTGATTTGGTCTCCTCAGTGACATAATTTCTAGTAAGTTTTTAAAGTCTCAACCTTAAATATGAAGAGATAACCTTTGAGAAAATATTGCAAAATGATAAACAAAAATGAAAACAAACAAACAGAAATGAAGTCATGAGAAAATGCATGCAGAAAACACCGAAAATGGAAACATACGTAGCTGTGGTCTGTCAGCAATCCTGATGGCACAGATAATTGGGATATTGCTAAGTGGTGTTAGGACCTAAGAATTAACCTAAAAATTCATCCTGCTAGCCAGGGGCTGCACAAAAGACTGCACTGGGCTGGTGAATAAAAGGGGAAGCAGCAAAGAGGGAGAGGGGATGAGTTGTGAACTTCTTCTGTCCAGAGTGTGCAGCCATTTTGAATGTTTATAAGCAGTTCGACTATTTTTAATATTTAAAGTGACAGTGTTCTCTCAGATTCCAGTGACTTAAGAACAGACCCCACTCCCCAGGGACCACAAAGACATTCCAGACACAAACAACTGGAAAGGTGCAATATTCCCCTTGTTACTCTTATACCCCACACCCTCCTGATGAACAGAGATGCAGCCATACCTCACTCCCACACACCTTCTGGTCTGGCAGGAATTCCATCCCATTCTGTGTGCTCCAGTGGACTCTGGGTGTCCTGCTGCACCCTGGCCAGAATTTTTTTTTTCCTTTGCTTTTGTCTGTTTTAAAATTATTATTATCATTATTTCATTATTTCTGTTATTATCCTTTATTCTTCCCTTCCCAGGTTCTAGTTTTCAGCATTTCCTCTCTTCCCTGTTTCTGGTTCCCTTATTCTTCTTTTTATTTTATTTTTATTTCTCCTGGTTAACTCCATTCCTTATTTCTTTTTGCATTTTTCCCATTTTTTTTTCTTCATTGTTCTCCAACTCCACCTTTTTTCTCTTTTTGCCCCCACTTCAGATATTGTGTTTTTCTTTTCTTTTTCTTTTCTTCTTTTTTTTTTTTTTTGGTGATTGTTTCAGTGTCTGTTTATGTGGTGTGTTTTCTGTCCATTTTATTTTAGTTTTTTGATGTTTTTTCAGTTGGTGTTTTTGTTTAACTGAGTGGGAGACAGCAACCAAGCTCACACAATGCAACCACACCCACAACTCTTGCAGCTCCACTACTGGGTGAGAACCACCACTTCCTTCTCCATCAACTGGACAATGATAAATGACCAGCAAGAAGAGCCTGACTCACCCTTAACTGCTCTTCACAAATAGCTAACAGAGATCTAAGTACAACAATGTCACAATATCTTGGAGACAAGAGACCCTCACAATCCATAAAGAAGAAAGATAAAGTGGTAGACAAAATGGAGCAGGATACAGACCCAGAACATAACCCTGAGAAAGAAGCAGCATTGGAACTACCTGAAAAGGAATTCAAAAGAATTATACTTAGTTATCTTCAAAGAATCTAGAAAGAGATAAAGGAAAACCCTGACAAAATTAAGGAAAACACAGACAAAATATTAGAACAATTTTAGAAGGAAATACAAGAACAAAATGACAAAATAAATGAAAAATTAGAAATGATAGAAAATCTACAGATAGAAATCCAGAATATTAATACTAAATTTTCAGAAATAGATAACACATTAAAAGGGCAAAGGAATAGAATTGAATCAATGGAAGACAGAATTAAAGAGATTGAAGACAAATACCTGAATAATTCTTTGGAAAGGGATCAATCAGATAAAAAAGATCAAAACAAAATGAAGAAAGCCTAAGTTTCATATGGGATACTATCCAAAGGAATAACCTATGAATCATTGGAATTCCAGAACAGGAAGAGAAAAATAAAACCACTGAGAAAATTATCCAAAATCTGTTGGAAGAGAACCTCCCTGATATGATGAAAGATGAGAACATATCCATTCAGGGTTTCCAATGAACCTCAAATAGGATAAGCCACAAAAGAAAATCACCAAGACATATCATCATGAAATTCATCAAAACCAAAGACAAAGACAGAATCCTGAAAGCAGCATGGGAAAAATGAAAAGTTACTTGCAAATGACAACCAATAAGAATAAGCTCTGATTTCTCAGAAGAAACCATGCAAGTAAAGGCAATGGGATGGTATACATAAAAACCTGAAACAGAAAAATTTCCAACCAAGAATTATATACCTAGAAAAAAAATATGATGGTGAAATTAGGAGAGTTCTAGATAAGCAGAAGTTAAGGACATTTCTTAAAACCAGACCAACTTTACAAGAGAAACTAAAGGGAGTCCTCTGAACAGAGAGCCAAAAATAGCAAACAACAATGGACCATTAATATACAAGATGGCATAAGCCAGAAACCAACACAACTATTGAAGTATCCAAAGTAACATAAGCTTTCAAGATTGTAAACAGGAAACCAGAGACATCAATTGGCAAATGAGGACAACTACAAACCAAAATGAAGGAAGAAATAGTGTACTTACAGAACGTCTAAATGGTGAGGAAGTCAAGAGACTTGCAAGATAGAAGGGACTCTTCTAAACTTGGGGAGAAAATTATAAATCATAGGGAAACCTCAGAGAAAAATGATAAACCTTCATATCACAATGAAAAAGAGGACAAGCACAAATATTTAGCAAAAACTAAAACAATAGCAACAAAGGAAATCATAACATAATTCATAAACACAATGAGTTCAGCACAGAAAATTATATAGAACAAAGACACCAGCAACACCATGAAAAAACACCTAACAAAATTACAGCAACAAATTCATGCTTGTCAATAATTCCACTCAATGTCAATGGATTAAATGTACCACTCAAGTGATAGAGAGTTGCAGACTGGATAAGAAAATATAACCCATCAATATGGTGTCTACAAGAGACATACCTTACAGACAAAGACAAAAACAGACTAAAAATCAAAGACTGAAAAAGATATATCAAGTTAATGGCGAACGAAAAAGAGCAGGAATGACAATATTAATTTCTGATAAAATTGACTTTAAGACAAAAACCACCATAAGAAAAAGGAAGGACATTATATAATGGTTAAAGGATCGATTGAACAGGAAGATATAACCATCATAAATATCTATGGAACCAATGAAAGTGCCCCAAAATACATAAATCAGACTTTAACAGAATTGAAAAGGCAAAGAGTAAAAGTCATAGTAGGAGATCTTAATACACCACTTTCAATCACAGATAGAACAACTTGAAAGAAGCTCAACAAAGATATAGAAGAACTACAGAATACAATCCACCAACTTGACCTTATAGACATCTACAGAGCACTACACCCAACAATAGCACAATATACATTCTTTTTCAGTGCACATAGAGTATTCTCCATGATAGACCATATGTTAGGCCATAACACATACCTAAATGGATTTAAATACATTGAAATACTGCAAAGCATCTTCTCAGATCACAATGCTATCAAATTAGAAATCAACAATAGGAAGATCAACAGAAAAATAGTAAATACATGGAAACTGAACAACACCCTCCCGAAGAAGGACTGGGTAATAGAAGAAATAAAAAATGAAGTTCAAAAATTAATTGAATCAAACAAGAATGAAAGCACTGTATACCAAAATCTTTGGGACACAACAAAAGTAGTGATCAGAAGTCAATACAAGGAACAAATGCACGCATCAAGAAAGAAGAAAGAGCCAAAATCAACACTTTAAACCAACATCTCCAATATTAGAAAAAGAACAGCAAGAAAAGCCTACAGTCACCAGAAGAAAGCAAATAATAAAAGTTCAAACAGAAAATAGAAAGACAATAGAAAAAAATCAACAAGACTAAAAGTTGGTTTTTTGAAAAGATTGATAAAATTGACAAACCACTGGCAAATTTAACAAAGGAAAAGAGGGAGAGAATACAAATAACATGAATA
>NW_006921633.1:4475198-4493664 GCF_000298275.1 Orycteropus afer afer | reverse complement strand
CTTGGAAATAAATCTTACCAGGGATACAAAAGACCTGTACAAAGAAAACTATAAAAGATTACTTCAAGAAACCATAAGAGATCTACATAAATGGAAGAACATATCATGCTTGTGGATAGCAAGATTGAACATTGTGAAAATGTCAATTCTACCCAAAGCAATCTATACATTCAATGCAATCCCAATCCATATCCCATTAATATTCTTTAAGGATATATAAAAACCAATCACTAATTTTATATGGAAAGGAAAGAGACCTCGGATAAACAAAGCACTAGTAGGTGGTCTATAAATGCCAGATCTCCAAACCTACTATACAATCACAATAGTCAAAACTGCCTGGAATTGGTATAATGACAGACACATAGACCAATGGAATAAAATTGAGAACCCAGAAATAGATCCATTGACCTATGGTCAGCTGGTCTTTGAGAAAGGGCCGGAATCCATTAAATGGGGAAGAGAATGTTTTTTTTAATAAATGCTGCTGGCAAAACTGGAGATTCATTTGCTGAAAAATGAAACAAGATCTGTACCTCACACCATACACAAAAGCTAACTCCATTTAAACACTTAAACGTGAAACCTAAAATTCCCTCCAGGTCTGGAATTGAACCCACTCCCATGGCTTCCAGCCAAACAAAAGACAGGCATAGGAGCTGAACATTTACATTAGGTAGATACACTCCTTGGAGAGATCAATCATGGGAGAATAGAAGGGCTGTGTATGCACAGGGAGACAGCTCAGGGGGTAAGAATGCATGAGAGGGAAGGACACAGGGAAGAGGTAACTATGGGGAAGAAGTGGGAGTGGGGGACCTATTGCATTGTGAGATATTGCATTCAATGTCATGAGACAAAGTGTATGTGGCTGCTGTTTGTAAAGTGAATTTGTTCTGTAAACTTTCACACAAATTACAATAAAAAATACGTAAATAAAAATAACTCATGAAATGCAATAAAGACAAGAAATCTTTAAAAATATATGTAATATCCTCAGAGAGAAGAAAAGATATTGCATCTATGAAATAAGGGCAGGATGTTACATAAATGGAAAATTCAGAGAATGAGAAAGACTTTTTAGAAGTAATAGAACATTATAGTAGCACAATTAAAATAAAACCCAAAGAAAGTTTGATAATTAAAAATTGTGAAATTTACTCATAAATAAATTAAAAGTCAGAGAACGTTAGTAGGAATGCTCTTCCCAGATAAATGCACAGTTAGGAAGATTGATCCTTTATCTTCTTAGGTCTTTACACATTGAGTCTTTCTCTGATGACTCTATTGAAAATTGTAATTTACTTTCTCCCTTCTCATTATTGCTTTATTGTTTCTGTATATCTTATAATGTAGATTAAATTTTTATATCACCTTTAAGCTCCTACTAAAATATAAACTCCATTACATATTTTTTCTCCCTTGTTTTATTTCCAGTGTATAGAATGTTAAATAAGTAAGAGAGAAAAAAAAAAGGCAAACAAGAAGATCTAGGAAAATAAGTTATTAAAGTTGTTTTTGGAAGGATGAGAGAGTGAAGTAAAAAAAAAAATGAAGCTATAACCTCATCACTACTCATATTAGAGACTTATTAGATACTATCCAGAGAAATAAAAATTGAAGTATATTTCACAAAGGCATAATGACAAAGGTAAGCAGAACAATAATTACAAACTTTAAAACATGGGAAAACACAGAAAATTGAAATTATAACAACATTTTATTATAGTTGGGTATATACTGATAAGCAATAATCTCAAAGATATATTTTAGCTGAAAATACTAAGATCTAAAAGAATGTGTATAATAAACTAACACTGGAGTTTTCAAAAATCCTTATGTATATGCATAAATATGCAAATAATATTCTATAAATATACACATGTGGTTAATAATAGAAGGCCCTCCTGGACAAAAGTCTTCATTTTTTTTTTTTTTAATTTACTACCATAGGTACGTTTTCCCATATGCATGTGTTAAATTTTTTCTTTCTTTTAAGATTGGTGAGAATTTACATTGTTTATAAAATAGTCTTTTTCCCTCTTGAAAAGTCTGTTTCTTTTTATCTCCTTGCTGATATCTCTGGTAGGAAGCCTTTTGCCCAACACTTACATCTGCTCATTTATCCCACATGCAGTATCCAAAACACCTTATATTAGCTCTTTAATAGCACTTTACCACATTATTTCATGGTTGTCAGTTAAAAAGATTGTTTCTATCAATAGACTATGGCTCCTTAAGCTTGGAAGTGTGTTCATTTTTTATTTCCCAATGCAAAGCATTTAGCCTTACTTTTCTTTATGTATTAACTAAACACATTTCCTCACCCCTCAAGCCAGAACCAAACCAAACTCCATACCATCCAGTTATTTCTAATTCATAGTGACTCCCATAGGGTTTCCAAGGCTGTAAATCCTTACACAAGTAGACTGCCTCATATTCCTCCCACAGAGCAGCTGGTGGGTTTGAACCGCTGACCTTCTGGTTAGCAGCCAAATGCCTTAACCACTGCACCACCAGAGCTCTTTCCCAAATCACAAAATCACTGCTATCAAGTCAATTGTGACTCTTAGTGACCCCCATTGTGTTTCTAACACTGTAAATCTTTACAGAAGTAGTTTGCCTCATCTTCCTCCCACAGAGCAGCTGGTGAGTTTGAACTGCTCACCTTTTGGTTAGCAGCCGAATGTCTCACCCACTACAAAACCAGACCTCCTTCCCAAACCACAAGCAGCGAGTAAATAATCAGTTGCCTAAACGTATGAATACTTTATGGGTTCTCTCCAGTTTAACTCCTCACTTGCCCTCTAAAATTTTCTTATTCTCTCTCTCCCTTTCTTCACAGTTTAACTGAGGTATAATTAATATACAATGAAATTCACCCTTTTGATGCATAATTCCATGAGTTTTGACAATTGCCTATAGTCTTACAACATCCACAAAATAAAGATATAGAAAAGCATTATCATCACCCAAAAAGCCCCTTGTGCACCACTGTAGTCAACACCTTCCCCATCCCACTTTCTAGTGCCTACTAATTTCTTTTCTGTTGTTTTAGTTTTGTTTTTCACAGAAAGCCAAAAAAAAAGCTATATATGTGAATGTGTGTGTGTGTGTGTGTGTGTGGCCTTTTGGATGTGGCTTTTCTCATTAAGCAAACATGCACTTGAGATTAACTGATGTTCTTTCATGTATGAGTAGTTTATTTTTTATAACTGAAATTATTTAATGATATAGAGATGATAACAGTTTTTGTCCATTAACCAACTGAAAACCTTTTTCTTTGTATTTTTTTATTATTATGAATAAAACTGTACATTTATGTATAAATTTTTGTGTGAACAGTTTTCAATTCAGTTGGTTAAATACATAAAAGTGGGATTGCTGAGTTGAATGGTAATGGTTCAACTACAAAAGCAACTGACAAACTGATTTTCAAAGTGACTGAATCATTTTTCGTGTTCCACAGTAGTGTATGAGAGTTGAGTTGTTCTGCATTCTCCTCAGCATCTGGCATTTTGAAATTTTGAAGCCATCCTAACAAGTGTATCTGATTTTGATTTTACTTTATATTTACCTAATGCCTAAAGAAATTGAGTATCATTTCATGTGTTTGTTTGCTATTTATCATTGAAAAACTGTTCAAATATTTTTGCTACTTTTAAATGGACTTTTTTTTAACTGAGCTGTGAGAGTTATCTATATATTCTGGATAATTTTTTGTTGTTTTTTTTGCTATTGAGTTGACTCCAACTTGTGGCAACTGTATATTGCAGAATAGAACGATTCCTTAGAGTTTTCAAAGCTGTGCCGTTTAAGAAGCAGATTCCCAGGCCTGTCTTCCAAGGCACCTCTGGATGAATTCAAAAGCTAACCCGTTGGCTTGTACTCAAGTGCTGAACTGTTTGGACCACCCAGCAATTCCTTACAAGGCCTTTATGGATATGTGATATGCATTTTTTTTTTTTTTCCAAATGTGTAGCTTGTTTTTCTATTCTCTTAACATTTCCCTTCTACCTGAGAAAATTTATTTGAACTTTCTTTTAGTGTATGTAGGCCTGTGGGAGATGTATTTTCTAGCTTTATGTGTCTGAAAAAAGTCTTTACCTTTCTGAATGAAAGATGTTTTCTTGCAGTATAGAATTCTATTTTGACACTTTCTGTCATTCTTTAATTTCAAGATACTGGTTTCTGATGAGATGTGTGCCATAATGTGTTCTTTTTCCCCTCTGGCTATATTTGAGTTTGTTTCTTTATCACAGAATTTACCTTGTTATAGTTTCCTTCAAGTTTCTTGTTATTGGGACTTCTTGACTTTCTTAGAGTTTGCCAAAAATTGTGTAAAATTATCAGCCATTCTGGTAGCATAGTGCCTAAGGCACTTGACTGCTAACCAGGAGGCTATTGGTTCAAACCCACCAGCCACTCCTATGAAGGAAGTTTGGGCATTCCTACTTCCATAGTGATAACTGCCTCGGAAACCCAAGGAGGGGTCGCTAGAAGTCGGGGCCGACTCAATGGCAAATAACAACAACAACAACATTTCTCCAAATATTTTTTTTTATCCTCCTTCCTGATCCTTAGGGGATCCAATTACATTCATATGGTCACTTAAAATCTTTAAATTGTCTCACAGATAATTAATTATCTTTTTTCAAAATTTGTTTTTCCTTTGCTGTTTATATATATATATATACACAAATATGCAGCCATAGAAACTATATATATATATATATATATATATATATATATATATATTGTTTCTATGGCTGCATTTCCAAATTCACTTGCAATGCCCAATTTGTCATTTGTTCTTATGTTGTTATGTGCCATGGAGTCAGACCTGACTCATAGCGACCCCCTCCATGGGTTTCCTAGGCAGTATCACTATGGAAGTAGATTGCCCAACCATCCTTCTAAAGAGTGGCTGGTGGGTTTGAACTGCCAGCCTTCTGGTTAGCAGTCAAGTGCCTTAGGCACTATGCTACCAGAGCTCCTAATCTGTCATTACTTCCAACTAAAAATACATTTGAGCTGTTCTGATGATGTAGTGGTTAAGGCATTTGGCTGCTAACCCGAAGGTCAGTGGTTCAAATGCTCCAGCTGCACCATGGAAGAACGATAATAAGGCAATCTGCTTCTGTAAAGATGTACAGCCTTAGAAATCCAGTGGGGGTCCCTATGAGTCAAAATTGACTCAATGCCAGTGAGTTTGGTTTTGATTTTAATATATTATTTGGGCCCTGGATGGTTCAAATGAGTAAGCCCCAGACTACTAACTGAAAGGTTCAAACCCACCAAGAAATATCTCATAAATAAGGCCTGGTGATCTAATTCCAAAGGATATAGCCTTGAAAATTCACTGGAACAGCTGTACTCTGTAACTCTTGAGCTTACATGAGTTGGAATTTACTTGAAGACAACTAATAAAGCAACAAATATTCATTTTACATATTGTAATTTTGATCTCTAGAAGTCCAGTGAGGGTCTTTTTAAAATATCTTTCTTGATTCTATTTTACTTTTCAAATACGGTTAGAGTAAAATTTTTAATGTTCTTGTCTCTTAATTCTAATATTAGTATAAATCTTGGTTTGGTTTTGATTATTTTTTTCTCCTTATTGTGAATCATATCTGTTAACCCCAAGCATTATGGATTTTATGTTGTTGATTCCTGTATAAATTCTGTGTTCTCATAAATATTCTCGAGATGTCATTTTTTAATATGTAATTACTTGGAAAAAATTTAACATTTTTGGGTTTTGCTTTTACATTTTGTTAAGAGAGACAATAGCAGCGCTCAGCCTAGGCAAATTAGTCCCCACTATTGAAGTAAAGCCCTCTGAGTACTCTACCAAATGCTGTGTGAACTTTTAGCTTTGTTATTTCTCTTTTTCTTACTGTTTCTTTCATTCTACTTGCTTTGGGCTTAGTTTTTGTTTTTGATTTTTTTCTCTTTTTCTAATATCTCAAGTTTGAAGGTTAGTTTATTGATTTGAGATTTGTCTCCTTTTAAAAATATGTATTCACAGTTATAAATTGTTCTGTGGGCCCAACTTCAGCCTTATTTTTTAGGTGTAGGGTTGTTGTATCTTCATTTGCTTTATTTCAAAGCATTTTCTAATATTTTGTGATTTTGTTAAGCTTATTTCATTGGTTATTCAGAAATATATTACACGATTTTCATATATTGGTTAACACTGCAAATTTCCTTTGGTTATTGACTGCCAGTTTCATTCCATTGAGCTCAAATAACATATGTTGCATCATTTCAATTATTTTGTATTTATAGTGTCTTGTTTTATGTCCTAATATATGGTATAACCTGAAGAGTGTTCCATGTGCATTTCAGAGACTGTTTTGCTATTGATCACTGGATAGTTCTTGTTATTGTTAGGTGCCATTAAGCTATCTCTGACTTACAGCAACCCTATGTACAACTGGGGAGCTCTGGTAGCATAGTGCCTAAGGAACTTGACTGCTAACCAGAAGGCTAATGGTTTAAACCCACCAGCCACTCCTCGGAACGAAAGTTGGGCAATCTACTTCCGTAGTGATACCGCTTTGGAAACCCAAGAGGGGTCACTATGAGTTGGGTCCGACTCTATGGCACATAACAACAACAACATGTACAACAGAATAAAACACTGCCCGGTCCTGTGCCAGACTCAGGATCCTTGCTGTACCTGAGCCCATCACTGCAGCCACTGTGTCAATCCATCTCATTGAGGGCTTTCCTCTTTTTCTCTGACCTTCCACTTTACCAGGGAATGGTTCCTTCTCCAGGGAATGGTTCCATAAGACAACATGACCAAAGTAGGTGAGATGAGGTTTGGTCATTCTTGCTTCCAAGGAACATTCTGGATGCATTTCTTTCAGAACAGATGTGTTAGTTCTTTTAGCAGACCATGATACTGCCAGTATTCTTCGCTGATACCACAACTTAAAAGCATCAACTCTTCTTCAGTCTTCCTTATTCATTGCCCAACTCTTACATGTGTATAAGTCAATTGAAAATACCATAGCTTGGATTAAGCACACCTTAGTTTTCAAGGAGACATCTTTGCTCTTCAGCTCTTGAAAGAGGTCTTTTGCAGCAAATTTGCCCAATGCAATACATCTTCTGATGTCTTGACTGCTGCTCCCATTGGTGTTGATTGTGGACCCAAGTAATATAAAGTCTTTAACAACATCAATCTTTTCTTTTAGGTGTGGGGTTATTGTGATGTTCCTTATTGGTCCTGTTGTAAGGATTTTTGTATTATTTACATTGAGGTGTAAACCATGCTGCAGACTGTATTCTTCAATCTTCATCAATAAGTGCTTAAAGTCACCCTCACTTTCAGGAAGAAAAGTTGTGTCATCAGCATATTGCAGGTTGTTAATGATTCTTCCTCCAACCCTGATGCCACTCTCTTCTTCATACAGTCCAGCTTCTTGGATTATTTACTCAGCATACAGATTGAATAAGTATAATGAAAGGATACAACTCTGACATACTCCCTTCCTGATTTTAAACCATACAATATCCCCTTGCTCTCTTCAAATGACAGCCTGCTGGTCCATTCACAGGTGCCTCACTTGCACAATTAAGTACTCTGGAATTTCCACTCTTCTCAATGTTATCCATAATTTGTTATGATCCACACAGTTGAATGCCTGTGCATAGTCAATAAAACACAAGTAAACAACTTTCTGATACTCTTTGCTTTCAGCCAAGATCCATCTGACATCAGCAATGATATCCCTGATCCCACATCCTCTTCTGAATCCAGCTTGCATTTCTGGAAGTTCTCTGTCTACATATTGCTGCACCTGTTTTTGAATTATCTTCAGTAAGATTTTACTTCCATGCAATATTAATGATATTGTTCAATAATTTCCACATTCTGTGGGATTACCTTTCTTTGGAATGGGTACAAATATACATTTCTTCCAGTCAGTTGGCCAGGTAACTGTCTTCCTAATCTTTTGGCATAGCCTCCAGTGAAACATTCATTTGTTGAAACATCTCAATGGATATTCCATCAATTCCTGGAGCCTTTTTCTTTGCCAATTCCTTCAGTGCAGCTTCAAGTTGTTCCTTCAATACCGTTGGTTCTTGATCATATGACACCTCCTGAAATGGATGAACATCGACCAATAATTCTTTTTGGTACAATGACTCTGTACCATCATCTTTTGATGATTCCTGCATCATTCAATATATTCCCCATGGAATTTTTCAATATTGCAACTCGAGGTTTAATTTTTTCTTCAGTTCTTTCAGCTTGAGAAATGATTCTCTTTTGGTTTTCCAACTTCAGGTCTTTTCATATTTCACTATAATAATTGACTTTTTCTTCTTGAGCTGCTCTCTGAAATCTTCTGATCAGCTCATTTGTCATTTCTTCCATTTGCTTTAGCTACTCTCCATTCAAGGGCAACATTCAGAGTTTCTTCTGACATCCATTTTGGTCTTTTCTTTCTTTCCTGACTTTTTAATGACCTTTTGCTTTCTTCCTGGATGATGTTCTTGATCTCATTCCACAATTCCCCTGGTTTATGGTCATTGGTGTTCAATGCATCTAATCTACTCTTTAGCTGGTCTCTAAATTCAGGGGGAATATGCTCATAGTCACATTTTGGCTCTCATGGACTTGTTTTAATTGTCTTCAATTTCAACTTGAACTTGCACATGAGCAGTTGATGATACGTTCTACAGTCAGCTTCTGGCCTTGTTTTGGCTGAAGATATTGAACTTCTCCATCTCCTCTTGCCACAGATGTAGTCAGTCTGATTCTTGTACTCCATGTGCCAAAGTCCATGTGTATAGCCATCATTTGTGTTGTTGAAAAAAGATATTTGCAATGAATAAGTTGTTGGTTTTGCAAAATTTTATCATGCAATCTCCAGTATTATTTCTATCACCAAGGCTATTTTTCCAACTACCGGTGAATCTTCTTCATTTGCAGCTTTTGCATTCCAATCACCAATGGTAATCAACACATCTTGATTTCATAGTTGGTCAATTTCCAACTGTAGAAGTTGGTAAAAATCTTCAATTTCCTCATCTTTACTTTTGTTGGTTGGTGTCTAAATTTGAATAATAGTAGTATTAACTGGTCTACCTTGTAGGTATGTGGATATTATCTTATCACTAACAGCATTATGGTTCAGGATAGATCTTGAAACATTCTTTTTGATGATGAATGCCACACCATTCCTCTTCAATTTGTCATTCCTGGCATAGTAGATCATATGGTTGTCTGGTTCAAAATATCTAAAACCAGTCCATTTCTTCTCACTAATCTCTAGGATATAGAACTTTATGCATTCTGTTTCATGTTTAACAACTTCCAATTTTTCTAGATTCACACTTCATACATTCCATGTTCCTATTATTAATGGATGTTTGCAGCTGTTTCTTCTCATGTGAAGTCATGCCACATCAGCAAATGGAGATCCCAAAAGCTATACTTTATCCACATCGTTAAGGTCAGCTCTACTTTGATGAGGCAGGTCTTCCCTAGTCATATCATGAGTGTCCTCTGATCTGAGGGGCTCATATTTTGGCACTATATTGGACAATGTTTTAGAACTATTCATTAAGTTTTCCATTAATGTATCAGACAGTGTTTCACTGCTATTCATAAGGTTTTCACTGGCCAATTCTGTGAGAAGTGGATGGCTTCTTCCTTCTTCCAAGTCTATCTTATTCTGGAAGCTCCGCTGAAACCTGTCCACCATGGGTTACTCTGCTGGCATTTGAAACACCAGTGGCAATGCCTCCAGCCTCACAGCAACATGCAAACCACCATAGTATGACAAACTGACAGACAAGTTTTTCTTCTGTAGCTGTTCCAAACAACGCCACTCACTTCCTGGTCTCCCTTAGCTGGTGCTAACTGCCTCTGACTTACTTTCTGTTCTCCTTTAGGATGTTTCTTAGGTCTTCTTGATTTATAGTGTTATTTAAGCCTTCTATTTCCTCATTGTTGAGCAGTTCTAGCTATTATATTCATTACTGAAAATAAGATTTTGAAGTCTGCAATATTAGTATTGATTTCTCTGTTTTTTACCTTACTTCTCTCAGTTTTTACTTCATATATTTTAAGACTATGTACTTAGGTGCACCAAAATAAATAAATAAAATATCAAACCCATTATCACTGAGTCAATTATGACTCATAGTGACCCTATAGGACAGGGTAAAACTGCACCATAGGGTTCCAAAGCTATATATCTTTATGGAAGCAGACTGTCATATCTTTCTCCCACAGAGTGGCTGGTGGGTTCAAACTGCTAATCTTGGGATTAACATATGAGTGCTTAACTACTGTGCCAGTAGGGCTACATAGTGTATAGAACCAGAAACTCATTACCACCAGGTCAACTGTAACTCATAGAGATCCTACAGGACATGGTATAAATTTCCCATAGGATTTCCAAGTCCATAAATCTTTATGGAAGAGGGCTACATCATCTTTCTCCCACACAACAGCTAGTGGGTTTGAATTGCTGAATCACTGTGCCATCAGAGCTATGTAAGTATACGTGCTTACAATTTTTACCTTTATGTGGTAGATTCATTGTTTTATTATTTCAAAAATGTCTTTCTCTCTTGTAACAATTTCTGTCTAAAAACTATTTTGTCTGATATCACCACTCCAGCTCTCTATTGGTTACTGTTTGCATAGTTTCTTAGTTATCTAGTGTTGCTACAACAGAAAGAACTTAAGTGGATGTATTTAACAACCAAAAATTTATCTCACAATTCAGGAGAAGGCTTTCTCTCTGTGTCAGCTATGGAGGAAAGTTCTCATCTCTTTAAGCTTCTTCTACTGGGCAATCTTCATGTGGCTTTGCATCTTTTCCCCCATTTCTGCTCCCTTGCTTGTTTAATCTCTTTTATATCTAAAACATTGACTCAAGATGCATCCTATACTCATTAAGATAACAATCCACTTCAAAATTTGATGATAACTACATGCATAGAGTTTACAATTTACCACACATATTTTTTGGGGACATAATTCAATCCATGACACATGGTACATATTTTTTATCCTTTTTTTTTTTTTTTTCAACTAATGTGTGTCTTTGAATATAAAGTGGGCTTTTTGTAGGCAGTGCATGACTGGATTGTTTTGTTTGTTTTTAATCTTTTCCGTCAATTTCTGTCTTTTGATAGGGATAATTAATTTGTAGTCAATGTAATTACTGAGAAGATAGGATTTATATCTGCCATTTTGCCTATTTTTCTGTATAGTTCTTCTTTTTTGTACCTATTTTTTTTTTTATCACTCTCTTCATTTGTGTTAAATATTTTCTTGGGTAACATATTAATTTTAACCTTTCATTGAACTTAGGTTTGTCCTTACTTTTATCATTACCTCTAGCATCATTGATTGTTAAGCAATTTCTACCAATTATTTTCAACTCTGGGGAAACATCACCTGGGAAAATGTTGTTCACTCAGAGAGAATCTCAGTCACATCGAATAAAGACCAGCCTTGTAGGTGGGGGTTGCCAGAGAACTGCCTGAAAGTTCACATCATGATAATTCTCAAGAAGGATGCTTTTAGGATCTTCAAAACTATGTTTTCCTCGTCAGTGACTGTTAGTCTTACACATTTTTCCATTATCATTGAACTGTGATTTTCAAAGTGACTTTGGAGCTCAGGAATGGGTAATGGTATTAGGGTAAATTAAAATGCTTCCAAATTCACTGTTCTTCCAAGACTCAGCTTCTTCTTCTTCTTCTTCTTCTTCTTCTTCTTCTTCTTATTATTATTATTATTATTATTATTATTTAATAAAAACCCCTCAGATTGTTGAAAGTTTTGAATTAATTTCCACAGATTTGAAAAAAAGTTTAACAATTTTTGCCAGTGTTCTCATTGCTTGTATGGGAAATTTTTAGAAAATCTTTCAAATCTTATGGAGAAATTTCAGAAATCCTTGCTCTACCATTTCTAATGACATCACTCATCTTGTTTTGAAGGTAGTATTCACTGTATATCATAGCTCTGGCTATTTTTCATATTTTAAAGATGTTGCCACACTGTCTCCTCACTTGCATTATCTTCAATTAGAAGTCTGCAAGCATCTATTTGTTTGTTCCTCCATGCATAATATCTTCTTTCTGTCTATTTTTTTTTTTGAAGATTTTCTCTTAATACTTATTTTAAAGAAATTTAATTATAAGTAGTCCTTTGTAATTAATTCTCTTCATATTTCTAGTGCATATGGTTCATTGAGTTTCTGGATATATGAGTTTATAAGTTACATCAAATTTAGAAAATTTTCAGTCATTATTTCTTCAAATAATTTCTGTGTTATCTCCTACTGTCCTTTGGAAATTCCTATTACACATACATTAAGTTGCTGTAAGTTGTTCCAAAACTCACTAAGGTGTTTGACTGCTAACCAGAAGGCTGGTGGTTCAAATCCACAAGCCACTCCTCAGAAGGAAGGATGGGCAATCTATTTCTGTAGTGATACCACCTCAGAAACCCAAGGACAGGTCACTATGTGTTGGATATGATTTGAAGGCAGAGAGTTTGTTTTTTTTTGGTTTAATCATCTTTTACTATTTATATCATTTTATATTATTTTTATTGCTGCCATTTTTCTTCATGATTAATATGGGTGGGATTTTCCTCTTTTCTGGCTACCATAAAGACTTTCTTTTTATTGTTACTCTTTAACAGTTTGAGTATTATGTAACTAAGTGTATTTATTTCTTATTTGTTTTGGATTTCTTTTTGTTGTTATTTTTGTTTTATTTATTTGTCTTTAGTGTCTTTCTTTTAGTATATATCCTGCTTAGACCTTGCTGAGCTCCTTAGATCTTTTGTTTGATGTCACATTATTTTAGAAAACTTACAGCCATTATCTCTTCAAATATGTTTCCCTTCTCTATCTCTTCTCTCTTTGGGATTGTAATTATACATATACTAGGTGACTTGACATTGTATATCATTTTTAGACCACTGCATCTTTTTCCACTTTTTCTTCCTTAGATTACAGCTTGGGCATTCTCAATCAGCTTACCTCATCTGTGATCAATCTGTCAAGTGAATAATGGAGCCATTATTTATCTCAGTTAATCTTTTTTCCCCCCAAGTTTTTCAATTTAACTCATTCATCTCTATTTTGAAATCCCTCATCTGTACTTGTATATTGTCCAACTTTTCCATTACCACATTTCACATATTAATCTCAGATACCACAAAATTCCTGTCTCAGAGTTCCATCTAAGCCACATCTGAGTCTCATTCTGTTCACCGTTTAGTTTTTTCTCCTTGTTATTTTGTGCATGTCATAATTTTTGTTTTAAGCTTAGACACTGTGTAGGACAGTAGAAAATGAAGTAACTTCTGTACATGTTTGCATCTCTTCTGCTGCTGTGTTTCTAAGATGAGAAGTTCTATAACTCTTGTGAAGGGTTAAATTGAGCTCAGTTTTCATTGCATTTACCTTGAGTGCACTTTCAGGTTCAAATTCCCTTAGCGTTACTGTGTGCTTACCATGTTAAGCTGCTCCATTTGATATATTTTTTCTCAATATCTGCTCCATTCTCAGATTTCAGTCTTCCCTTTACACGTGTGCCCCAGATAGTGTGTCTCTACACACCGTTGACCCTCGCATATGGTACACTGATGTTGTTTGTAATTCGATATTTGGTAGCCTAGGCAGTAATGATTTCTACTGTAATAATCCAGTTTGCTTCAAACAGTATTAGAGGACTTCTCAGTGATTCTGTCACTACATCATTAGTAAAAGTCTCCAGTTGTCTTGGCCTAGGGATGTTTTCTCCAAAACTGTTAGACAGTATATTTGTTTTCCTTTTCCCTTCCTTTAGGTACAATTGCCCTCTATTTGTGCTTTCAGAGATGACAAGATTTACTTGCAGTCCCTGAGTGCCTTACAGTTCTTCATTTTTACCAGAAAGAGATTTTCAGCTATAGCTTATTTCCATTCTTGCAATGGTGGTTGCTCTCATCTCCCAGGCCTCCAAAATCTAGAGATTGTCTTTGTTCTCCAGCATTGTCCCTAGTCTTTTTTTTGACCATTTGTAGGAAGTCTATAAAGGATATCCTTCAAGAGGATGGGCACTCTCTCCTAGGGTTTGCAGTTGTCAGGGATTCTATAGACTCATTTTAGCCTACACTTAACCTTTTATATCCATTGAAAATATAATTTGAATTTTTATAACTTAGCTGTATGGCAGCCCCATCTTCTTTCCATGCTCTACTCCAGTGAGTCCATTCTTGCATCCTGTTTACCCAAGGTAACCTAGTTGGTTTTCCTGAAGCATCAGCTCTCTGTTGGGTTCAAATAAATTTATAATTTTATAGATTATCCATATTTGTCTTATATTCAAATTGGGAGTGATACTGTCTCCTGCTTTACACATCCTAAGCAGAAGCCAGACTCTCTATTAAAATAAACAAACATTAAATAAACCTCATTTTTTTTTCCTCATTTAGGAGTAAAATTGAAGAATAATTTCAAGGGAGAAGAGGGAAAAATAAATGTCCTCTATTTTAGGAAATCTCATAGACAGTTTACATCAAACTGTGGATCATTTCTCTATAGCCACTTGTAAAATTAGTATGCCTAAGGCACTTGACTGCTAACCAGAAGGCTTGTGTTTCAAACCCACCAGCCACTCCTTGGAAGGAAGATGGGACAATCTACTTCCATAGTGATACTGCCTCAGAAACCCAAGGAGAGGTCACTGTGAGTCGGGTCCAACTCGATGGCACATAACAACAACAACATAATTGAACCACTAGCCTTCTGGTTAGCAGTCAAATGTCTTAGGTACTATGCTACCAGAGCTCCTAAAACACACACACACACACACACACACACACACACAATGTTTTGATCAGCTTTCATTAGGGAAACAAACAAACAAACATTTCTCCGGGTAGCCAATTATTCTTCTGGCAAGATACAAACAAAACTAATGCAGCAATTTCCCATTAAAACTAAAAGCTAAAAAAAAAGATAATTACTTTTTAAAGTTTGAATTTCAAATCATTCCATATTGTAGTCTTAAACTATGACAGACAACTCGCAGGGGTAAAACTTCCTAACAAAGCAATTCCACTGTAATTTAAATAGTCTTTTTGAAGAAAATACTGAAAACTAATCTACATTTTTTAGAGTTCTTTATATTGTTTATTCAAATAACATATAAGATAAAGGCAAAATGTTTTGGAAAGTATGAAGCAATGTGTAGATTTCAGATGATAACTTTGATGTTTCAAGATCAAAATAACATATATGCATGATACTTTATACATCATTGGTGTTGATTACAATGAACCCTTGTTCGAGAACACCTAGGGTTACACAAAAGTGAATTTCTACAAGTGTTTGATTTTCCAGATTGTCTACATATATTTAGTTAGTTATAAGAGAGCTAAATCTCAGATTCACTTGGTGTAGTTTGGATGGAAATACACTGCTAATTTATACCAAAAAAAAAAAAAAAATCCCTTATTAATGTAGAAGAGAATTAGCCTCAAATGTCACACTTATATCTCATTAGCTCTCAAAATACCACAGTTGGTTATGAACATGAAATACATCAAAGATGTTCACAAAATCTACTTAATCATACCAAAATTACAGTTCAAAAGAGAGAACAATTGATTTCCTAAAGTGAAAGGCTTTTGAGAACAAGGTGAACCTGAGGAAATGCAAAATCTTTACTAATAATTAATAACTCATAAGTTCTTAACTCAGCTAGAGCTATGAAGCATGTAAAGGTCAGTAACAACAGAATATATGCCAACTGCCTAATAGTTCCCCCCAAAGAGCTAGCAAAAATCAATAAATATTTTTAAAATTGTAAAATGTAGAAAAAAGGCACTTGAGAGATGATATAAGATTTTCTTATTATAATTCCATTTTATAAAGCAGAAAACAAGTCACAATGCACCAAAGAACATATATTGCTTCATTTTCATATGGAAACATGGCATTCCTACCAGTACAGCAACCTGGATCATTTTCATTTAGATGGACCATCATGCAATTTCATCAGGAACTGCAATGGAAGGAAATACTACTTTACTTTTTCTTTAAGATTTATGTGAATTCTACAGTCCATAAGCAATTTGAAATATTTCATTTTGTTTTGTGTAGGATTTGTATCATGTAATGTTGATACATCCAAGACATTGATTATATCTCCATCTCTTTGTGTGATAAAAAGCATAGAATAAACACTAGTCAACCAATTACATAGTTTAATAGCTAGAATATTACAAATGTTATTGAAGGTCCCTGTGTACTTCTAGTTTCAATCAATCTGACCACCCCAACCTTCACCCCCACCAGAGGCAATCGGTAGCCATGATTTCTTTAAAGAAAGAAAGAAAAAAATTACATTTAGTGTATTTATTCACAAATAATATAGTCTTTAATTTTGCTGTTTCACCACTTAATAAAAATTATAATAGAGTATATAATAATTTGAAACTGTTTGTTTCCAAAATATATTTATGATTCATACAGATTATCAAGTACTAGAATAGTATGCCTATTTTTACTGATTAATTTATTTCATCATTGTATATGATTCATTTATTCATTCTTCTGTCAATGAATACATGGGTCATTTCCAGATTTTTATTTTTATAATGGTTGCTTCAAAGAACGTCCTTGGAATTTTTTTTTCCATTGTTATTCATGCATACATTCAAGAGAGTCTCCAGGGTGATGTTTTTATACTGTGGATCACATCTAAATGAAATTAATGTAGTTATTTTAAACAGGCATTTTTTCATGTTTTTAACTATAGAATAAAATAGAGTGGAAGAAATTAGAAAAGAATCAAATAGAAGAGAAAAGAATTAAAATAATATTTCATGAATTTTTTTTTTAGTTTTTCCTATATTCATGTACACATATATATCTAAGAGTGTATGGAATCACAATTTAAAATGAATTTCTTAATGTCATTCAGGCTCATAAAGTTTTGAAAACACTACATGTTAACAAGTAGAGTTGCTGTTTTACAAGATGTGTTTATATTTACCTTATAAGATAAGGCCAAAATGTTTTAAAATTTGTTATAACAATTTAAAAATCTACTTGCGATGTTCAAGAGTTAAAAAAAATTATATCTTCATTGAAACTTAGTTATCAAACATTTTCATTTTCACTTGGCTAGATCGGAAGGAAGGTTGGGCATTCCTACTTCCGTAGTGATACTGCCTCGGAAACCCAAGGAGGGGTCGCTATGAGTCGGGGCCGACTCGATGGCAAACAACAACAACAACAAGTTGTAGAATTGTCTGTCATTGCAGTTTTCAATTTTCATTTTTCTCATTTCTATGAGATTGAGTATAAATTTACTGACCATCATTCTATACACCTTTCAAACAATTCTTCATAATTTTTCAATATCAGTCTTTTGAAGATTATATATTTTCTTAGTTAGTGGTAATTAGAGAAAGAGAATCATTGAGAGAGATAGGTGAAAAAATAGATGAATAGACAAATACATAGATAAATGCATAGATAGAAATTCAGAAAAAGAGATATATTTACTTCAAAGAATTGGCTCTTGTGAGTGTGGGTGATTGGCAAGTTCAAATTCTGCAGGTCAAGAAACAGGTTGGAGACTCCTGCAGGTTTGTATTCCAAAATTTGTAGGTCAGGGAATGGAAAGAGTGAAAAGTCAACTATTTCCAGCAAAATGTCTATTATAGTCTGAAGGAAGAACACAACTTAGAGAAATGTCCTCTTTCCTCTTCCAAAAAAACCAAACTCATTGCCATCAAGTCAGATCCTACTCATAATGACCCTTCTTTGGGTTTCCCAGGTGTTATCACAGAGGTAGATTGCCCAACCTTCTTTCCAAGAGTGGCTGGTGGGTTTGAACTGCTAGCCTTCTGTTTAGCAGTCAAATGCCTTAGGCACTATGCCACCTCTTTTCTCTTAAAGGTTTCAATTTAAGGCCCACCCACATTAGGGAAGGTAATCAACTTTATATTTTTTGCAAATAGCTCACCCATGTAAATAACATATACATACATATAATGTGCAAAAATTATGAAATTATTTTAAAAAGTTCTGACATAGTGCATTCATGCATATTCCATTCATGTCTTATGACACTTCTGGAAGTGAATTTCAGCCTCATTCACCCTTATTCAGTAGCCCAAAAATGTTACTTTTGATCATATTTGTATAATAAAGATATAAGCAATGGTCAGAAGTCATAGATTGAGCTTGGTCATACCCTGGTAATATGAAAATAAACTATTGAAACTGTGCATTTGCTCTGGGGCAATGGCAGCCAGGCCTGAGAGGGGTGGAATTCATTGTAGCTGATCTTCATCCAAGGATGTCACACCAGAGGTGGGCAGGGATTCAGGCAGAGGACTAGTCTCTAAAACATATAGGCCTGTAATTTTTATAGAACAAAGTTATATAATTGATGCTCTTTAATATAT
>NW_006921633.1:4471898-4475098 GCF_000298275.1 Orycteropus afer afer | reverse complement strand
ATATATATATATATACATATAGTTATTCAGATTTTTTTCTCTGGATTTTTTCAATGAATAAGTGAAATAACAAACACAAATTTTAAAACAGACTACTTTAAAACAAACAATCAGGGTTTGTAAGAAGGATGTCATAAATTGTTAATATCAGTAAGCCTTGCCTGTGGCTCATTTGACTAACATCAGAACACGTCATGAGCTCCCAAGGATCATTCTTGCCTTGACCTTACTTGGTGCCCATCCTATGTCCCTTCTCCTGGACCTCACTGATTCAGCTTATCTGACATTTGCTCCTCCTTTCACTTGGATCTCCTGAAACTTACTCTGGTTTCTATACCCCAGAATTCTCTTTCATTTAATTCCTTGGTAAAACCTTTTGGGCATTTCTGCTATAATAGAACTTAGCCACCTATGTTGTTGGTACATTTTGTACTGTGTTTTAGTTTTCACTTCCATTGTCCACACTTCATTTCCTTCTCTGGGAAAATCAGTTCCACATATGCCAAGACAAATTCTGGCAGCACAAGGGGCACAGTATTCATGCCAGGGCTAGCTATCACAACCAGGCTACCAGATTTTAGATAGGTGACTTAATTCTAAGTCCCATAAGGTCAGCCGTGATTGACATTGAATCGGAAATTGCCTCTGAACTTAAGTTCCCAGTGGAACATGTGAGGCTGATTGAGGAATTATGGAGGAGCTCAAGTAGGTCAAACCATGCCCCAGTTTGGACACAAAAGCATACAGGAGATGTCTCTTAGTACATCATACTTAAACAGTTTCTTGACCAAGGAATCTATTTCTCTCATTGTACGAAACAAAATTAAAGTTTGACAATATATCTAGGTATGGGGGAGTGTGCCCATGACCATGTATAAGGTTGACAGACAATGTTTCTACAAGCTTATTTGTATGTGCTATAAGAATGTCTGGGTGTATGGTAAAGCTGACAAGGGACAAGGTTGTGGTAGCTTCTTGGCCACAGACAGCTACCCAGAAGGAGTGGGTAGTTGGACCTGTGTGCTTGGGACCATGGTTGCAGGAGACATCAAGCTCAATTGGCCTAAAACACTACAGAAAAATATTGTTCTACGTCATCCTTTGGTGAGTAGTGACTGGGGTCTTAAAAGCTTACAAGCGGCAATATAGATGCAACAGCGGATCTCTCCTTATCCAGAGCAAAGAAGAATGAAGAAAACCAAAGATGCATGGAAACAATTATTAGTCCAAAGAATTAGTAGATCACGTGATCCTCAGTCTATATGATCATGAGACTAGAAGAACTAGATGGTACTCGGCTACCACCATCAACCACTCAGAGTGGGATCGGTGCAAGAGATCCTGGATAGAGTGGGAGAACAATGTGGAACAAAACTCAAGTCCTAAAGAAGACCAGGTTTTCTGGTCTGATAGATCCCGGTGAGAACCCTGAGAATATGGCCCCTAGTCACCATTCAGGTCTGGAACTGAACTTACTCCTGGCTTCCAGCCAAATGATAGACAGATATATGGGGGGAATGTTTACATCATGTGATACACTCCTTGGAGTGATCAGTCATGGGAGAACAGAAGGGCAGTCTTTGCACTGGGAGATAGCTCAGGGGGAGGGGCAGGAGTGCATGAGAGGGAAGGACACAGAAAAGAGGTAACTACAGGGAAGAAGTGGGAAGAAAGCTGCAATATTGTGAGTAATTGCAGTCAATGTCATGAAACAAAATGTGTATGAATTGCTGCATGGAAAATGAATTTTCTCTGTAAACTTTCATCCAAATCACAATATTAAAAAAAAAAAAAAAAGGTACATTTTGCACACTCATAAAATTGTGTTAAAGGATTATTCTTAAGATGTTTAATTTTTTTGTGTGTGTCTCATATTTAGTTTATATGAGAAATTAGTGGAGCTCTACTCTCATTATTCCACCTGACAGTTGGCTTTGCACAAATAATTTTGTTTTTATTTTCATTTATGTTAATGTGTGACATTTGCCTAAGAGTGTGCTGAATTTTCTAGGGAGAGAGAAGCTTTTTCAAAATCCTGTTCCAGCCAGGATAGGTAGCTCTATGACCTGGAAAATCACTTTATTTTTTTCACTTCAGTTGTTTTTCTTCTTTTTTCTTTCCTTCATTTATTCCTTTTATTCCTTCTTTTTCTATCTCCTCCGTTCCATCCTTTTTTCCTTCATTTTTTAAATAATAACACTAACTGCAGTATTATGAAAACTTATTATATTAATGACAGAATATATTTAAAATTTCTGATGCAAAGCCTGCAACACCAACCACACTGGTATGATAAGTGATGTTAGGTATCTTCAAGTAGATAAATGTTTGAGCATATACTAGGGATGTGGTCTTGTGAGGGCTATAAATATCATTGATCCACAAACTCTGCCCTATAGAGCTTACAGTATAATGAGGGATGGCCTCAATGACAATAGTAATTATAACTAAGGATAGTATTAAATCACTAAAGAGCTAAAAGTCACTCCCCCCTAGGGGGACTGAAGGAGGTGAGATTTGAGGATGTCCTAGAAGAATGAGTAGCAGGAAAAGTTGTTGTTGTTGTTGTTGTTAGGTGTTTTAAAGTTGATTTCAATTTATGATTACCTCATACGTGCACAATAGAACTTCTCCATATGGTTTTGGAACATTGGGAAATGGATTGCCAGGCTTGTCTTCAGAGAAGTTTCTGAGTGTGTTTAACCACTAACCTTTTGACTGGCACTTGAGTGCATAATTATTTGTGCCATCCAGGAGCTCCTAGCAGGGAAAGCAAATGCTGGGAAACAGCAAGAGGTCTGGAAAAGGAAAGATTACATGAAAGGTTAAGTTGATATTGAGTAGGGAGCTCCGGTAGAGTAGTGCCTAAGGCACTTGACTACTAACCAGAAGGCTGGCTGTTCAAACCACCAGCCACTCCTCAGAAGGAAGGTTGGGCAATCTACTTCTGAGTGATACCACCTCTGAAACCCAAGGAGGGGTCGCTATGAGTCAGTTCTGACTCTACAGCACATAACAACAGCAACAGAACATTTTGAGAATATTTCTTATTTTTCATAGGAAAAAAAAATATAAGAGATGTGACTAAGAAAGCAGATTAGGGCCTTAATATTAGAGAATTATAGATGCCTAGTGTGTTGGATTGGGTTCTCTAGAGAAACACAAAAACCAGCAAAATATATATATATATATATATATAT
>NW_006921633.1:4467447-4468018 GCF_000298275.1 Orycteropus afer afer | reverse complement strand
TTCTTCCAGTTTTTCCCTGGGATAGTATTGCAGGTAGGCCACACCCCTGGGGAAACTCCCCCTAGGCTGACCGGCTGCTTAGAACACAGTCATGTGATCCATCATGGGAACCACCACTCACAACTGGAGTCCAAGCCAAGTTGACACATCTTCAACTATCACACCTAGCTAAAATGTTTGAATTTTATATGAAGAGAGTGGGGAGCCAGTAATAATTTTTGAGCAGTGAATGGACATCATCAGAAGTTATTTTAAAATTTAGATTTCCTACTGGAGAAAAAGGTCAAAGGGAGAGATTCATAGTGGATGATGTTGTGAAAATGGAGGAGGCATTGAGACCATTTGTGGATCTAAACCATCTATAGCTGTATGGTAATTGAAATAATAGGGATAGTGACAGTAAAATTGCCTTTGTGTTTCCAGAAAAGCATATGAGAAACTTTCTATCCTATTCCAAAGGGCGCCAAAAGAAAGTGGTTAGACTGAAAGCAAGAAATTACATATCAATAAGAAAGCAGAAGAGCATCTAAGTTCTAAAAGAGGAACTCCATTGCCAAGAAATGACCCCTGT
>NW_006921633.1:4460563-4467092 GCF_000298275.1 Orycteropus afer afer | reverse complement strand
TTGCCCAACCTTCCTTCCGAGGAGTGGCTGGTGGGTTTGAACCGCCAGCTGTCTGGTTAGCAGGCAAGTGTCTTAGCCACTATGCTACCAGAGAGCACTGAGATTTAGGAAAATAAAATATCATATGTATTTGGAGCGTCTGTTGGTGTCCTCAAAATACTTTGAAAAGATTATCTCCAAAATCCTTACAAAGGTGGAGATTAATGGTTACCACTATCACTCCACTTGATGGATGTTGTGATCAGATGTAGAGAGATGAAAGTCAAGCCTGGTTTTACAAATTCAGAGATAGAGTCATATCCACACTTGATCAATAAGTGAAAAGAATGCAGAGTTGCTTCCACATTACACTTCCAGGAGCAGGGGAAAGATAATTTGGTAAAAAATCAACTCACTTGACACCTGTTCAATGATGTTTCTATTCTTTTTAGAAAAACAGTGAAAATGTAACTAGACATTTGACCTCAACATTTCCTTAAGAGTGGATTTACAAAAAACTTGATCAACTGATTTATTGACTCTTTACAATAAGCTATACAAAAATAGTTACAGATGTATCTAGGCTTCCTTGATTCAGAAGCAATAGGTTTATTTACTGAATAACTACCAGGAACTGAGGTAGGCAGTTGCTGGGAGATTCAAAATGGATAATAATCAGTGTCATCATTAACATGTTACAGAGGGTAGAAGGGGGAAAGAAAGGTGTTTTTATAGACCAACGTTAAATGAACTGGCTCTTTATGGAAATATTGGATGCATGTTGGATAATGAAGAGTAGATAAGGCAGAATTTGAGAGCTTGCACTGACACTGGATATCACCTCTTCAAAATGCATCTTAATGGAATAACATCATAAATAGATACCAAAATTATTTCTCAAATATACAAAATGTTTTCACATACATATATTTGGGTTTTGTTTTCTAATTTTGTCTAAAACTCCAGTGAAATAAAAATTATCACAATCTCCATTTCATGTTGGAAAAACTAAGACTGAAAGAGGCAAAGTCATATCAAAATAATAAAACCAAAGAGTCAAATGGAAGCACTAATTTGCTTATCAAACAAAATTTATTCCAATAGAGAACTTGAATATGAATATTTAAGGGATTAATCCTAAAGCAAATCTTTGACATTAATTTATGTTTCTATTCTTCACAATTCATTCCATAGCTAATTTCTTTATTTCCATGTCCTAACAATTTTCAGGGAGCTCTGGTAGTATAGTGCCTAAGGCACTTGACTGCTAACCAGAAGGATGGAAGTTCAAACCCACCAGCTACTGCTTGGAAGGAAGGTTGGGCAATCCTATTTCCGTAGTGATACTGCCTTGGAAACCCAAGGATGGGTCGCTATGAGTCGGGGCTGACTCGACGGCAAATAACAACAACAACAACAACAACAATTTTCAACAGAAATGCAAAAGGTGAATATTCTAAGCAAAGAATTGCAATATGGCATATGTTAAAATGCAGAGTGAAGAGTCTGTGTTTCTGTTTGCATCTAAATTCTCTTCAGTTTGCTAGGATTGTACTTGAAAAAACTCAGCCATCAACTTGCTTTTGTTGTTAGGAAACATAAAGCAATGACAATTAAACTGCCTAATTATTCAGGCTGATTACAGCATGGCATCCATGTAGAATGGAACTTGAATTCAAATACTGTGTGATTCTAGTATTTGGGGAAGCCCAGGTGGGGGACATCAAGGATGCTGCAACAAAACCATTTTAATTTCTTATTTGAAAAATCAAGTTCTAATAGAATGATGTTAGTGAGAAAACTGAATCCCCTGCTGCAATTAAAAACAAACAAACAAAGACCAAACATACTGCTATTGAGTTGTATCCAACTTGTAGGGACCCCCATTGGGTTTCCCAGGCTGTAAATCTTCGTGGAAGTAGATCACCCCATCTTCCTTCCACCAGAGCAGCTGGTAGGTTTAAACTGCAGACCTTCTGGGGAGCAACCAAATGTCTTACCCACTACACCACCAGAGCTCCTTGGTATTAAAAAAGAAGGCCAAAAAGTAGTGTTTGTTGGGTCATCTCCTAATATAAAGAGGGAAATAAACTATATTTTCTACAAATAATTAAGATGAAAGGTCCTAACATTCATATCTGATGATTCTGTAATTGTGCATTAATTACATTCATTTGGAATCTGCAGCAGACCAATGAGTTGACATTGAGCTTTGTAATCCTAGCATAATTAGATTTCAAAGGAAATTCTTGGGGGATTGTGGTGGTTATGTTTTTGTGTCAACTTGGTTAGGCCTGGTTGAGTGGCTGGGCAGCTGGATGTAGTATTTCCCATGATGAGACTGGTAAACAACTCCATGGTAGAATCTACTGTGAGCAGCTGAATAGCTGCCTTTGGGTATGTGGTCTGCTTACTGTATATAAGGAGAAGCTTTGAGAAAGGTCTCTAGCCTATGGCACACTTGGACCCTGCGTGTAGCTATGTCCTTGCTCAGCAGCCTGCTATGCTCTGCCGACCTCGGGACTTACAATGGACTTAAGTTAATGGTCTGCCATGTGGTTTGGTAACATCGGGACTGTGCCTTTTTACTTGTCAACCTTGGGGCTTCTCAGCCTCAGAAGCCAGCAGCTTTCTGAGTGAAAAAATACCTCTAGCTCCAGTGGTCTGGGAGCAGGAGGCAGAACTAGACCCCAAGATTGAGGGGCTTTCACCCAGCCCCTAGAGCCTGGCACTTTGAACTTGGACTTAAAGCCTCCAGACTGTAAGAATAAACTCTGGTTTGTTAAGGCCATCCCATTAATGGTATATTTATTGTCACAGCGGCACTAGGTAACCAGAACAGGGAAGAATACTTATTTTCAAAGAGAGGTGTGTGGTATGCATCATATGTTGAAAAAGAAACAGCAAGGGAGGGGCTTGTTAAGGAATAATTGGCTGTGTAATCTTGCACCTTCACCTTAACCTTTTTGAGCCTCAATTTTATCATTTGTGTTTTCCAGAGTCTAGATAAATGATCTCTGTGTTATTCTAACTATAATATCCTATGATGTAGCCATAACTGATCTGACTACATATGAATATATTTATTTTCATAAACTTGGCAGGTATCTAAAAAATGCCTGCTTTCAGTTTTATAATATTTGAGAATATTGAGTTGCTATTCAAACTTCAGAATCTCAAATTCCTGGCTGAGCATTTGAACTTTAAAAATACTACAGCTTCATTCAAAGTATTGGTCAGCAGGAGAAATAACAACTGAGCATGCAATGAACATATCCAGAGAGATTCTGAAGTAGCTTTGCCTTAAAATAAGTTTGCTGTGAATCATGTTCTACAAACTTCATAGCCCAAGAATGGAGGCAAATCAAAACATTATACAAATCTTAACCACATTATACAAATCAAAACAATAGAAATCACATTTACTATCCTGGAAAAAAAAATCTGTTCATTCTTCAATAGTTAGTTCCCCAACTTCTGTTCACTTAAAATCCAGCAAAAACCTTTAAGCAGATATTATATAGTATTTGGGAAAATATCCTATAAATATTGTACATAGAAGATTTGGAGGTAGACGTTCTCCTTTCCACCTGACCCTATGAAGGAAGACAGATATTTGTTTTTAGAAAAATAATGGCTTTATTTTTCCTTTCTAGTTTTCATGTATACTAATCAGTCATGGGGGAAAAAAAAGAGCCCGTTTGCTAATAACTGCAGAGATTTGTTGCCATCTTCTGGAGACCTAGTAACCCTATAGTCATCTCATCTCAATGTTAGTCAATATATCTGCAGCAAACATATTCTGAGAAAAAATAGTTGATATATAGCTACACAAAATGTATTTGGGAGAGGATTATGAAGTCAAACTAAGCTAATGTTACAGTTTTTAAAAACTGTGTTTTAAACTTAAAATATATGCTTCTACATAGACAATGACTTTAGTTTTCCAGTAAAATACATAAAATATTGAGTCAGGATGTGACCAGGATATTCCTATGCCCATTCTTCCTCTGTGCACCGTCAGCTCTGCTCCTTCCATCAGTTTGATGTGATTTTTGGAATGCTTGTGGTACATTCACAAACTTGGCCAATACAATATGCCCATATATTTTTCTTGTTACTTTTTTTCTCTTTGTCTGACCTTCATAAGGTCGTAACATCATCCTATTTTGTATTTCTACCTAGCCACTGCCATTCCCCATCAAACATCTTTGATACATAACAGAGAAAGAGTAATATAATTTATGAATTATGTATGAGCTGTTCAAGACACTGTGAACTGTGTGGAGCTCATAGCATCTCTGTTAAAGGACTGAACATTTTATCAAATACTGAGCAGTTGATCTCAAGATGAGAAACAAAAAGATGTATATTTTTTCCTTACATCAACTGAAGTAATCTTTAGCCATTGTAAGGCAGCATAATGATGCAAAGTTTCTAGAAGACACCTCAAGCAAAACTAATAAATCATTAACATCGGCTTGGGAGTAGGATACATTTTTAGGGTTAGCCTCAGACCACTGAGCATATTAGAAGATCCAGCAATGTGGTATAATGATCAAGAGCCCTGATCTCAGACCTTGGGCCAAGCTCCAGGCAATAGCATCAGTGGTCTCATCTACAAAATAAAAATAAACAAAATAGGGGAGGAGCATTTTTTATTGAGCATCTATTATTTAACAGCTACCCTATGAAGAAATATGTCATTTCCTTTAACTCTCAAAGCAACACTAAAAGAAGTGTTATTAGCTTTACTATATATTTTGGTCCTTTAGTGATGCTCTAACAGAAAACACCACAAATGGCTGGTTTTAGCAAACAGGGATTTATTCTGTTACAGTTTAGGAAGTTAGAAGTCTGAGTTCAAAGTGCTGTCTCTAGGGCCTCAGTGAAGGCTCCTTGACCTTTGGGCTTCAGCTCTGCCTCTTGCTCCTGGTCTACTGGACCTGGAGGCCTCTCTTAATTCAGGAAGCTGCTGGCTTCTGAGACTAACAAACCCAACTAAATTGACACAGTCCAAAGATTATTAAGCACACAGCAGACCACTAGTTCAAGTCCAGAAACAGTCCCAAGACTGGCAAACAACATGGCAGGCCATTGAGATGAAGACTCAGCCAAATGCAGGATTTAGATGTGCCAAAAAGTTCAAGTCCAGAAACAGTCCCAAGACTGGCAAACAACATGGCAGGCCATTGAGATGAAGACTCAGCCAAATGCAGGATTTAGATGTGCCAAAAGCTAGAGACCTTCCTCAAACTTTCTTTTATATGTATATACACACACATATAGAGAGAGAGAGAGCTCTGGTAGCATAGTGCCTAAGGCACTTGACTGCTAACCAGAAGGCTGGAGGTTCAAAGCCACTAACTAGCTACTCCTCAGAAGGAAGTTTGGGCAATCTACTTCCATACTGATACTGCCTCAGAAACCCAAGAAGGGGTCGCTATGAATCAGGTCTGACTTGACGACATATAACAAAAACACAACATATATATAAATTTATACACACACACACACACGCACACACGCACACACATAAATATATATATAAATCTAAGGCAGCTAAGGCAGCTATTCAGCTGCTCACAGTAGATTCCACCGTGGAGTTGATTACCAGTCTCATCAGGGAGAATAACTGACTATATCTAGCTGGTCAACCATTCAAAACCAAGCCCAGCCATACACAATCTTAACTACCACATTATACAAATGCAGAAATTGAGTGTGGTGTATTGTTGTTGTTGTTGCTGTTAGATGCCATCGAGTCGTTTCTGACCCATAGCAACCCCATGCACAGCAGAACGAAACACCGCCTGATCCTGTGCCAGCTCCATGATCCTTGCTATACTTGAGCCCATTGTCGCAGCCACAGTGTCAATCCATCTTGTTGAAAGCCTTCTCCTCTTTTGTCAACCCTCCACCTTACCAAGCATGACATCCTTCTCCAGGGAATGGTACCCTCTGAAAACATGACCAAAGTAGGTGAGACAAAGTCTGGCCATCCTCGCTTCCAAGGAGCATCTCAGCTGCATTTCCTCTAGGAAAGATCTGTTAGTTCTCTTGGCAGTCCATGGTACCTTCAGCATTCTTTGCCAGCACCACAACTGAAAAGCATCAACTCTTCTTTGGTCTTCCTTATTCATTGTCCAGCTCTCACATGAGGCAATTAGAAATATCATGGCTTATGTCAGGCACACCTTAGTCCTCAAGGAGTCATCCTTGTTCCTCAGCACTTGAAAGAGTTCCTTCACAGCTGACCTGCTCAGTGCTACATGTCATCTAATGTCCTGACTGCTGCTTCCATTGGCCTTGACTGTAGAACCAAGCAATGTGAATTCTTTGACAACAACAATCTTTTCTCCATTTGTTGTGATGCTGCTTATTGGTCAAGTTGTGAGGATTTTTGTCTTCTTTATATTGAGATGTAATCTATACTGCAGACTGTGTTCCTCAATCTTCATCAGTAAGTGCCTCAAGTCATCCTCACTCTCAGCAAGCAAAGTTGCATCGTCTGCATATCTCAGGTTGTTAATGATTCTTTCTCCAATCC
>NW_006921633.1:4434163-4458300 GCF_000298275.1 Orycteropus afer afer | reverse complement strand
TTCCATTTCATTTTTGACAATTTCCAGTTTTCCTAGATTCATACTTTGTACATTTCATGTTCCGATTATTAATGGATGTTTGCCACTGTTTCTCCTCAATTTGAGTGGTGCCATGTCAGCAAATGGAGGTCTCAAAAGCTTTACCTTATCCATATGATTAAGACTGATTTTACTCTGTTAATGCAGCTCTTTCCCAGTCCTAGTTTGCGAGCTTTCTAAGCTAAGTGACTCGTCTTCCTCCTCTGTATTGGACAATGTTTCTGGACTATTCATAAAGTTGCACAGTAATGTATCAGACACTGTTTCTCTGCTATTCATAAGATTTTCCCTGGCCAATTCTTTGAGAAGTGGATGGCCTCCTCCTTCTTCCTAGTCTGTCTCAGTCTGCAAACTGGGCTGATACGTGTGCAACAGGTGCACCCCACTGGGTTTGAAACACCAGTGAGACAGCCTCAAGTCTCACAGCAACACGCTACCACAGTAGGACAAACCAACAGACAAGTTTGTCTCCCTTAGCTGTTGGAAACTCCTCTAACCACCCTTACCTGAATCCTAGTGGTGAACTCCTCAATCTGTTCCAGTTCCCTTTGCCTTTTCTGTCCTCTCCTTGCTTTCCGCCTCACTGCTTGTGATGGGTGGCCTGGGTTCCCTCTTCTCACCTGGCTCCCTGTGGTTGATTCCTCAATCTGTTCCTATTCCCTTAGCCTTTTCTGTCTTCTTCCTGCCTTCCTTCCTTACTCCTTGTGGGGCATGGCCTGGGTTCCCTGTCTTCACCCAGGTCCCTGCTGCTGACTCCTCAATCTGTTCTGGTTGCCTTTGTCTTTTCTGTCCTCTCCATGTTTCCCACCTTGCTGCCTGTTCTTAGGTCCCTGGAATCTGAATGAGAATGCTATCACTTGAAAAACCAAAATGGTTGCCATTTGTAAACATTAAAAATAGCTGCACCCTCAGTCACTTTAAATATCTAAAATGTCTGCCACTTGTAAACATTCAAAATGACTGTGCCCTCTGTCTCTTTAAATATTCAAAATGGCCACCACTTGTAAACATTCAAAATGGCTGCACCCTTGGTCACTTTAAATACCCAAAATGGCTGCCACATGGAAACAATCAAAATGGCTGTGCCCTCCGGACAAACAAGAAGTTCAGCAAAAACCAAGAAAGCCTGTAATATCTGGGGATAGGGCAATAAGAGAAAAAAGCCAGAGCAGGGGAATAATGAAGAAAAAAATGGGAAAAATGAAAAAAGAAAAACAAGGAATGGGGTTAACCATGAGAAAAAAAGAAGAAAAAAATTTTGTAACCAGGAACAGGGAAAAGAAAAAAGCTGAAAACTAGGACCTAGGAGGGAAATAATGGTAAAAAGGATAAAAGTATTAATAACAGTAGTAGTTTTAAAACTAACAAAAGCAAATAAACTAAAAACCAGAAAAAAGAAAGAGAAAACAAAAATCCAGGGAGGGCAGGTCAGGGCACCCAGGTCCGTCCAAGCACACAGAGTGAGATGGAGTTCCTGTGGCCCCAGAAGGTGGGTGGGAGTGGTAGATGGCCAAACCTCCATTCACCAAGCAGGTGTGGAGTATGAGTAACAAGGGGAATGTCGCACCTTTTCAGTCATCCCAGTCAGGAGTGTCCTTGGGGTTACTCAGATATCTTCTGGAGGCTAGAAGTCTGAATTCCAGGTACTGGCTCTCAGGGAGGTGCAGTGTCCTCTATATCTTAATCCAGCCCCAACTGCTGCACCCCAGGGGCGGGCAATGGACTTGGATCAAACGTCAAGCTGGAGGCTTTTTCTGACTCTCACAGCTGCAGGGACTGAGGAGCTCAAGGTTGGCAGACAGTATACTGGTTGTTGACTCCAACAAAGTATGTTCTAAGCATTGGAAACTCTGCACTCAGGGAATCCTGCATAGCTTTACATTCCTTCATAGAAAGCAGAAAAGTATACAATGGAAATATTGTGAGCCCACCAGGTTCAGTCAGTGAAATAGGAAGTATGCAAAGGAGTATGGGAATGTGGAATTAACCTGGTCAGCTCTCTGGCCCAAAGCCTCTAGCTTCTACCTGACAACTGGTGCCTGAGTCTAGGAACCTAACTGGCAATGCTTCCTTCAGTCCTGCTGCTATGGTCCTCGACCACTGCCATGAGTGTGGTGTAGTGGCCCTTAATATTGTTAATAGGACTCTTATAGCCAGGATCTTTGTGACTACCACCAGATGACTGACTGGGTGGGACTGTACAAATGTGAAATGCTGTGACCCACAAAATAAACTAGATAGCTTGTTAATGTAAATAAGGTACATGTCACCCTATGTGGATGGGACCATGCAAAAAAGGTATATGGAACTCAAACATGGGCATTGGTCAAGTTTAAAATTCGTCAATTTTAAACCAGGTAGGTTTAAAATGAGCCATCCCTGAGGCAAAAACAGGGGAATCTCACTACCATCAAGACAGAAGAGCCAAGAGTGGAACATGTCTTTTGGAACTAGGATCCCTATGTTGAACTTTTCAATCCAGGAGACAGACAGCTGTGACACAAGAGACAGTAATATGCACTGGCAGAGAAATGGAAGCAGCAGAGACAGCAGAACTAACAGAACCAAGAGACTGGCACAAGATGGAGTGAGAAACCTGAGTGCCTTTGGAAAGAAGACTTGATGGCAGAGTGGGTGCTTCTCTAGATGCCTATAGATAGGAGCTAAAAATGCTTTGTAACATTTGCCTGAGCAGGGTAGAGTTTGAGGGCTGAGGGCCAGAGAAAGGCACTACTAAGAAGAGACTGTACTGATTAAAGGATTGTACCCTGAGTTGGTCCTGATCCTAAATTTTAACCTGTTACTTTCCTAACAAACTTCATAGCTATGAGTATTGTCTGTGAACTCTGTGTGCCCACTGCAAGGAATTATATAATATAGCAGAGAAGAGTGCTGCTGGAAGGCATGATTAGTGTCAGAATTGGTAAAATGGTTGGATGGTGACAGCATGTCTGACTTCCATCTCATAGGAATCAGCTTTGGGTTGTGATTCTGAATGGTGATCCTCTCTCATCCACTTGAAGCTAGAAGAGGTCATACCACACAGCTCCCATGCCTTTTTGAACTGAGGCACTAAAAAAAGACCTAACTCACTGTTGTCGAGTTGGATCTGACTCACAGCAACCCCTCCTTGGGTTGCCAAGGCAGTACCACTATGAAAGTAGATTGCTCAGTCCTCCTTCCGAGGAGTGGCTGGTGGGTTTGAACTGCCAGCCTTCTGGCTAGCCATCAAATGCCTTAGGCACTATGCTACCAGAACTCCTACTGAGGCATAGAAATGTTACATAAATCTCCACTATAATAGTCTGAGTGGGGTTCAGAATTATCTCCCTCTGAACCAAAGTCCATTCTCTTTTTCACTACTACTTGCAGTTTTCACAATATCCTAAGAGATCTTAAGAGATGTCATATATGAGAACAGATTATACATTTCAAAGTGTTATGCAAATATAAGACCTAATAATATTGACACTATTGTATGAAGTTCTAGTCATGGAAACTCAGGACTGGGTGGCCCTTACTATGAATTCTATCTTCCCTTTAGATGATTAGTTTTCAAAGAAGTTTCCATCTCATTTCTATTTCTTTTGCACTTCACCGAGTGAGAGCTCAATTAATGTTAATAACTAACTACACTATGTTATTTCTAAGGTTTCACATTTAACCTCAAGATCCATTCTATATATCAAAGCATCCAGTGTAAGTTTTGTATGGAGTATAAGCTTTGCAGAGTGTAAAGATTTGGAAGAACAAGTAGGGAAACTTTGCTAAAACTTTTATCTATTTTGCATTATTTTCTATTTCTCTTCTTTAATATTAGAGCTGAACTTTCCTATTGCAAGAGGTTCAATGGCATAAGAGATCAAGCCAATATTTAGAAAGAATAAGATCAAGTAAAGGAGTGAGCTACATATCTGTTTTATTAAACACTACGCAGACATTCTATAGGTAAAAGATTGTTGGCTATGGTCATTATCTATATTTGACTTACAGTGGAAAAAGTAGGAACATTCACTTCCCAAGTACAATAACACTTAAACCAGAAAAAAAAAAAAAAAAAAAGAACAACAAAAAACACATATCCCTGTTAGTATGTAACTTTTATGAGATTATTTTCAATAGTATGTTGTATGAATTTCCTGATTAGGATGTCAGGGATTAAAGCTATGAAATTATTAAATTTTAAATCTGGAACAAAAGAGCTATATGCTATCGAATTATTGCAGGAGGTAGAAGTGAAAACAGCATAAAAGAACAAGTATGTGTAAGAAGAGGAATGGGTATCCAGGTTGAGGGACAAAGATTCTGTATGAAGAAGGAATGAATCTTAGTGTACCCACTCAAGATCTCATATCTGATTTTCATACTGCTTCATTTCTTGTTGTTCTTAGGTGCTGTCAAGTTGCTTTTGACTCCTGCTGACCCCAGGTAACAGGGTGGAACTGCCTCATAGGGTTTTCTAGGTGGTAATTTTTATGAGAACACATTTCCAGATCTTTCTTCCATGGAGTCACTGGTGGGTTAGAACCATCAAACTTAAGATGTTGTCTCACACAGAAATCTGAAATGAACCAGAGAATTAACAAAACCCCAGACAGGTTTATAGTTTATAGTGCTAGAAGATGAGCCCCTCAGGTTGGAAGGCACTCAAAATATGACTGAGGAAAAGCTGCCTCCTCAGAGTAGAGCAAACCCCGTTGTTGTTGTGTCATGAAGTCAGACTGACTCACAGCGACCCCTCCTTGGGTTTCCGAGGCAGTGTCACTTTGGAAGTAGATTGCCCAACCTTCCTTCCAAGGAGTGGCTGGTGAGTTTGAACGACTAACTTTCTGATTAGCAGTCAAGTGCCTTAGGCCTTATTCTACCAGAGTTCCCAGAGCAAACCTTAATGATGTGTATAGAGTAAAGATTTCAGGACCTACATTTGCTGATGTGCCACATCTCAAAATGAGAAGAAACAGCAGCAAACATCCATTAATAACAGTAAATTGCCCAATCTTCATTCTGAGGAGTGGCTGGTGGGTTTGAACCACCAGTCTTCTGGTTAGCAGTCAAATGCCTTAGGCACTACACCACCAGAACTCCCAACAGGAGCATGGAATGTAGGAAGTATGAATCTAGGAAAATTGAAAGTTGTCAAAAATGAAATAAAAAACATAAATATTGATATCTAGGGCATTAATGAGCTGAAATGGACTGATTTTGGTCATTTTGACTCAGATAAACATAATTTAGTATGCCAGGAATGACAAATTGGAGAGGAATGGTGTGGCATTCACCACAAAGAAGGTATCAAGATCTTTATGCATTGTACAACATTGTACAATGTTTTCAATGATAGGAAAATATCCATACACCTGTAAGGAAAACCAGTTAATACTACTATTATTCAAATTTGTGCACCAAACACCAAAGCCAAATATGAAGAAGATGAAGATTTATACCAACTTCAGCAGTCTGAAATTGACCAAACATGCAATCAAGATGTGTTAATTGTCACCAATGATTGAAATGGAAAAGTTGGAAACAAAGAAAAATCACCAGTAGTTGGAAAATATGGCCTTGAGGATAGAAATAATGCTGGAGATCACATGATAGAATTTTGCAAGACCAACGACTTATTCATAGCAATACCTTTTGCAACAACACGAATGGTGACTATGCACATGGACTTTACCAGATGGAAACAAGAAACAGGATTGACTACATCTGTGACAAGAGGCAACAAAGAAACTCAATATCTTCAGCCAAAATAAGGCCAGGAACTGATTGAGGAACAGACCATCAACTGCCCATATGCAAGTTCAAGTTGAAGCTGAAGACAATTAAAACAAGAGCCAAAATATGACCTTGATTATATCCCTCTTGAATTAAAAAACATCTAAAGAATAGATTTGATGCATTGAACACCAGTGACCGAAAACCAGAGGAATTGTGGGATAACATCAAGAACATCATCCATGAAGAAAGCAAAAGGTCATTAAAAAGACAGGAAAAGAAGACCAAAATAGATGTCAGAAGAGACACTGAAACTTGCCCTTGAGTGGAAAGTAGCTAAAGCAAAGGGAAGAAATGAGAAGATAGAAGAGCTGAACAGAACATTTCAGAAAGCAGTGTAAGAAGAAAAAATCAATTGTTAAAATGAAATGTGCAAAGCCCTGGAATTAGAAACTAAAACAGAAGAACATACTTGGCATTTTTCAAGCTGAAAGCACTTAAGAAAAAAATTTAAGCCCCAATTTACAATATTGAAAGATTCTATGGGCAAAATATTGAATGATGCAGAAAACATGGAAGGAATACACAGAATCACTGTACCAAAACAATTGAAAGATGTCTGTGGTGGTTATGTTTTTGTATCAACTTGGAAAAAGGCCTGATTGAGTGGCTGGGCCACTAGATGTAGTATTCCCCATGATGAGACAGGTTATCAACTCCATGGTGGAATCCACTGTGACCAGCTGAGTAGCTGCCATTGGGTATGTGGTCTGCTTCCCATACATAAACATCAGCTTTGGGAATGGTCTCAAGCCTGTGGCATGCTTGGACCCTGCATGTATCCGTGACGTTGTTCAGCAGCCTGCAATGCTCTGCCGACCTTGGGACTTACAATGAACTTAAATTAATGGCCTGCTGTGTGGTTTGGTAACATTGGGACTGTGCCTTTTTACTTGACAACCTTGGGTTTGTCAGCCTCAGCACCCAGCAGCTGTCTAAGTGAAACAACTCCTCTAGCTTCAGTGGGCCAGGAGCAGGAGACAGAGCTAGACCCCAAGGTTGAGGGGCTTTCACCTAGCCCCTAGAGCCTGGTACTTTGAACTCGGACTTAAAGCCTCCAAATTGTAAGAATAAACTCCTGTTTGTTCAAGCCATCCCATTTGTGGTATATTTCTGTCAGAGCAGCACTAGGTAACAAGAACAATGTCCAGCCAATTCAGGAGGTGGCATATGATCTAGAACTAATGGTATTGAGGGAGGAAGTTGAAGCTGCAATGAAGGAATTGGCAAAGAACAAGGCTCCAGGAATTGACAGAATGCTCATTGAGATGTTTCAACAAATGGATGCCATGCTGGAGGTACTCACTCAGTTATGCCAAGAGATTTAGAAGACAGCTAACTGGCCAACTGACTGGAAGAGATGCGTATTTGTACCCATCCCAAAGAAAGATGATCCCACAGAATGTGGAAATTATCCAACAATATCATTAATATCACCTACAAGTAAAATCATACTGAAGATAATTCAAAACCAGTTGAAACAGTATATGACAGAGAACTTCCAGAAATGCCAGCTGGTTTCAGAAGAGGACGAGGAACAAAGGATGCCATTGCTAATGTCAGATGATCTTGGCTGCAAGCCAAAGATACCAGAAAGATGTTTACTTGCGTTTTATTGACTATGTGAAAACATTTGATTGTGTGGACCATAAAAAATTATGGATAACATTTAGAAGAATGGGAATTCCAGAATACTTAATTGTACTCATGAGGAACCTGTTCATGGACTAAGAAGCTGTTGTTCAAACAGAACAAGGGGTTTAAAATCAAGAAGGGAGTACATCAGGGCTGTATCCTTTCATCATACTTATTCAATCTGTATGCTGAGCAAATAATCTGAGAAGCTGGACTATGTGAAGAAGAACATGGCATCAGGAGTGAAGGAAGACTCATTAACCACCTGTGATATGAAGACAACACAACTTTGCTTGCTGAAAGTGAGGATAACTTGAAGCATTTACTGATAAAGATTGAAGACTACAGTCTGCTGTATGGATTACACCTGAATATAAAGAAAAAAAAAAAAAAAAATCACAACTGGAGCAATAAGCAGCATCCTGATAAATGGAGAAAAGATTGAAGTTGTCAAGGACTTCATATTATTTGGTTCTACAATCAGCACCAATGGAAGCAGCAGTCAAGACATCAGACAATGTATTGCACTGGTCAAATCTGCTGCAAAGGGGCTCTTTCAAGTGATGAAGAGCGAAGGTATCTCGTTAAAGACTAATGTGCGCCTAACCCAAACCAGGGTATTTTTAATTGCCTCATATGCATGTGAGAGCTGGACAATGAATAAGAAGAACAAAAAAGAGTTGATACTTTTGAGTTGTGGTATTGGAGAAGAATGGTAAGAATACCATGGACTGCTAAAAGGACTTACAAATCTGTTCTGGAAGAAGTGCAGCCAGAATATTTCTTGGAAGAGAGAATGGCCAGACTTTGTCTCAACTACTTTGGTCATATTGTCATAAAGAACCATTTCCTGGAGAAGAATATCATGCTTGGTAAAGTGGAGGGTCAATGAAAAAGGGGAAGGGCCTCAACAAGATGGTTAGACACAGTGGCTGCAATGATGGGCTCAGGTATATCAGAGATCGTGGACCTGGCACAGGACTGGGCAGGGTTTCTTTCTGTTGTACATAAGGTCACTATGAGTCAGAGATGACTTGTTGGCACCTAACAACAACAGATATTTTTATAGTAAAATATAAATGGAACATAGAATTATTGTTTCATGAGTATTGATACCAACCTCTTCCAGGCTATTTAACCTAAAGGTCACTCCTTTCTCCAATAAAATAAGGGCAGCATCAGTAACCTTTACTCTCTGCCTGAGTAGTACAGGGAAATAATTGCTGTTTAGGGCAGCTGCAGGAGTCCCTGAGTGGCACAAATTGTTAATACAAAGTGTTGGTGGGTCAAATCCACTCAGAGGTACCTCAAAAGAAAGGCCTGGTGATCTACTTCTGAAAAATAAGACATTGAAAACCCTACAAAGTGGAATTCTACAATATACATGGGATTGCCATAAGTTGGAGTCGACTCCATTGCAAGTAGTTTGGTATTTGGTTTGGGGACAGGCACAGCATTTTGCTGAATGGACACGGTGGAGGAAAAAAAAAAAAAAACTTCACTTCTAGGCTTTCGTATCTGTAAAATAGTAAATTGGGAAAACATAGAAGGTAATACTATAGGAATATAGCTGTGAAACTGAAAAATTACAGAAAGAGACTAAACACAATCCACAATTGCTCTATCAGCCCAACTTCTATCAGGGTGGCATTCATAAAACTCCTGAGATGGTACCAAACAAGGACATAAACAGTCTATGAATGGATAAACAAAATGTGGTACATACATAAAATGGAATATTATTCAGCCATAAAAAGAAATGAAATACTGATGCATTCTACAACATGGATGAAGCTTGAAAACATTATGCTGAGCGAAGTAAGCCAGCCTCAAAAGGACAAATATTGTATGACCTCACTTACATGACATATCTAAAATAGGCAAATGTATAGAGGCCAAAGTAGATCAATGGTTGTCAGGGGTGGCAGGGAAGGGGCAAGGAGGAGTCATTGTTTAGGGAGCTCTAAGTTTCTGTGAAGGATGATGGAAAAATTTGGAAATGGATAGTAGTGATAGATGTACAACACAGGGAACATGATGTTAATGGATCGTACATGGAAAGAATGTTGAAATAAAAAATGCTTTGTTAAATATATATATATATATATATATATATGTCACAAAAATAAGATAAAATAAATTTTAAAATAATAAGACACAGATAGAAGCATGGCATAAACATTTCCCTGGATTTGACCCAGCTAAGACTTTCACCAATTCCTGAGTAAGGAGAAAGTGGAAACATTGTCCAAAAACTATGCTCAATAAAATTCTTTTGTCTGTATCTACCTTTCTGCTCTTCTTTCTCTTTTCTTCCTTCCTCCGTCCTGTTCTCCCTTCTTCCCTCCCTCCCATCCTCCCTTCCCTCCTGTCCTTTCTTCTTCCTTCCTTCCCTCCTTTCATTCCTATCTTCTTTCTTTCTTTCTTCCTTTTTAGGTACATATGTATACACATAGAAGCTGACTAGCAAACTATGCATTATTCATACCATACTTTAAGTTCAGCCATCCTTAAGTAGTGTATTTGTTGTCAAGATCAAGATTTATATATATATAAATCCTTCTAGGCTGTTTTCTGTATAATCCATGGTTTATACAAATACAGACTCAATCAGCTTTTTAAAGATTCCAGGCAGGATTCCCAATATTATTTTTCAGATCAAATAAAAATATTTTAAGTCTAAAAATTCATTTGAAGTTAGTATAAAAGGTGAGAGTCTCATGTCTAACTTAATTCTCAGTATACAGCCTTTTAAATTGATAATGGAGTTTCACAAATCTTTCTCCTAAACAAGTAAACGAGGGAAAACCCTAACCAAAACCAAAGTAATAAATATTTCTACAAAACCTTTACAACTTGATTTTGCTCAAGTTTACTGTCTTAATAAATCAAAGTACAACAGCACGTTTTGAAATTCACTGTTACAAGAATCTTTATGAGGACTGAAGGCGTGAATCAAATCCTAAAGAAGAAATGCCAAGCAAAGAATTTGCTAACTTCCTCATGAATTTCTCCTCTTCATCCACAAAATATTCCTTCAAAACTCAATTATCCTGCAATCAAATGCACAGGAAAAAAAAACCTTAATTCAAAACTTTGTTATTTTTTTTTTTTTTTTTTTTGCTCTGTGGGCTAACTTGATTCAGTAAGAAAATCTTTGAATAAATTAGATACTGGAAGAAAGCATCCATCGACTTGAAGATGATACTTTTCTAGCTCCTATTGCCTGCAGAAACTGAGCTTCTGTCCTTTCCGGATTTGATATCCATGATGACTTGGGAAAGATAACACTAAACTCATGTTTGTCAGCACAGTGGGATGCAACTGTGCTAGTCTGAACAGGCTAACCTTGAACAAACAATATTATTTAGGTTTCTATCATTGGCTGTTTAGGATTCTGTTTGTTTGTTTGCTTGCTTATTTTGGCTGTGGTTTGTTTGCTCACTATTTTTTCCCCATTGTTTTTACCTTACCCACTGCAATTAAGTCAATTCCAACTCATAGCAACCCACATTGGGGTTCCAAGGCAGTAGATTACAGAAGTAGATTGCCCCCCCTTGCTTCTGCAGGGCAGCTGGAGGGTTTGAACATGCAACCTTCTGGTTAGCAGCTAAATGCCTTAGGTACTGTGCCACCAGAGCTCCTTGTTTTTACCTTAGTTGGAATTGATATTTGAGTGGAAAAAACAAAAAGAGCAAGAATTTTGTTGTTAGGTGCCATCAAATCAGTTTCAATTCATACTGACCCCATGGACTAAAGAACAAAATACTGCCCACTCATGAGCCATGCTCACAATGGTTACCATGATTAAAATTATCACCACAGCCACTGTGTCAATCCAACTGGTTGAAGGTCTTCCTCTTTTTTTGCTGAACCTCTACCTTACCTAGTATGGTATTTAAAGTTATGTGTCAACTTGACTGGCCTGGTTTTGAGTGGCTGGGCAGCTGGATATAGTTATTCCCCATGAGGAGATTGGTAATCAACTCCATGATGGAAGCTACTGGAGCCACTGAGTAGCTGCCTTAAGGATGAGGTCTGCTTCCAGTATCTAAAAAAGACAGCTTTGAGAAAAGTCTCTCAGCTTTTGGTAAGGTTGGCCCCTGCATGTAGCCAAGCCTTCATTCAGCAGCCTGCCAAGTTGTCTGTCAATCTTAGGATTGTTCCTGGACTTGAACCACTGGCCTGCCATGCTGGTAATTTTGGGACTGTGCCATTTTATCCTTGACCTGGGGTTTGTAATCCTCAGCAGCCAGTAGCTGTCAGAGTTAAAAGAAGCTTTCAACTTCAGTGGGCCAGAGCAAGAGGAAGAGTTGAATTCCAATATGAGGGTCTTTCACCCAGCCCCTAGAGCTGGCACTTAGAACTCGGACATCTAACCTCCTAAACTCTAAGAGAATAAATCTCTGTTCATTGAAGCCAACCATTTGTGGTATTTCTTCTTAGAGGAGCACTAGAGAACCCAAAAACCAAGCATGATATCCTTCTCCAAAGACTAGTCCCTTCTGAAACATTACCAAAGTATGAGATACAAAATCTGGCCACTCTTGCAATTAAGGAGGCTGACTTCCTCCAAGACTGGGATCTTCTAGTAGCCCAGAATACATTCAATATTTTTTGCAACACAATTCAGATGCATCGATTCTTCTGTGGTCTTGCTTGTTCATGGTTCAGGTCTCACATGCATATGAGGCAACTGAAAATATCATGCCTTGGGTCAGGTGGACCTTAATCTTCAAAAATGACATCTTTGTTCTTTAGAGAGGTCGTTTGCAGCAGATTGGCCTAATGTAACACATTATTTAATTTTTAAACTCCTGCTATGTAGGCGTTGATTGTGGATCCAAGTAAAATGAAATCTTTGACAACTTCAATCTTTTCTCCACTTACCATGATTTTGCTTATGGTCCAGGTGTGAGGATTTTCATTTTCTTTAGGTTGAGGTAATCCATACGGAAGACTATAGTCTTTGATCTTCATCAATAAGTACTTCAAGTCTTCTTCACTTTTAGTAAGCATGGTTATGTCATCTGTTTATCACAGGTTTTAGTAAGTTTTCCTCCAATGCTGATGGCATGTTCTTCTTCACATAGTCATTTCTCAGGTTATTTGTTCAGCAAACAAATTGAATAAGTATGGTGAAATATTACAACTCTGACATACACCATTTCTGACTTTAAACTATACAGTATATTTTGAAATTATTAGAAAAGCAGAAATTGGTAATAATATTAAATCCTCATTCATCAAAATTAACATGTGTAATTGAGAGGAGCTTTGAAAAAATAAGAAATTAAAAATGACAGTTAACCTTTTTATCATAAAACAATTCTTCTATTCTTGTGCCAAACAGATATTAGGGTGTCCAATGATCTCCACCTTAGGAGTCCACACCCTCATAAATTCCCTTCCTTTGAGTGGGGCATGACCTGTGTCTTTCTTCTACTCATTAGAATATGGCAAAGGTGATAGGATTTAACTCCCATTAAATCACAATTACAATATAGAAGACTGAATCTTGATAGCAGAATCACCAAAGTCTCTCCTATTCCTGACTTTGAAGATGCAAACTTCCATGAAACTTAAATTCATGAGCAACTGAGCACTGACAATAACCATGCAAGAGGAAAGTAGACCTTTTCCTAGACAAGTCTCCAGGTGAGAATTCAGGCATGGCCAACATCTGATTGCAGCTTCATGAGACCCTGAGCAGAGGATCCAAGTAAGCTCTGCTCAGACATCAGATCCCCCAAAACTCTGAGATAATAAGTATGTGTCCTTTTTAATGAATAAGTTCACAATAATTTTTTTCTGTATATTAATACAATTCTCCACTCAAAGAAATAGATGTAAAATATAAATGGCTCATAAGAAATAGTATGCTCATATAAATTACTTTTATGAGAGTCATTTCTTTAACAGATATTGATAATGGAATGAGGACTGGAAATGATGTAGGAAGTGCCACAGGACCAGGAGGAACTTGTGTTAGTTTCTTGAAGTGAGCAAGAACATTCATTAAAAATTTAACAAAATAAACACATGGAAAAAACTACTGTCATTAGATTCAAAGGTGCCATGTGTCCAATGCTTTAATCAGCTGGAAAATTTCTGCCAGAATTACCTTTCATCTCCTAGTTGCTTGACTAAAAGGTCTAGGATACTGTTGGACACTTCCTCCTTCTGACACCAAATTCAGGTCACTCTATCTCAATAGGCCTGTAACATCTGACCTCTCCTTTTCATATGAATCTCATTCTTTGCCTTAGGTCTTTATCATCCCTGATTAGCTTCAAATTTCTTTTATTGAACAAAATTAAACCACTTGGCTGCTAACGAAAAAGTCAGTGGTTCAAACCCACCAGCTGCTCTGTGGATGAAAGATGAGGCTGTCTACTTGCATAAAGATTTACAGCCCTAGAAACCCTATGGGGCAGTTCTACTGTGTCCTAAAGGGTCACTATCAGTTAGAATCAACACCATGACAGTGGATTTGGTTTGGATTTGCTTGCCATGTGTCAGAATGCTTAATCAAACAGTATACAGACTTTCACCAGAATATCTTTCTAAATGATAGACCTAATTAGTTACAATAAAAAACTTATCAAATGCAACCCATTATTAAACAGAAGTTGTCCAGCTTTGTGTTTCAGTAAAATTTGTGTCAAATAATTCATCACAACTCACCCAGAGTAGTCAAAGATTTTACTTGACCAACTAAAATCCAAAATAAAATACAAGCTTGATTTCCAAAATTGAAAAAGATATTTTACCATCTAAATACCATTTGCTTCAGATACTAATAGCACTTACCTGTTAAGGTTAATGTGGGAATAAATCGAAGATCACACATAAACTGCTGGGAATACACATGGTATATCATAAACATTTAAAAAATTGCAGTAATGGTTATTTGTATTTCTATTTAAACTGTTACCATAAACAAGCATTCCTTTTCAAGTAAACAATAAAAGTAGTTAAAATAAGGTGTTTACAACATTAGTATAAGAGAAAATCCTTTTAAGATAATATATTGATAACTTTGTACTCACATACATAGGCAAAGAGATTATGTAAGGGACAATTATAGTAATTTGAGAACAAAAAATATGACCATAGATATGAGAATAAAAACTGCATTTTAGGACATATTGAAGACAGTAAAAAAGAAAAAAAAAAAACCTCCCTGCCGTCAAGTTGAATCTGACTCATAGCGACCCCTCCTTGGGTTTCCGAGGCAGTATCACTATAGGAGTAGACTGCCCAGCCTTCCTTCCTAGGGGTGGCTGGTGGGCTTGAACCTCCAGCCTTCTGGTTAGCAGGCAAATGCCTTAGGCACTATGCTACCATTGAAGACATAGGTTTGAGAAAACTTAATGATTAATTGGATGTGAAGCAGAGATAAAGAGAAGCTTCTAGAGTTACTTCAATATTTCAAGCTTGGAAGACAAGGTAGCTCAGCACTGACATTAACCAAGGTGCGAATTATCAGAAAAGCAGTGTTAAATTAGTTTGGGGCAAGCTGAATTTAAAGTGCTACAGAAATTTCAGATAGTGATAACTAGTAGGCAATAGAAGGTTGCCTCTACCTCCATTGAACAACCTGAGAGCAGAGACCTTATCTTACTGATTTTGTCATGTTTTTCCAAGTACAGGTCCTTGCACTAGAAAGCATTCAATAAAAGATTTAATTCAATTGACGGGTCTATTTTGGAAAGGTCAGAAAAAAGAGATGTAATAAGTATCACAATGCCTGTTCTTTGCTTTTCAATCAAAATTCAGCAATGCCCAGAAATATTCACAATGCTTACCATTTAGCCTATCAAGAATAGAAACCATGTATTTTTCAAAAATAGAATTAATTCAAACCCCAATAGTTTTGCCAACGTTCTTGAAAGTTTTATTTAATAATTTAATGTAATTTTAATTTCAATAAAATGTGCTTAATATCAAATATTTACCTTGTCCCCATTCTTCTGTCACTAAAAATAAACTCAAATACCCAGTATTTCCAACCCCTTCCAAATCACATCTCTAGGTGCTGTCAGGTCCTTCCCCTGTTGGATAGATTGCTTTGTGCAATTCACATTATATCTATGAAATCCAATTTCTGCATAAAGCCTGTGATCAGACTCTATAATCTATTTCCCACATTAGCTAGGCTTTTTAATATGGCTTTCAGTCAGAATTATTTGATCTCTTTAACTTTAAACTTCTGAAGATAGGCATAGGGATCCAACCTATCTTTCTTAAACTGTCAATTGTCATTTAAATTGTAGAGCTTTTTTTTCCTTTTTTCACAGTCACTATCAGACCTTAAATACAGAAAAGTCCCTGAGCTACTTTTCCACCTAAAAAAAAAAAAAGCCTAATTGCATTTCTCAGACTATTTCTAAAATGTACCTTTCCCAATTTAGTTCATGGTCCCTGTAGAAATTTGGGAGACAAGGATAGATTAGATTAGGGAAAAACAGCTAAACCCAAATACTTGCCTCCAATAAAATCTCATCTAAATAAAGTCAAACACATTTAGTCACTCTGATGTGTTTTTGAATGTTATGTTGCCCTGAGATAATATCTAAGCCATGTTCTTATTCTACATTACTAAATAGCTTTAATTTTTCAGGAACATACGTATTTATGAGAACACAAAAGGAAGTCAAATTAAGTTAATCTAGTCATTTCAACTGATCAGCATTTCTCAGAGGGTGTTCATTTCCAAATATTGAAAAATAAAGGTCTAAAGTAATTTTAAATGCTACCTAAATCATGTGCATCTTTGTATCTTAGACATCAAGCTCTTCGAGGGCTTTTGAATGGCAGAAGTGGCAGATTTAGACAAGACATTCTACAAAACATTCCAGCAAGTCTATATTTCCAAGTTAGGGTAAAGTGGTATGATTTCTCATATTTGCTCCCTCACTGACATCATCCATAAAATCTGAGCGCACAACTTTTATTAACTTCTATGCAGCCATTCCTCAGAAGGAAGATAGGGCAATCTACTTCCGTGGTGATACTGCCTCATAAACCCAAGGAGGGGTCACTATGAGTTGGTCTGACTTGACGACACATAATAACAAGAACAACATACTAGGCACAACGGACATATGTAAACGAAGTTTCATTGCTACACCCTTCCAAGGCAGATGGCTTTTGTAAAAACTAAGGGTGATCAGGAAGCCTTTTGAGATGGGAATCTCATAAAGGACCCGTCATAATATCTGTCTTGCCAACAAGACTCACCTTGGATGAGACTGGGTGATCTTGTTGTTTGCTCTTGGATTTAGTTGTCCACAACCTCTGAAGAAAAAACTTAAAGTTATTCTTTGTGAAATATCCTTAAAAAATTCCTCCACACAGTTTCTCTGGGGTTGCCCCATTTTATTTCCACATATCCTCTATCAGATTTACTTCTCTTGTCCTTTAAAATTAATAAATATTCAAAGGTATTGACCAAACTGGGCTTCTGTCTGGTTCTCAAAAATATGAAACTCCTTCCTGCATTAAAGCCTTTGCATTAAGCTTTCCACATTCCTGGAAACAATCTCTCTCCCCATTTGTAATCTACTGGTAACTTTTTAAAATTTACATTTCAAGACATTCCTGACGTCAAATCTGCAGTAACCACCATTCTCCCATTTTATCATAATACGATTAATAGTCTCTATAACTGATATTTCCTTATTTATTTGTTCATTTCAAAGTACGATTATCAGACCATAAGCTGAGAGCAGGAACCTTATGTCCCTTCCTCACTTGCTCATCCCTGTATTCACATACCTAAAACAGCAATTGACACATATTGTTGTACACCATTGAGTCAATATTGACTCATAGTAACCCTGCATGGTCACTAAATAAATATTTCTTTTATGAAAACATATAAAAGATACTATTGAAGAAAGAGTTCATAACATAATGTGTTAATGTAACCCACTGGCACCAAGTTGATTCCAACTCATAGTGATCCCCATAGGGTTTCCAAGGCTGTACAGAATCTTTGCAGAAGTAGATTGCCTCCTGAAGAGTGGCTGGTGGGTTGGAACAGCCGACCTTCTGGTTAGCAGCTAAATGCCTTACCCACACTGGTACCAGAGCTCCTTGACTAAAGTAATATTTCTTTATAATTAAATGGCCTTCAGTCTGTTCACAATTCAGATTGTGTCTTAGAAGTAGCAAGGATCAGTGAACAGTAGTGAAATGATACCAATAATAACAAGTATGCCACAGAACAACTGGCATTGCACCATGGTAAGTATCAGCATGTGCTCAGTCTTCAGAAACAAAAAATTTTTTCCTGATCATCAAGGGAATATAAGAAGGCTAGCAACTCGATCACTGTAAAGTGTCCTCTAATCTGAAAACAATATCACAACATACAATTCTGCCCTGGTAGCTGAAATGCCTCGATGCCTCTTCACCAGCAGCCGATGCCTCTTCACCAGCAGCCGATGCCAGGCACCCGATGCCAGGCATGCTTTCACTCCATCTGACAAGAAGCCAGAAGAAGAAGCTGTGGATTGCCATCAAAAATGATAGGAGTTGTAAAAGATGAAAGGATTTGATGCCTGTTTGAAAAGCAAGGATGGAAATTCAACTACAACCCTGGAATATCTGGGATTTTTTTTAGATTTTTGGGGATACTACTTGATATTTCTGACCAGGGAAACAATTATTTGGAGATGATATTTAGATTCCATAGCAGAGAAAAGAGGGGTATGATAGAGAGCAATTAAGCCCACTTTTATGAACATCTTTTATCTATACTTCTCAGGACTCCCTAGGCAGCCTGCCAGTTCAGGGTGATCACATCAATATTTATAGCGCAGGGAGCCTGTGTTCCCCAGGAGGGGCGATTAATAGGTGATATCAACAGTGATGACAAGACACATTTTATTTCTGTCAAAAAACAAAGAGGTTTCTACTTCTTCTGTCAGCTGAATACCCAAGCCTTTTATTTTGCACAATAAGCCATCTATAGCCAGAGCTGAAAGATAGATGTTGAACTGCATTCAATTCTTTAAATAGATTTCTTAAGCTGTCAGGTGGCCTGGCTGCAGCTTGTATCAAAAATGAAGAATTCTACTTTTGGTTGGGACTGGGGGCCATGATGAGAAGCACTCCAAGGGAAGATTTACCCACTGTGGCTTTCATAGCATATGCTTAGTAGCCCTGAGCTGTGGGTCCCATACAGGATTTTTGTCCTTAAAGAACTTCCAAGTAAGACTAATAAATGTGATACACTAGAAATAAGTGTGATGCACTAGAAAAGTAGCTTATTTTTGAGAAGTGTTTAATTTTTAAGACTATGAGGTGTTTTGCAAATGGTAATTTCTAGTATTATGATGAGGTAATAAAATGGACTTTGTGGGTTCCATTTACAATCAACAGAGCTTTTGTAATTTGCCCATGATAAAAAAAGAAAACAAGTACTAGTCTTTAGATGAGGAAAGAATGCCTTTTTTTTTTTTTTTGGACTGCGGGATGAGCTTACCAAAGAACAAAATACGGGTGATCCAGTTCTTAGATAATGTCTCTGAACATTGTTGAAGGCTTTCCCGGTAGAAATGAGTGGGCTGAGCAGAGGTTATAGGACTCGTTCTCCTGTTCATGCCAGCTCAGCCCATCAGCCTGTTTGACCTCCGTGCCTATCAGTTACAAAAATGAATACACTTGAGCTTTCCATGATTCATAGATATTAGCAACATATCCTCTGTATCTACTAAACATTCTTCACTAAGCTAATGAAGAAAAAGATCCATTGAAACGGAAATCATCATAAAGCTGTTCATGGAGTTATTGGAACAATTGCATACTACACCCAAATATCAGCCTCAAAGTGAGTTCTTGTCCCTGATTATTAGAAAAGCTGACTCCTCAACAAAATGGTAACATATTATCTACCAAGTGATTTCTGAAAATTGATTATAAAATGATGATGATAATAATAGCTATTATATTTATTGAGGGAATATTATGTCTTTAATGTACTTAGCTACATCACCTCATTCTATTGTTATAACCTGTGTGAAATAGATTATTTTTCTATGATATATTGGAACAAAATAGCATTGCCATCATCATCAAAAAGAGCATTTCAAAATCTGTCCCGAAGTACAATGCTGTCAGTGATAGGATAATATCCAGATACCAATAAGGAAGACCAGTTAATATGACTATTATTCAAATTTACACAGCAAGCACTAAAGCCAAAGAAAAAGAATTGAAGATTTTTACCAATATCTGCATTCTGAAATTGATAGAACATGCAATCAAGAGGCATTGATAATTACTAGTGATTGACTTGAAAAAGTTAGAAACAAAGATGGATTAACTGGGAAATATGGTTTTGGTAATAGAAACAATGCCAGAGATTGCATGATAGAATTTTCCAAGACCAACAACTAATTCATTGTGCACAACTGTTTTAAACAATGTAAGCAATGACTCTGCATGTGAACCTCACCAGATGGAATACACAGGAATCATATCAAGTAGATCTGTGGAAAGAGATGGTGGAGAAGTTCAGTATCATCAGTCAGAAGAAGGCCAGGGGCCAGCTGTGGAACAGATCACCAATTGCTCATATGCAAGTTCAAGTTGAAGTTGAACAAAATTAAATAAGTCTCTGAGAAGCAAAATATGACCTTGAGTTTGTCCCACCTGAATTTAGAAACCATTTAAAGAATAAATTTGTCACACTGAATACTAAAAACTGAAGACTAGATGAGTTGTAAGATGACATTAAAGATATCACTTATGAAGAAAGCAAAGGCCATTGTGAAGACAGAGGAAAAACACAAGACCAAAACAGATGTTAGAAGAGAATCTGAAACTTGCTGTTGAACATAGAGTACCTAAGTGAAAATAAGAAACAATGAAGTAAAAAAGCTGAAGAGAAGATTTCAAGGGGTGGCTCAATAAAACAAAATAAAGTATTATAATGAAATGTGCAAAACCTTGAGTTAACAAACCATAAAGGAATGTTAATCTGTATGCTGAGTAAATAATCCAAGAAGCTAGATTATATGAAGAAGAATGGGGCATCAGGATTGGAGGAAGACTTATTTTTGACTGCTAACCAGAGGCTGTTGGTTCAAACCCACCAGTCACTCCTTGGGAGAAAGACAGAGCAATCCACTTCCACGGGGATACTGCCTCAGAAACTAAAGGAGGGGTTGCTATGAGTCAGATCTGACTCACTGGCAGTGAGTTTGGTTTGACTGGTTTATACGCAGATGACACAACCATGCTTCCCAAAAGTGAAGAAGACTTGAAGCATTTACTGAAGACTACAGCCTTCAGTATGTGTTACACCTCAACATAAAGAAAGCAAAAATCCTCACAACTGGACCAATAAGCAACATTATATTAAATGTAGGAAAGATTTAAGTTGTCAAGGATTTCATTTCACTTGGATTCACTATCAATGCCCATAGAAGCATCTGTCAAAATATCAAAGGATGTCTTGCATTGGGCAAATCTGCTGCAAAATACCGACTTAAAGTGTTAAAGAGCAAAAAAATCACTTTGAGGACTAAGGTGCATCTGACCCAACCCATGGTATTTTCAATTGCCTTAGATGCATGAGAAAGCTGGACAATAATAAAGAAGACTGAAAAGGAATGTATGCCTCTTAATTATGATGTTCATTGAAAACATTAAATATACAGTAGATTGCCAGAATGAACAAATTTATCTTGTTAGGAGTATAGCTGGGATGCTCCTTAGAAGTGAAGGTGGCAAGACTTCATTGCAGAAACACCGCATAACGTGGATGAACTTGGAGGACATTATGCTGAGCGAAATAAGTCAGTCACAAAAGGACAAATATTGTATTAGTCCGTTATTGTGAAAGTTAAGGAAAGGTTTATATATTGGAGGACATTTTCTTTGTTGGTTACCAGGGGTGGGAGGGAAGGGGAGGGAATGCTGTTAGATAGATAGAGATAAATATTGATTTGGGTGAAGAGAAGGGCAATGTACCAAATGTGAGTGACCAATATGGCAGCATTGAGGATGAGAAAGACAGAGAGAGTTACATGGGCAGTACAAACAACAAATATGAACCCCTTTGCAAATACAATACTGAGTTGTCAATGAAAGCAAACATGGGTATAGGGACGGATAGATGGGTGAACAAGCTAAACAATTATGTATGTCTAAATGGAGAGTGTATCCAAGATCATATACAGGGTTGGCAGACAATGGGCCTCTCGAAGAGTATGAAGGGATGGACACTGGGAGGAGGTAACTATGGGGAGGAAGTGGGAGGGGAGCTGCTGCATTGTAAATTTTGGTCAATGACATGAGACAAAGTATATGTGAACTGCTGTATGAAAAGTGAATTTACTCTGTAAATCTTCACCCAAATCGTAATAAAAAAAAAAAAAAAGACTTCATTGCAGGAATTTTGTTTTCTTTCTAATATTTTATTATAGTTTGAGTGAAAGTTTACCAAGAAATTTAGTTCCCCATTCAAAAACTTATACACATTTTGTTTTGTGATATTAGTTGCAATCCCTTGAATATAACAGCCTTCTTCCTATTACTTCCCTGGGTTCCCCATTTCCATTTGCCTATCTTTCCTGCCCTTTCTTACCTTCTGTACTTCTCTTTTTTTGAGCAAATGCTATCCTTTTGGCCTTGTGTGGTTGATTGTTCTGAGGAGCATATTGCTGTTACTGGTCACTTTGTAGGCCTGTCTATTATTTGGCTGAAAGGTGACCTGGAGGTGGGTTCAGTTCCAGATTTGAAGGATCTCTAAGGACCGTAGTCTTAGAGATTCCACCAGCCTCTACCAGACTTGATAGAGTAAGCCTAGTCTTCTTTACAACATTGAATTTTGCTCTACTGTTTTTCTAACTCTGTCCAGGACCTTCTATTGTGATCCTGATCAGAGCAGTCCAGCAGTGGTAGCCAGGCACTGTCTAACTCTGGTCTCAGGCCAGTGGGGACCATGGTTCATATGGTCCATTACTCCTTTCGATTAATTATTTCTTTGAGTCTTTGAATTTCTTCACTTTTCTTAGCTCCAAAAAAAGAAGACACCAATAGTTGCATCTTAGACAGCTGCTCACAAGCTTGTAAGACCCCAGTTGCTAGATACCAGAGTAAGATGTTGAACATTGACTTTATGAACTATATTATGCTTGTTGCTGTTGTTGTTATGTTATGCTTAGTGACCTAGATGTCCTCTGAGACTATGGTCCTAAGCCCTCAAACCCAGTGATTCACTCCCTCCATGTATTTGGTTATGGCTGACAGATTTGCATAACTTTACCTCCCATGTGCTTTACTATATACCTGGATATATTTGTAGCATATACAAATACATATGTAGAAATATCCTCTGCCAAACACATATAGGCTCATAGGTATACTCCTATATGCCATCCCAGATCTGTTCAGCTTACATATCTAAGTATGTATATACTCCCAAATTATTATTTATTATTACTGTCATTGCCTGATTACATATCAAATGGTATTTACCACTGTTGCCTTTTACTTCTACGTATATCCCTGTGTCTTCCTTTGCCTTGGTCATGTTGTGTCGACCTCCCCTCATTTCACACTCTTGGGACATGTTATCAGGAGAGACCAATCTCTGAGAAAGGACATCAGGCTTGGTAAAAGATCAATGAAAAAGAGGAAGACTCTCAACAAGATAGATTGACATTGTGACTCCAATGATGGGTTTAAAAATAGAATTAATTGTGAGTATGGTGCAAGACTGTGCAGGTTTTGTTCTGTTGTACATAGGGTTATTACGAGTTAGAACCAACTCAACTGCACCTAACAACAAAATGCCTGTTTTCCAGATAAAAAAATTCTTAGTGAGAGTAAGCAATTTACCTAATGTCTCATCAATAGTAAGTGGTGCTACAGGGACTTGAATACAGGTTTATTTGACTCTGAAGCCTTTTAGACTTTGATACACCAAATTATTATCCTCAAAATCAGGCTTAGGCTATCTGATAATTTATTCTTAGTATCTATTAATTTCCCAGACTTACTCTATGTACTCTGGGAAGTAAAATGTTTGGGCAATGTTTGAATATGTCCTCAGATATTTACGGTCTTAAGAGACAAGTCAAACAAACGTGTAGAAAACAGAGAATAATTCAAGAGGTACTAATTAAGTGCTGATAAAATGAAATGAAGTGCCAGCCTGGCATCATATACAGATCCCTTTATTTGAAGCCAGAAATACAGGTTTAAGAACATTTCTTCATTTATTTCTATATGACTTCAGACAAATTATTGGCTTCAGTCTCCTCACAGGATAATACAATGTTACTTTGATTTGTCTCCTGTCTCATACTGTGCTAATATCTGAATCCTGTGAAATCTGTATATAAAAACAACAACAAAACGATATTTCACTCAACATCTCTTCCAAATATCAAGACACACACAGTTTTTCTTGAGTTCACCTTTGAGAGATTATAACATTAAAGACGTTGCAGGAGCAGCTCATACCAGGAGGCATACAGCATTTGCTAAGAGGGGCAGCAATAAAGCTTTCAGTGCCCAAGAAAGCAGCTACAGAGTCTCCAGAGAATGCAGCAGGGCTGGGGGTACTCAGGAGAGGTGGTGATACCCAGCAGAGTAGGGGCAGAACAGGGAAGAAGCTATACAGCCAGTCCTAAACTTTGCAGGGATTGAGAACAAGAGTA
>NW_006921633.1:4432837-4434063 GCF_000298275.1 Orycteropus afer afer | reverse complement strand
AAAAAAAAAAAACTCATTGCCGTTGAGTCAGATCCAACTCATAGCTACCTCTCCTTTTGTTTCCAATGCGATATCTCTATGGAAATAGATTGCCCAATCTTTCTTTCCAGCAATGACTTGTGGGTTTGAACCACCAGCCTCCTGGTTAGCAGTCCAATGTCTTAGGCACTTGTAAAAGTTTAAATCAAGCCACTAGACTGCTAAATAAAATCTCCTCCTACCTTCATAAGATCCTTAGCTCTGGGGCAGTGGTAGTGTTGGATCACCCACAGTGTATATCTGCAGCTCAGTCCCTTTCTTTCCCATGCCCAGGCTCTTTTCCAGCACTATAGGTGGCTTCTCAGATGCAGTGTGGACAGACCAGTTGAAGCACCAGTGTTCCCTCCATAGCCCCCACAGGCCCAAGGTTACTTGTAGTCACCACACGATCCACCCTCAGAAAGACAGAATTGGGTAAGAGGACAGTCCAGCTCCTGTGAGTGGGCTAAGGCTATTTAAGCAGAGTGTTCCAGGGACCTGTATTCTCAGAATGTGTTGTCAGTACAGTACCTAGACCAGAAAGTTTCCTTGGTCCTATGGACTCATCATCCCTTGGGAAGGGTCATGGTTAAAGTAAGGTTATTCTTAGTGTAAGCTTTTGACCAAGACAATGGATACTAGGAACTCTTATGTAAGTGGAGGGGGTCAGTGAAAAAGGCTGGACAACCAAGGACAGCAATGTGTGAGAGCACATATGAGACCATGACAAACTAGGAAGGGAAAATATAATGCCTGAAGTCTGATTTTATGCAGGTGAAGGTGATGAGTCTCTCTACAATGTGAGGACATTAGCAGAAAAACAGCTCTACAATACAGATAGTAAATGTGCTCAAAGCTAGACACATCCAGAGACCTGAGTCCAGGGAAGCAAAATGAGGAAAAACAACACAGAGCCAAGTAGAAGCATTGGTGGGGATGATGTCATATACCGCAGAAGGGGAGAGGCACCTTTCTTCGTGGGCATATAAGGATTTGTATGAGGATGCTGCTTCTGTAGCAAGAAGAATCTGGCAGAAGGGGTAGTTAGGATCCCAGGCATATGAAAAGATAGCCTACTGCAGAAATCTTTCCAGAACTAACAGGAAAGGCATGATGTCATGAAAGGAAAACATTAATTATGACATAGATCGTGTTATAACGTCTGGTCAATTTATCAGACTTACTAGTTTTCCTAATGGATTTTGTTG
>NW_006921633.1:4411141-4425380 GCF_000298275.1 Orycteropus afer afer | reverse complement strand
TAGTTGGGGTTTAGTCCACTTCTGTATCCTTCCCTTCAAGGCTCAGGGGTCCAAGATTATCTTCTGTGTCTGTGTTAATTAGTTAACCTTTTCTTTGTTGAAGACCGTCTGTGCAGTCCTTCTGCCTAGTCCGTCATCTTGCCCAGATTCCCATATTTGTTTTTCTTATCTTAAAGATACAACAGATTTTCTACCTGGCTTTTGGCCTAGGTGGTTTGAAGAGCAACAGCTACAAGTTCCCTCCCACCTACTCCAAAATTATGTTTGATCTCCAGTACTTAACTCCAGATAGGATACACATGAGGATGAATGAGCTGGTATTGAATGGATGCATAACAGCAAAACTATGGAGTAGAGCCAAATTTGAGTCCAAAAGGAACTATAATATTCAATTCAGAATAAATGAATAAGTGAATGAACGAGTGAAATAATTATTCAAAAGAAAATTGGGACATCATCACTATTGTCTTTAGGTGCCACCTCATAGCACCCCTATGTACAACAAAATAAAATAATGCCCTGTCATGTGTCATTCTCATAATCATTGCTATGGTTGAGCCCATTTTGGCAGCCATTGTGTTAGTCTATCTTGCTGAGAATCTTCCTCTTTTTTGCTGACCATCTACATTACCAAGCATGATACTCTTCTCCAGGGATGGGTCCTTATTGATAACATGTCCAAAATATGGAAGATGATGTCTCACCATCTTGGCTTCAAATGAGCATTATGGTTCTGTGTCTTCCAAAACAGATTTGTTTGTTCTTCTGGCAGTCCATGGTATATTCAATATTCTTTGCAAACACCATAATTCAAATGCTTCTATTCTCCTTGGATGTTCCTTATTCATTGACCAGCCAGCACATTCATATGAGGTGATTGAAAATACCATGGTTTGTGTCGGCACACCATAATCCTCAAAGTGACATCATCACTGTCACTATTATTACATTGTGAGTGACAACATGTGCAAGAATAAGTCCAAAATAAAAACACTTATGGTTCAAACCAGAAATTTAAAAAGAAAAAAGAAAAATTTTCCTGATCATCTAAGAAATTCAGCTTAAGTTCAGTGAGGAGTGAGATTTACAGGTGATTGCCCTTTGCAAGAGCAGACAGATTTTAAGGAACACCACACACAGCATTTTTATTTTTTTTATCACAGATGCAATTCACAATAAACAGCAGGGTTTCTTTTTATTATTATTAAAATTACATGATTTTATAAGTGTTACAATATCTGTTCAATTTATTAGACTTGGTAGTTTTCCCCATAGATAGTGGGGTGAAAGCTCTATGATATTTGATGAATCTAAATAATCCTTTCCTTTCATCACATTAAAAAGAGAGAAAAATAGGGTCAGATTTGTTTGTCTTATATGAAAAAAAAACAACAACAGATTGTCTCTCTCAGAAAGTCATTCTAATTTATTCCAGAAAGAACTCATGAAATGGGTTCTGGGATAATTTGGGACAGGAAGCTTACACATTTATAACAAGTTGCTCGCTTAACTAAAAGTTTTGCCATGGCAGCCTCAGAGTGTGGTAGATATCTTTGCCACTGTATCAATTTAAGGACTGGAGCCTGGGTAGCCCAACAGTTAAGCATTCAGCTTCTAACTGATTGTTAGGCAGTTTGAACCCACCAAACAGCTCCATGGGAGGAAGATCTGTCAATCTGCTCCTCGAAGATCATAGCCAAGAAAATGTGATGGAGCAGTTCCACTCTGTCACATGGTGTTATTAGGCGATAGAATAGACTTGGTGGCAACAAACAATGACAATGTATCAGTTTATGATATAATTGTAGTAAAGTCCTACTCAGTAGGATGGAGACACTTAAGAAAACCAAGAGATTTTCCATATCCCAAACTGACTTCTCTCAGAAACATTCCTTGCTATCAAGGAGACTGATTCTAGGAATATATGGAGAAGGCTGGCCATTGGATGATGTTCTTAGCACAAATAGCACATGGAATAATTCCCAGTCCTCTTCTTAATGATCAAAATAAACCATCCATCCTTCAGTCCTGTAGGATCTTTTTCCAATATAAATACTGCATGAAACCTTGGCTTATTCCATCCTGAATAATTTTAACCTATTCTACCCATAGGAGCTCTGGTAGCATAGTTCCTAAAGCAATTGACTGTTAACCAGAGGCTGGCAGTTCAAACCCACCAGCCCTTCCTTGGAAGGAAGGTTGGGTAATCTACTTCCATAGTGATATGGCCTGGGAAACCCAAGAAGGTGTCGCTATGAGTCGGGTCCAACTCAACGGCACATAACAACAGCAATAACATCAACATTCTACCCATCTTTGATTTCCCATTGCTTATGGTATTTCTACTTTTACTTTGTACTTTGCATTTTATATAATAATATGACTGAATTTACAATGGATGTTGATTGGCCAAGAAATTTTCGAACTTGTCCCAGGGCCTAAAAAAAAAAAAAATCATTTGAAAAACATGTTATTTCTTTCAGTTACCACTAGATGGAGGTCCAAATTTTGAACTTCTAGATAAATGTTCCTTGTTTGTTTTTCCAGAAGGATAATGGTACAAAGTGACACAGAATAGTATTTGTCTTTGCATACCTAGAAATCCTATTGCTTTGGATAATGCTGAGCCCATATACTGTTTCTACTCATATTAACAGTGAAAATATTTATATATGAATAATGTCAAGTCTAAGACCCAAGCATTTTTATATTAGATCTATAATAAATGCAGACATTGAAAGATTATTAATACTGAAATAAACATTTCTCTGGCTTGGCCATTAAAAAAGAAAGAAAACCTCACTGCCATCGAGTCAATTCAACTCATAGCGATCCCTCCTTGGGTTTCCGAGGTGGTATCTCCATGGAAGTAGATTGACCCATCTTCCTTCCAAGCAGTGGTTGGTGGGTGTGAACCTCCAGCCTTCTGGTTAGCAGTCAAATGCCTAAGGCACTACACCACCAGAGCTCCATATATAGGCAGAGAAAATTCTTGCATATTATTTTATTTAGAATATTTCCAATATTAGACAAAATACAATAATATTAACTGAAAATTAAGACTAAGCAAAGTAGGTGATGCTGTGTTGCAAGCCCATATTTCTTCTTTTTCTTCTCTCTGTGTCTCATATAGGAGCCTTGTGTTTTCTTGGCTCATTCTTTGTAAAAATTTACTTTCAAAATGCATCTGGCAGTCTTACTTACACTGTAATGTAAATGATTAACGTTGTGCTACTTGTTACTGCACCTAGGGAAATGATATTTAAACAGAGCTTATAATATTAAGCTTAAGTCTTTAAGAGAGGAATTTTAGGTATTAGCAAATTGTTGGAGAGATATTTAGAGGGCCTAAATAGTTTTCCCTTGATACCAGTAATCACTCACAAAGGAGGAAGGCCAGCCCATACTGCAATTCAGGAAAATTCTGATTGATTTTTTTTTTCTTCACAGTGGCAGTGGGTGCAATGCAGAAAGAATGTCTCTGGGTTTGTGATGCTTTGGAAACAGCAGTATCTGCATGATTTGTCAACATGAGGTAGAGCTGGTGAGAAAGACTGCACTGACCACAGTCCTTCAAGGAGAGGAAGACTTGAGTCCTTGGGATCAGGACATTCTAGCGCATGAAGAAAAAAAACTGTGATGGATGAACTGTGCAAATGAATACGCAAATGGAAGAATGACTGATATCCCTTAAGGTTCAGTGGAGACACCTTATTAGTCCACATCTCTCTCCCTCCCCTAGTCTTCGGCTGTACAAAAAAGAAAAACAAAAAACCTCATTGCCGTCAAGTCGATTCAACTCATAGTGATCCCTCCTTGGGTGTCCGAGGCAGTATCTCTACAGAAGTGGATTGCCCAGTCTTCCTTCCAAGGAGTGGCTGGTAGGTTGAACCACCAGCCTCCTGGTTAGCAGTCACATGTCTTAGGTCCTGTACCACCAAGAAAACGAAATCTATTCTATGAAGAGGTGGAATAGAAAAATAGAGACTTATCAAGAGCATCTCTCACTAGTTTCTCCATCTCCTAACATTTGGATTTAAAGAGGAGGTTTTTTCTATTCATCTAATTCGGCTACTCATTTAGGAAATATTACTAACTGTCCAGAAAGAGAATCCCTCAGCAAATGAAAACTTCTGTTCTTTTTCAAATTTACCACTTAAATATTTTTGGCTTTCTGATTCTTAAGGGTAAGTTTTTTAAGTACATGCTTGCTAATATCCCTGATTGGAAATACTTTGGAGAGATGGAAAAGAAAATGGGGTGTGTGTATGGTGGGGTCCTGTGGGTCTTTTTTCCCAGTTACTAAGAAAATGTGAATGTCAATCAACTCACTCCTGCTCCAGCACCAGTCCCATTCTTACCATGCAATTGTTCTTGTTTTTTATGATTTATTGATTATTGTTTTATTAATTATTGACAGTTAAATGATAGGTTTCTTCTTCCCCTCTTACAGCAAATGTGTCCTAAAATAGACAAACCACTGTGAGACCAATAGATAATTATCATTCACCTGAGATTTTGAGGTCCATGTGGACACTGGCATAATTGGTCAGAGGAAACAGCTTATGGAAACACAGAAAACAGCATGTTGTATAAACATGGTTTATATAAGTCATTAGGAGCTCTGGTGGTGTAGTGTCTAAGGCACTTGACTGCTAACCAGAAGGCTGGTGGTTCAACCCCCCCAGCCACTCCTCAGAAGGAAGGTTGAGCAATCTACTTCCGTAGTGATACCACCTCAAAAACCCAATGAGGTATTGCTATGAGTAAGATCCAACTCCACGGCAGTCGGTTAGGGTTTTTGTTTGTTTGTTTTGTTTTTATATAAGTCATTGGTTTTCCCAGGGGAAAGGAAAACAGTGAAATTTGCTACAACTATATTTTATTCATTATCATATTCAACCAAAATCACTGAGCACCTGCAAAGGGCAGGTATTGAATGTAAAATAGTCAGACCCCGCTAGAGATTACAGAACAGAATGTTAAATAAATTATAAGATTGATGAGCATGATGAATAAAGTATATTAAAAGAAGCTTTAATAAAAAGATCTTTTATTTAATTTGGATAAACTTTTTATGGCATCTGTGAGAAGTTAGCATCTAAATCTCTTGATGTGCAAAAGATTAATGCACTCAGCTGATAACTGAAAGGGTGGAAGTTAACGCCTAGCCAGAGGCACCATGGGAAAAAAGCCTAGCAATATATTTCTGAAAAATCAGCCATTAAAAACTTGAAAAACTTCTCTAACCAGAAGGCTGATAGTTCAAACCCACCAACCACTCCTTGGAAGGAAGGTTGGGCAATCTACTTCCATAGTAATATCACCTCAGAAACCCAAAGAGGGGTAGCTATGAGTCAAGTCCAACTTGACGGCACATAACAACAACAACAACAACAAAAAACTCTATGGAGCACAGTTCTCTGACACAAATGGGGTCACCTTGAGTCATAATCAACTCTACAGCAATTATTTTTTTCTTGTTGTTCATTTGTTTTGTGTTTAATGTAACTCAGAAAACGTCTAGGAGTTAGCCAAACAAACAATAATAAGGAAGAGAGTCTTGAACAGACATAACAGCATGTGTGAGGGGTTTGAGGCAGGAAGGAGCTTGTCTATATTTGATAAAGTAAAACTTTGCTCACTGAGGAGATGATGCCCCATCATCTGGATCCCCACCTTTTGGATACATACTTGTTTTCTTCAGTTGAGTACAAACAGGAAACAAATTTTACAGTCAAATTAGGATAATTCAAGGGGGGTTTAATATTGATAAACATGTGGGCAGGTTGTGGGGGCCACAAAGGACTTTTCAGTTAAGCTGCTGTTAAGTGACCACAGAAAGAGCCCCTGGGTGATGCAAATTGTTAATGTGGTTGTCTGCTAACCAAAACCTTGGAAGTTCAAGTCAACCCAGAGGTGCCTGGGAAGAAAGGCTTAATGATCTACTTCTGAAAAATCTGCTGTTGAAAATTCCGTGGGATACACTTCTACTCTGACACACATGGATCACCCACATTCAGAGTTGACTAGATGACAACTGCAGCCACCATTGAGAATCACCACACTTGGACCCAAAGGGCCAAGGCAACAAAAGTATAATAGAACTAAACAGTGGAGCGTGGTGCAGAGAGGAAAGAACAGTGACTTTCAGTCTAAAGAAGCAAACAGCCAGAGTTGGCATTATGGTGAAGAAGCCCTATTCTCCTTCCTTACTTTCTGGTCTCCTGCTGTGACATCCCACTGACCAAACCCAACAAGAAGCCAGAGGGCAGGGAACCTATTAATGCAGTCCATGAAATATGCCTCCCAAGGCAGAGAAGATGGTGGAGGGAGAGAGGTGGAGTGGTTCTGGAAGGGCACAAGAAAAAGGTCTGGTACAGGTCATTCTCATGATGAAGAAGACATGTCAAAAAGGGAGATGGCCCTCAGGGCAGTCACTCTGATAATGCAGAAAAAAACTAGCAGCTCTCCATCCCCGTTTGTGTTCTCTAAATGAGTTTCATCATCTGTATTATGCTTCTGCACACTTGGATGCATCTACTTCTTATTAACAAGATGGTTTCCATATTTGCTCTCAATCCTACACCCTGGGGATACAGAAACTTGATATCACTCCGCTTCTCAACAGGAATCTCTACCTCATGCTTGTCTGTACCTCTAAATCTATGCTCTTAGAATAACTGAATATTCTTGTCCATGGTTTTTTTTTATTTATTTATTTATTTATTTATTTTTATAGCCTGTATGAGCTTACCTGGGGAGCTGATTGAGAGTCTGACTCTTGGTTCCTGCCCTCAGAGATTTTGAATCCATAGCTCTGGCCTGGAGTCTGGAATCTATATGATCAATAAGTGTCCTCAAGTGATCCTGATGCATGTGAAGAAATTCTGGGAGAGGCATTACAGTAAAGCAATTAATTAACTGGTGCATTTTTAAGAAAATGATTATTGTGCATATCAATATTTTAAAACTACAATATTGGAAAAAAAATATTTAAACATGCAGTCAGAGAATTTGATGCAACAATAGGAATAGAGCCATGTAGTGATTTACTTACCTTACAAGCTAAAAAGGAATGAGGTCATTTTGATGAATCCTTTGTTGCCAGTGACGTCATTTGTAAAACTTCTACCTTTATCTATGAATCATCTTCAATAAAGAATGGCTGCTTCTTGGTGCTTTGCTTTGCATTTCTCTGATGACTAACCCCAAGGTGTTGATTTGTAACCAACACTATAAATGCACTGGAATAGTCCATCCCTCTAAAAAAGCTGTTAATTCTTTTATGTTGTAATTCTTTGAAATGTAAATAGGCATTCTCTCTACTAATATCAATTTGTTTGTGGAGATTTATCCATCGGGCTTTCATTTATAGCAGATATCAAAAAACGTTTTCCATACAAGCCATGTAGTAAGTATTCTAGGCTTTGCTGTCCAAAGGGTCTCCGTTGCAGCTATTCAACTCTGCTCTTGTAGTGTGAGAGCAATAAAACTTTATTTGTTGTGTGCTAGAGTGCCTAAGGCACTTGACTGCTAACCAGAAGGCTGGCGGTTCAAACCCACCAGTCACTCCTCAGAAAGAAGATGGGGCAATCAACTTCCGTAGTGATACTGCCTCGGAAACCCAAGGAGGGGTTGCTATGAGTCGGGTCTGACTCGACGGCACATAACAACAACAACAGAGGTGTGGTGACATAGTGCCTAGGGCATTTGACTGCTAACCAGAAGACTGGCAGTTCAAACCCACCAGACACTCCTCAGAAGGAAGGTTGGGCAATCTACTTATGTAATGATACTGCCTTGGAAACCCAAGAAGGGGTCGCTATGAGTCAGATCCTACTCGACAGCAGTGGGCTTGGCATGGACTTAGAGGAAAAGAGTATGTCTTTGGTGCAGTGGTTAAAGCTTTTGGCTGCTACCAAAATGTCAGTGGTTCAAAAGCTCCAACCAACCAAGAGAAAAAGATAAGGTAGTCTGCTTTTGTAAAGATTTAGTCTTGGAAACTCTAAGGATCAGTTCTACTCTGTCATACAGGGTCACTGTGAGTTGGAATTGACTCAATGGCAGTGGATTTTAGGGGAAAAAAGACCTGAGATTCGAATGTATTCTAGGTTGTTAAGTTGTTAGGTGCCATAAAGTCAGTTCCAACTCACAGCGACCCTATGTATAACAGAACAAAACACTACCCAGTCTGTGTCATCCTCACTGTCCTTGCTATGTTTGACCCCATTGTCCCAAACACTATGTCAGTCCATCTCATTAAGGGCCTTCCCATTTCTGCTGACCATTTATTGCACCAAGCATGACATCTTTCTTCAGGGAAATTTTGTCCATCCTCACTTCTATGGAGCATTCTCTCTGTACTTCTTCCAAAACAGATTTGTTTGTCCCTCTGGCAATCCATGATACATTCAATGTTCTTTGCCAACACCACAATTCAAACACATCAATTCTTCTGAGGTCTTCCTTCTTCATTTCCCAGCTCTCACATGCATAAGAGGCTATTGAAAATATCATGGCTTGGGTCAGGTGCACCGTAGCCTTCAAAGTGGTATATTTGCTCTTTAATGCTTTAAAGATACCTTTTGCAGCAGATTTGCACAATGCAGTATGTTATTTGATTTCTTGACTGCTGTTTCAATGGTTGTTTTAAGTCCTAGTAAAATGAAATCCCTGATAACCTCAATCATTTCTCCATTTAGTATGATGTTGCTTATTTGCTCAGTTGTGACGATTTTTATTTTTTTATGCTGAGATGTAATGCACGCTGAAGACTTGTGTCTTTGATCTGCATCATTAAATGCTTCAAGTCTTCTTCACTTTCAGCAGGCAAAGTTGTGTCATGTGCATAAAAGAGGTTGTTAATGAGTCTTCTTCCAATCCTTATGCTACATTCTTCTTCATATACTCCAGGGTTTCAGATTATTTATGCAGCATACGGATTGAATAACTATGGTAAAATGATACAAACCTGATACATATCTTTCTGATTTGAAACCATTCAGTTTTCTCTGGTTCTGCTTGAATGGTTGGTTTTTGGTCTATGCACAAATTTCTTGTGAACACAATTAAGTGTTCTGGAATTTCCAGTCTTAGCAGTGTTGTCCATAATTTGTTAAGATCCATGCAGTTGAATACCTTTGTATAGTAAGTAAAACACAGGTGAATATCTTTTTGATATTCCTTACTTTCAGCCAAGATACATTTGACATTAGCAATGATATCCCTCATTCCACATTCTCTTCTGAATCTGGCTTGAATTTCTGACAGTTCCCTGTCATAATCCCGCTACAACCATTTTTAAATTATTTTCAGCAAAAATTTACTTGTGTGTGATGTTAATGATATTATTCAAATATTTCAGCATTCTGTTGGATCACCTTTCTTTGTAATGGGCACAAATATGGATCTCTTCCAATAGGCAGGTCAGGTTTTCCAAATTTCTTGACATAAATGAGTGAGCACTTCCAATATTTCATCCTTTATTAAAACATCTCAATGGGTATTCCATCTATTCATGGAGCCTTATTTTTTCACCAATTCTTTCAGTGCAGCTTGGACTTCTTCCTTCAGTGACATCAGTTCTTCATCATAGGCTACCTCCTAAAACTTAGTATTCCTTTCATCTTCTTTTGATGCTTCTGGCATTGTTCAAAATTTTGCCCATAGAATCCTTCAGTATTGCAAGTCCAGGCTGGAATGTTTTCTTCAGTTCTCTCAGCTTGAGATATGCTAAGCAATGTGCTCCTCCCTTTTGGTTTTCTAACTCTGTTGTTTTTGTTGTTATGTGTCGTCGAGTTGGATCCAACTCATAGCGACCCCTCCTTGGGTTTTGGAGGTGGTATCACTCAGAAGTAGATTGCCCAACCTTCCTTCTGAAGAGTGGCTGGTGGGTTTGAACCGCCAACCTTGTGGTTAGCAGTCAAATACCTTAGGCACTACCCTACCAGAGCTCCTTTTCTAACTTTTGTTGTTGTTATTTGCCATCGAATCAGACCTGACTCATAGCGACTCCTCCTTAGGTTTCCGAGGTGGTATCACTACAGAAGTAGATTGCCCAACCTTCCTTCTGAAGGAGTGGCTGATGGGTTTGAATCGCCAACTTTCTGGTTAGCAGTCAAGTGCCTTAGCCGCTATGCTACCAGAGCTCCCTTTCTAACTCTAGGTCCGTGAATTTTATTACTATACATTACTTTGTCTTCTTAAGCCATCCTTTGAAATCTTCTGTTCAGATCTTTGACTTTTTCATTTATTGCATTTGCTATATCTACTCTCTGTTCAAGAGCAAGTTTCAGAGTCACTTCTGATATCCATTTTGGTCTTTTCTTTCTTTCTTGTTCTTTTTTTTTTTTTTTAATGACCTTTTGCTTTCTTCACATATGATGTTCTTGATGTAATTCGACAAATTATCAGCTCTTCAGTCAATGCTGTTCACAGTACCAAATATATTCTTCAGATGATCTCTAAATTCAGGTGGGAAAAATTCAAGGTTATATATTGGCTTTTGCAGACTCATTTCAATTTTCTTCAGCTTCAACTTATACTTGCATATGAGCAATTGATTATCTTTTCTGCAGTCAGGCTCTGGCCTTGTTCTTACTGATGATATTATCTGTTTCCACAAATGAAAATGATTTTATTCTAGTATATTCCATCTGAGGAGGTCCACGTGTATGTGTAATCACCATTTATCTTGTTGAAAAAAAGTTACTTGCAATGAATTAGTCATTGACATTGCAAAATTCTATCATACAGTCTCCAGTGTCATTTCTAGAACCAAAGCCATATTTTTCAACTATTGATGCTTCTTCTTTCTTTCCAGTTTTCTCATCCCAATCACCACTAACTGTAAACAGATCTTGATTGTATGTTTATTTGATTTCAGACTGCAGAAATTGGTAAAAATGTTAAATATCTTCCTCTTTGGCTTTAGTGGTTGGAGTGTAAATTGAATAATAATAGTATTAATTGGTCTTCCTCATATGAGTGTGATTACTCTATAACTGATAACTTAATACTTCAGGATAACTCTTGAACTGCTCTTTTGGATGATGAATGTGATGTCACTCATCTTCAATTTGTTATTTCTAGCATAGTAGATTGTGTTTGTCCTATTCAAAAGAGCCAATACCAGTTCATTTCAGCTTATGAATACTTAGGATATTGATCTTTATGTGTTCCATTTCATTTTTGACAACTTCCAATTTTCCTAGACTAATATTTTGCACATTTCATGTTTTGATTATTAATGGAAGTTTGTAGTTGCTGCCATGCCACATCAGCAAATGAAGGTCCCCAAAGCTTTACTCAATCCACATAATTAAGATGATCTCCATTTTGAGGAGGCAGCTCTTCCCGTTCATATTTTGAGTCCCCTGTAATATGAGTGGCTCATCTTCCAGCATCCTAGTGGACAGTATTTCACTGAAATCATAAGGATTTCAGTGGCTTTTTTTTTTTTTAAGGGCTCTGTCTCTTCCCTTTTCTTAATCTTTCTTAGTTTGGAGCTCCACTGAAATATTTCCACCATGTTTAACCATTCTCATATTTGAAATGCCAGTGGCATAGCTATCAGCATCATGTTGTTGTTATTTGCCATCGAGTCAGACCTCACTCATAGCAACCCCTCTTTGGGTTTCCAAGATGGTATCACTATGGAATTAGATTGCCCAACCTTCCTTTCGAGGAGTGGTTGGTAGGTTTGAACCACCAGCATTCTGATTAGCAGTCAAGTGCCTTAGGCACTATCAGCAACATAACAACATATAAACCAGCACAATACAAAATTTGACTGACAACTGGTGGAAACATTATATATAGAGACCCATTTCATTAAGCTTTAAACAGGATAAAGACAAAGCAAACATAACTATCTGGGTTAGGGAAACCGTTATCATGAGTCCTATGGAGTCCATTAGCTCACATCCATGGTTTTCATATATATGATAGAGAACAAAAATCATCATAATATCATGAATGGTGGCAAATGAAAACATCACTGTCATAGATGGGACTATGGAAGCAGGTGTAGGTACATGAATGGGATACACATAATTGCAGGTTAAAAGCTTACAAGATTAGTTCTGGGGCCCAATAACATGGCTACATGGTGGTCACAGTATGATTCATGACCATGTGTCCTTGTGTCATAGTAATCAGGACCCCAACTTTTAACTCAAATTAGATAACATGTGGCTATTTTTGGTAAATCATTAAGAATACACCCAGGCAAGTTCTTAGTTCTTTGTGATAGCATCTTACTAGTTAATCTACTTTCAATCACCCTTTTCCTGAGGGCAAATTGTCCCTCCAACACTTGTATAAGCATAACCTCATTGATGGTTTAATGTTACCAAGTATTGCAGAAGAAACATAAAGAACTCCAATACTGTCTGAATTTTTGTCAGACTTAAAATGAAGTTGTTGTTGTTGTTGTTGTTATGTGCCGTCGAGTCGGCCCCGACTCATAGCGACCCCTCCTTGGGTTTCCGAGGCAGTATCACTACGGTAGTAGGATTGCCCAACCTTCCTTCCGAGGAGTGGCTGGTGGGTTTGAACCGCCAGCCGTCTGGTTAGCAGGCAAGTGTCTTAGCCACTATGCTACCAGAGCTCCCAAAATGAAGTTAGGGCTCCCACTATAGATGATAGCCTTCCACAAACCAAGTTCTTTAGAATTTAGGCTCTAATGCAATGGACACCAAAATTTGAATTTCACATAATTCCATTTAATTGGCACAACTGATGAAAAATTATTCTTCTTTATTTTATTTTTTTTTCACCTATTTAATAATAGGAGCTCATAACTTCCAGGTTGTATTAAATAAATTTAAAAAAAAAAAGGTGTTGGATTATAGTTTGTTGAGCTCTGATTTTAACCATTCTTATGTTGTTGTTAGGTTGTTCAGTGCTGTTGACTTGGCTCCGACTCATAGTGACCCTTTCTACAACAGAACAAAACACTGCCCTGTTGTGCACCATCCCCAAAATCTTTGCCACACTTAAGCCCATCACTAAAGCCACTGTGTCAATCCATCTTGTTGAGGGTCTTCCTCTTTTTCACTGACCCTCCATTTTACCAAGCATGATATCCCTCTCCAGGTAATGGTCCCTTCTGACAACATGACCAAAGTAATAAGTAAGATGAAATGTGGTCATTCTTGCTTCCAAGGAACATTCCAGTTGCACTTCTTACAGGACAGATATGTTCATTCTTCTGGCAGTCCATGGTATTGTAAGTATTCTTCACCAACACCATAATTAAGCAGTCTAATAGATTTTAATAATGGGTGATCTTATAGATTGTCAAAAATGATCAGTCTTACAGATTGCAACAATTAGATCATATTGTTGTTGTTGTTGTTATGTGCCGTCGAGTCAGTCTGACCCATCAAGACCCCTCCTTGGGTTTTCGAGGCAGTATCACTACGGAAGTAGATTGCCCCATCTTCCTTCTGAGGAGTGGCTGGTGGGTTTGAAGAATCATTTTTTCTTACTCTCAGACGTAAGGAACAAAAAGTATATAAGTTTTCAACAGTCCATGAAAAGCAATACTTGAGTTCTGGTAAGGTGGAGGAATAGGCAGAAAAACTACACAGACCCACTTCAGCAAAGAAAATGAGAACCAAATAACACAGATACAGAAGATAATCCTGGAGCCCTGAGCTTTGAAAGGAAGGATACAGACTGGACTAAATTCCAACTAGTAGAGGAACCTGCATGAAAACAACAGAAAAGGAGACATACAGAGCTGCAGACTATTAACAATCCTGACAGCATGGATAGCTTGGATATTGCCAAGTGATATAGGACATAAAAATTAACCTAAAAACCAGCCCTGTTAACCAGGGGCTGCACAAAGGACTGCACTAGTGGCTAATGAATAAAAGTGGAAGCAGTGAAGAGGGGATGGGCTGAGCTGTGGACTTTTGGCTGTCCAAAGGGCACAGCCATTTTGAATGTTTACAAGCCGTTTGACCAATTTGGACATTTAAAGTGACAGCATTCTCTCATATTCCAGGGACCTAAGAATAGGCTCCACTTGCTAGGGACTGCAAGGATATACCTGATGCAGAGTACTGGAAAGTTGTAATAATCCCCTTGTTACTCTTAAACCCAACACCCTCTTGGTGAAGAGAGGTGCAGCATCCCTCACTCCCACCCACTTTCTAGGCTGGTAGGAATTCCATCCTGGTCTGTGTGCTCAGACAGAGCCTGAGTGCCTTGCCTCAACCTGCCC